>NW_020172504.1:804827-858365 GCF_003031525.2 Neophocaena asiaeorientalis asiaeorientalis
GGTTGGAAAAGATGCTAATTTTGTCTTTGTAAGGAAAAGCTACAGCTAATGGTTTTTTTTGTTTTTAAATTTTTATTTATATTTTACATATACATGTATCTACACTTTTTCAAATACTTTTCCCATTTAGGTTATTACAGAATATTAAGCAGAGTTCCCTGTGCTATACAGTAGGCCCTTGTTGGTTATCTACTTTAAATATAGCAGTGTGTACATGTCAATCCCATACTCGCAATCTGTCCCTCCCCACAACCCTTCCCCCTGATAACCATAAGTTCAATCTCTTAAGTCTGTGAGTCTGTTTCTGTTTTGTAAATAATGTGGTTGGTATTATTTTTTTAGATTCCACATATAAGTGGTATATGATATTTGCCTTTCCCTGTCTGACATACTTCACTTAGCATGATAATCTCTAAGCCCATCCATGTTGCTGCAAATGGCATTATTTCATTCCATTTAATGGCTGAGTAATATTTCGTTGTATATATGGAGAATATCTTCATCAATTCATCTGTCGATGGATATTCAGGTGGCTTCCATGCCTTAGCTATTTTAAACAGTGCTACAATGAACATTGGGGTGCCTGTATCCTTTCGAACCATGTTTTTCTCCGGATATATGCCCAGGAGTGGGATTGCTGGATCATATGGTAACTCTATTCTTAGTTTCTTAAGGAACAACCATGTTATTATTCTCCAGAGTGACTGTACCAATTTACATTCTCACCAGCAATGTAGGAGGGTTCCCTTTTCTCCACACCCTTTCCATCATTTATTGTATGTAGAATTTTGATGATCTGACTGGTGGAAGGTGATATCTCATGTAGTTTGATTTGCATTTCTCTAATAATTAATGATGTTGAGCATCTTTTCATGTGCCCCTTGGCCATCTGCATGTCTTTTTTTTTGTAGAAATGTCTGTTTAGGTCTTCTGCCCATTTTTTGATTGGGTTTTTTTTGATATTGAGCTGCATAAGTTGTTTGTAAATTTTGGAGATGAATCCCTTGTTGATCTCATCGTTTGCAAATATTTTCTCCCATTCTGTGGGTTGTCTTTTCATTTTGTTTATGGTTTCCTTTTCTTTGCAAAAGCTCTTGAGTTTGATTAGGTTGCACTTGTTTTTGTTTTCATTTCCCTTAAGAGACAGGTTGAAAATGATATGCTGGGATTTATGTCAGAGAGTGTTCTGCCTATATCTTACTGTAAGAGTTTTATAGTATCCAGTCTTACATTTAGGTCTTTAATCCATTCTGAGTTTATTTTTGTGTATGGTTTTAAAGAATGTTGTAATTTCATTTATTTACATGTAGCTGTCCAGTTTTCCCAGCACCACTTATTGAAGAGGCTGTCTTTTCTCCATTATATATTTTTGCCTCCTTTGCTGTATATTAATTGGCCATAGGTGCATGGGTTTATCTCTGGGATTCAAATCCTGTTCCATTGATCTGTATTTCTGTTTTGGTGCCAGTACCATACTGTTTTGATTACTGTAGCTTTGTAGTATTGTCTGATGTCAGGCAAACTGATTCCTCCAACTCTGTTTTTCTATCTCAAGTTTGTTTTGGCTATTGGGGGTCTTTTGTGTCTCTATAGAAATATTAAGATCCTTTAAATCTAGTTCTGTGGAAAATGTCATTGGTCATTTGATAGGGATTGCATTGAATCTGCAGATTGCTTTGGGTAGTATAGTCATTTTAACAATATTGATTCTTCCAATCCAAGAACCTGGTATATCTTTCCATCTGCTTGTGTCATCTTCTATTACTTTCATCAGATCCTTATAGTTTTCAGAGTACAGGTCTTCTGTCTACTTAGGTAGGGTTATTCTTAGGTATTTAATTACTTTTGATGCAGTGGTAAATGAGATTGTTTCTTAATTTCTCTTTTTGATCTTTCATTGTTAGTGTATAGGAATGTAAGATATTTCTGTGTATTAATTTTGTATCCTGCAAATTTACCATTCATTGATGAGCTTTAGTAGTTTTCTGGTAGCACCTTTAGGATTTTCTATGTATATTATCATGTCATCTGAAAACAGTGACATTTTTACTTCTTCCTTCCAATTTGGATTCCTTTTATTTCTTTTTCTTTTCTGATTGCCGTGCCTAAGACTTCCAAACTATTTTGAATAAAAGTGGTGAGAGGGGACATCCATGGTGGTGCAGTAGTTATGAACCTACCTGTCAGTGCAGGGGACATGGGTTCAAGCCCTGGTCTGGGAATATCCCACATGCCACAGAGCAACTAAGCCTGTGCATCACAACTACTGATCCTGTGCTTTAGAGCCTGAAAGCCACAACTACTGAGCCTGCATGCCACAACTGAAGCCCACATGCCTAGAGCCAGTGCTCTGCAACAAGAGAAGCCACCGCAATGAGAAGCCCATGCACCAAAACAAAGCATAGCCCCTGCTTGCTGCAACTAGAGAAAGCCCACACACAGCAACAAAGACCCAACACAGACAAAATAAATAAATAAATAAATAAATAATTTTTAAAAAAATTGTGTGAGTGGACATCCTTGTTTTGTTCCTGATCTCAGAGGCAATGTTTTCAGCTTTTCACCATTGAGTATGATGTTAGCTGTAACTTTGTTGTAAATGTCCTTTATTATATTGAGGTATGTTCCCTCTATGCCCACTTTCTGGAGAGTTTTTATCATAAATGGTGTTGAATTTTGTCTCAAGCTTTCTCTGCATCTATTAAGATGATCATATGTTTTTTATTCTTCAATTTGTTGATGTGGTGTATCACACTGATTGATATTGAAAAATACTTCTATCCCTGGGATAAATACCACTTTACCATGATGTATGATCCTTTTAGTGTCTTATTGGATTCCAATTGTTAGTATTTCATTGAGGATTTTTGCATCTATATTCATCAGTGATATTGGCCTATAATTTTCTTTTTTTGTGTGATAACTTTGTCTGGTTTTTATATCAAAGTGATGGTGCCCTCATAGAATGAGTTTGGAAGTATTCCTTCCTCTGAGATTTTTTGGAATAGTTTCAGAAGGATAAGTGTTAACTCTTCTCTGAATGTTTTCTAGAATTAGCCTGTAAAGCCATCTGGTTCTGGACATTTGTTGGGAGTCTTTTAAATCATAGTTTCAATTCCAGTACTTCTGATTGGTCTGTTCATATTTTCTATTTCTTCATGGTTCAGTCTTGGGAGATTTTACTTCTCTACGAATTTGTTCATTTCTTCTAGGTAGTCCATTTTATTGGCATATAGTTGCTTGTCATAGTCTTATGATCCTTTGTATTTCTGTGGTGTCTGTTGTAACTTCTTTTTCATTTATAATTTTATTGATCTGGGCCCTCTCCCTCTTTTTCTTGATGAGTCTGGCTAAAGGTTTATCAATTTTGTTTAACTTTTCAAAGAATAAGCGTTTAGTTTCATTGATCTCTTCTACTGTTTTCTTTGGCTCCATTTCATTTATTCCTTTTCTGATCTTTATGATTTCTTTCCTTCTCCTAACTTTGGGTTTTGTTTTTCTTCTTTCTCTAGTTGATGTGTAAGGTTAGGTTGTTTATTTAGATTTTAGATTTTTCTTGTTTCCTGAGGTAATACTGTATTGCTATATTCTTCCCATTTTGAACTGATTTTGCTGCATCTCATAGGTTCTGGGTCATAGTGCTTTGTTTTCATTTGTCTCTAGGTATTTCTTTAAATTTCCTCTTTGATTTCTTCAGTGAAGAAATGTTTGTTTTTTGCTTTTTTTTTTTTTTTTTTTTTTTTTTATCTGAACCACTGCTCCCCCATGGAAGCCCTCTATTGGTTATTTAGTAGCATATTGTTTAGCCTCCACGTGTGTTTATTTTTTTTACCATGTTTTCTTGTAGTTGATTTCTAATAGCATGTAGTTGGCAAAGGTGCTTGATATAATTTCAGTCTTCTTAAATTTACTGAGGCTCAATTTGTCACCTAGCACGTGATCAATCCTGGAGAATATTCTATGTACACTTGAGAAAAATATGTATTCTGCTACTTTTGGATGGATTGCTTTAAAAATATCAATTAAGTCTATCTGGTCAAATCTGTCTTTTAAGTCCTGTGTTTCCTTATTAATCTTCTATCTGGATGATCTGTCCATTGATGAAAGTGGGGTGTTAAAGTCCCCCACATTATTGTGTTACTGTTGATTTCTCCTTTTATGGTTGTTAGAATTTGCCTTGTATATTGAGGAGCTCCTATGTTGGTTGCATATATATTTACAATTGTTATATCTTCTTGTTTAATTTATCCCTTGATCATTATGTAGTGTCCTTCCTTGTCTCTTATAACAGTCTTTAATTTAAAGTCTATTTTGTCATATAAGTATTGCTACTCCAGCTTTCTTTTGATTTTCATTTGCATGGGATAACTTTTTCCATCCCCTAACTTTAAGTCTGTATGTGTTCCTTTATCTTAAGTGGGTCTCTTGTAGACAGCATATATATGTTTCTTGTTTCTGTATCCATTCTGTCTTTTGGTTGGAGTATTTAATCTGTTTATGTTTAAGGTAATTATTGATATGTATGTTCTTATTGCCATTTTCTTAATTACTTTGTATTTGTTTTTGTAGGTGTTTTTTCTTCCCTTCCTCTTTTGCTCTCTTATCTTTTGATTTGATGACTAACTTTAGTGTTTGTTTGGATTCTTTTATTTTTTTTCTTTTTTGTGTGTGCATCTATTATAGATTTGTGGGTTTTGGTTACAGTGAGGTTTTGATATAGCAGTCTGCATATAAACAAGATTGTTTTAGGTTGCTTGTCTTTTAATTGCATATGCCTTTCCAATATTCTACATTTGTGTTCTCTTCTCACAATTGCTGGTTTTGATATCATATTTTTGTGCAGTTGATTTCCTACCTTTACTGTATGTTTGCCTTTACTAGTGAGTTTTCCCATTTGTAATTTTCTTGTTTCTAATTTTGGCCTTTTCCTTTCCATTTAGAGCAGTTCCTTTAGCATTTGTTACAAAGCTGGTCTTGTGGTGCTGAATTCTATTAGCTTTTGCTTATCTGTAAAGCTTTTGATTTCTCCATCAAACCTGAATGAGAGTCTTGATGGGTAGATTATTTTCTTCCTTTTCATCAATTTAAATATATTGTGCCACTCCCTTCTGGCCTGCAGAACTTCTGCTGAGAAATCAGCTGATAACCTTATGGAAATTTCCTTGTACATTTTTTGTTGCCTTTCCTTTGTTTCCTTTAATATTTTTCTTTGTCTCTAATTTTCATCAATTTGTTTATTATGTGTCTCAGTGTATTACTCCTTGGATTTTTTTTTTGTCTGGTACTCTATGAGCTTCCTGGACTTGGATGATTGTTTCCTTTCCCATGTTAAGGAAGTTTTCATCTATTATCTCTGCAAATATTTTCTTAGACCCTTTGTTTTTCTCTTCTCCTTCTGGGACCCCTATAATGCAAATCTTGGTGCATTTAATGTTTTCCCTGAAGTCTCTTAGTGTGTCCTCATTTATTCTTCATTCTTTTTTCTTTATTCTGTTTCATGGCAGTGATTTCCACCATTCTGTCTTCCATGTCATTGATCTGTTCTTCTGCCTTAGTTACTCTGCTATTGATTCCTTTTAGTGTATTTTTCATTTCAATTATTGTATTGTTCATCTCTTTTCATTTGTTCTTTAGTTCTTCTAGTTCTTTTATATACATTTCTTGTATCTTCTCAATCAGTGCCTCCATTCTTTTTCTGAGATCTTGGATCATTTTCACTCTCATTACTCTGATTTTTTTTTTTATTATTATTGTAGATTGCCTATCTTCACTTAACTTAGTTGTTCTTCTGGGACATATTCCTCTGCTGTCTCATTTTGTCTAAATTCCTGTGATTGTGGTTTCTGTTCTGTAGGCTGCAGGGTTGTAGTTCTTCTACTTTCTGCTGCCTGCCCCCTGGTGGATGAGTCTCTCTAAGAGGCTTGTGCAGACTTCCTGGTGGGAGGTACTTGTTCCTGCCCACTGGTGTGTAGAGCTGGGTCTTGTGCCTCTGGTGGGCAGGGCCATGTCAAGATGTGTGTTTATTATCCGGCAACTGTTTATTCAGGAAGACTCTAAGCAGCCTGTCTGCTGATGGGTGGCGCTGTGTTCTTACTTTGTTGGTTGTGTGGCCTGATGCATCCTAGCACTTGAGCCTACAGGCAGTTGGGAGGGGCCATGTCTTAGTGAGAAAATGACAGCCTCCTAGAGGGCCCACACCAATGAGCATATGTCAGAGCCACCACTGCCAGTGTCCTCACAGTGAGCCACAGCCAACCCCTGTCTCTGCTGGGGACCCTCCAACACTAGCAAGTATATCCAGTGTCTTACGTGGTCATTGCTTTATTCCCTGGGTCCTGGTGCACATGAGATCCTGTGTGTGCCTTCCAATTGTGGAGTTTCTGTTTCCCCCTGTCCTGTGGAATTCCTGTGGTCACCCCCTGCTGGCCTTCAAAGTCAGACTCTCTGGGGACCTCCTCCTCCCATGGACAGACCCCCAAGCTGGGGAGCCCAACATGGGGCTCAGAACTTTCACTCTTGTATGAGAACTTCTGTGGTATAATTATTTTCTAGTTTGTGAATTGCTCATCTGTCATGTATGGGATTTCATTTTTTCACAATTGCACCCCTCCTACCATCTCTTCTTTGTCTCTTCTTTTGGCCTCGTCTTTGTCTTTGGATGTAGCTTATCTTTTTTTGGTAGGTTCCAGCATTTTTTTATCAGTGTTTGTTTAGCAGTTAGTTGTGATTTTGGTGTTTTCATAAGAGGGGGTGAGCTCAAGTCCATCTACTCCACCATATTGCCTCCTTCTTCCTTACTTACTTTATTTTTAAATCTTCATAGCAAAAGCATTCTGAATCCACTACACACAGGAGCCAGGAAGATTTTCCTAAAACAGTGAATAGAGCTATGTTATTTTTCAAGTCAGTCAAATTTCTTATGGCTCTTCTTCCTAAAGAAGGGTCTGTACACTCCATGTAGATAGATATCTTTCTTGGATGTCTGAGCCAAGGGACAGCTGAGTCTAGAAGCACTTTCCCAGCCTGAAGAAATGAGGAGCAGGGCCAGGCTTTTCTTTTGTTTTCCAGTAGGTGTTATTATAACACAAGTTTTTTATTCCTTTTACCTGAGCTGTCTCTAGGTATATTTGGCATTCTACCTCCCACTGCCTCTGTCAGAGGTGCTGCTCTACGACCTCATAATTGCTTCTTTTGCCTCCATGGTCATTGTTACCTTGCTGCTGTCAGTGTTGCCTGCGTCACTCTCTGGGGCGCCAGGACAGTGTGCTCTTCCACCAAGACTGGGATCCTTTGAGTTGCAGACTCCACCACCACATTGGCTGGGGAGAGTCTGTGGGAGCTGGGCTCACATGGATACCTCTGCTCTGTCAGGTGTTGTAGGGTTCATGGCCTCTGCTGTTGTAAATGGGGTGTAGGGGGCAGGAATCATGAGGGTCTTTGCAGCTTGAGGGATAGGATCTCAGACCACACTGTCACTGTTTCCCAGCTACCTGTGGCTGAGGACACCACTGGATGAGAGGCTGGGGGTTATGTGTGCTACCTCCCCTGCTGTTACTGGCTTCTCTGGGGCTATGAGCTCAGCTGTTGTAGCCAGAAGGCTGGGAATACCAGCATGGTCTCCATCCTTCCTCTGGTTCTGCCTCCTCTATGTGTTCCACTCCATCCAACTTTAGATGTACAGATATATGGACTTCTCCGGCATCCTGGTGTCTTGGGGACAGGTACCTTTGATGAGTTCTGGATGTTTTACTGGTTGTAGCTTTAAAGGAAGAGAGCCACACACAAATTTGCCATGACCCTGACATCACTCATGACATCAAAGCTTGATATCACTTTGTTTCCGACCATGATTTGTTATTAGTGCTTGATGTTTGTCATTGTTGTTTGCTTGTTTAGTTATTTTTCTAAACTAGTTTTGTAAAGACTGAATACTTTGTAATATGTGGCCACTGAAGTCTGTGATTCATTTGCAAACTGGTCAAATAGTTATTAGGTAGTGGTCTTAAAAACACCTGGAACCAAAAAAGAAAAAAAAAGGGAATAAAAGAAAAAAAAAATCTCAGCCTTTGCAGATTGGCTTTGTGTTGAGACAGTACTTCACGTCAAACTATTACATTTACAATTATGCCTTAGCCAAATTTAATTCCTGCTTAAGAGAGCCTAAAGATAAAGGCAAGGTATAAAATCTTAGAGTCTTCTCAGGCCTTTTGTGAACATGCTCTCACTGTCAAAAGCAACTAGCACCAGGAATGTGAGCTGTTATCTTCATAACCACTGTCTATTTGGAGTTTGGGAAGGTAGTTGTGCAGTTTAAAAGCCATAGAGCTTTTTATCATAAAGCACCATCTTCTTTATTCATCAGGCATACCTTTAGTTCTTTTGAGTTTTTGACTAGATTCAGAGCTATGCAAAAATTTATTCTGACATAATTTGGGGGATGGACCAAACTCTGGAATTACCTAGTCTACCATTTCTGATCATGTCACCAGCTTTATTCTACCATTACTTTTATGTTGGAAAAATAATTCTATCTAAATCATATAAGGGGGAAAAGAAGTAATATCTGTGTAGCCTACAGCATGCATATGTACTGTAAGTTAGTGATTGTAAATTCAATAAATTAATATAATTTAAACAAAGTCTGTAAGTAGATGAATTGCCTTACTTAAACACTTTCTCCAGTTTTTTTTTTACTTTAATTTTCTTCATTTAGTTGAAGTTGAACTGGACTTAGTTATTCTTGCTTATCATAGTTCAAAAATAAATTAAAAAGAAAGCCTATAATTTCAAGTTTCTTTTTCTTGGCATAAGAACTATTTGGAATAACTGAATATGCTAGTAGTAATCATTCTATCTCGATCAAACTGCATAGAACAACTGTTTTCTAGTGGAGTCTTGGACCATGAGAAGTATAGACAGGGATTCTATTATTTTAGGACAAAGTTATGGCTGAAAATAAAAGATAAAACTCTATAATTTTATTTGAAATGTGCAGCCAAGATTTCTTTGAATGTTTTATTTATGTAGCTTTATATTCATGTGTATATCCATGTGTGTGTGTGTGTGTGTGTGTATATATATATATATATATATATATATATACCCAAACTGGTATTTATATATATACCAAATCTGACATATACAAGAAATAGAATATCATCTAGAGCTTCAGGAGAGCACAGCCCTACTGACACCTTGATTTTGGACTTCTAACTTCTAGAATTGTTATGAATAACGTTCTGTTACTTTAATCCATCCAGACTGTGGTAATTTGTTATGGTAGACATAAGTAATTAGTACAACCACCAACCTAGAAATTAACATTCAAATAAATAATCCATCAAAAATGGAAGTGATATAAAGACTTTCTCATAGAAACAAAAACTGATGGCATTTAAAACCATCAGAGCTGCCCTAAAAGAAATGGTGAAAGAAGGTCTCCAAGTAAAGGAAATATTGTATACATCAGAAAATCAGATATAAAAAAAGAAAGTAAAAGCATTGGAAAGTAAATGAATGTAATGGAAGTAAAGTATTTATGATTCTTAATTTCTCTAGTAGATAATGTTCAAATTAATAATAATAACATTTTTGTTGATTACAGCATATGAATAAGTGAACTGAATGATAGCAATGTTATAAGAAATTGGATGAAGGGATAGGGAATAGAGTATTATAAGGAACTTACTCTACCTTTGAAGTTTTATACTATTATTTGTGAGTGGCCATAGATTAGTTAGAAATGTACATTGCATACTGCAGGGCAACAACTAAATACTTATAAAAAGAAATATAGTCAGTATGCTCAGAGAGGAGAAATAGATTTATCTAAAATGCTCAATATAAACCAAAAAAGGTAGAATAATAGAGAAAGAAAAAAAAATCAAACAAGTGCAAATAATAGGAAACTATTACAAGCATGGTAGAAGTTAATCAAACCATATCAATAATCGCTTTGTGAAAAATCCAAATTCACCAGTTAAGTGATAGAGATTGTGAGTGAATAAAAAACAAAACCTAAATATAGATTAATTATTAGTACTTTACCTAAAATATAAAAACAAAATAGGTCAACAGTATGGGGGATAAAATACTTTATATTATTTTTCAGAAGATAGATGTGGAGAGGAAGAATCCTAACTGATTCTATGAGGCCAGTATTACTTTAATACCAAAACCAAAGACATTATAAGAAAACTACAGAACACTATTTACATGAACTAGATGCAAAAATGCTCAAAACAATATTAGCAAATCAAATTACAGAATGTAAAAAAGAATTATACACCATGAACAAGTGAGATTTATGCCAGGTATGCAAAGCTGGTTCAACATTCAAAAATCAATTACTCCTGCTACTTTAACAACTTAGCTTCAGTAGTTTTCTGATAGCATCCTTAGGATTCTCTATGCCTAGTACCATGTCATCAGCAAACAGTGACAGCTTTACTTCTTTTCCAATTAGGATTACTTATTTCTTTTTATTCTCTGATTCCTGTGGTTCAAACTTCCAAAACTATGTTGAATAATAGTGGTGAGGTTGGACAACCTTGGGTTCTTCCTGACCTTAGAGGAAATGGTTTCACTTTTTCACCATTGAGAATGATGTTAGCTGTGTGTTTGTCATATATGACCTTTATTATGTTGAGGTAAGTTCCCTCTATGCTTACTTTCTGGAGGGTTTTTATCATAAATGGGTGTTGAATTTTGTCGAAAGTTTTTTCTGCATCTGTTGAGATGATCATATGGTTTTTCTCCTTCAGTTTGTCAATCTGGTTTATCACATTGATTGATTTGCGTATATTGAAGAATCCTTGCATTCCTTGCATTCCTACACACTAATGATGAAAAATCTGAAATAGAAATTAAGGAAACACTCCCATTTACCATTGAAACAAAAAGAATAAAATATCTAGGAATAAACCTACCTAAGGAGACAAATGACCTGTATGCAGAAAACTATAAGACACTGATGAAAAAATTAAAGATGATACAGATGGAGAGATATACCATGTTCTTGGATTAGAAGAATCAACATTATGAAAATGGCTATACTAACAAAGCAATCTATAGATTCAGTGCAATCCCTATCAAACTACCAGTGGCATTTTTCACAGAACAAGAACAAAAAACTTCACTATTTGTATGGAAACAAAAAGGACCCTGAATAGCCAAAGCAATCTTAAGAATGAAAAATGGAGCTGGAGGAATCAGGCTCCTGGACTTCAGATTATGCTACAAAACTAAAGTAATCAAGACAGTATGGTACTGACCCAAAAACAGAAATATAGATCAATGGAACAGGATAGAAAACCCAGAGATAAACCCACAAATGTGTGATCACTTTATCTTTGATAAAGGAGGCAAGAATATACAATGGAGAAAAGACAGCCTCTTCAATAAGTGGAGCTGGGAAAACTGGACAGCTACATGTAAAATAATGAAATTAGAACACACCCTAACACCATACACAAAAATAAACTCTAAATGGATTAAAGACCTAAATGTAGGCCCAGACAATATAAAACTCTTAGCAGGAAACATAGGCAGAACACTCTATGACATAAATCACAGCAAGATCCTTTTTGACCCACCTCCTAGAGAAGTGTAAATAAAAACAAAAATAAAAAAATGAAACCTAATGAAACTTAAAAGCTTTTGCACCTCAAAGGAAACCATAAACAAGACAAAAAGAAAACCTTCAGAATGGGAGAAAATATTTGCAAATGAAGCAACTGACAAAGGATTAATCTCCAAAATTTACAAGCAGCACATGCAGCTCAATACCAAAAAAACAAACAACCCAATCCAAAAGTGGGCAGAAGACCTAAATAGACATTTCTCCAAAGAAGATATAAAGTTTGCCAACAAACACATGAAAGGATACTCAATATCACTAACCATTAGAGAAATACAAATCAAAACTACAATGAGGTATCACCACACTCCAGTCAGAATGGCCATCATCAAAAAATCTGTAAAGAATAAATGTTGGAGAGGGTGTGGAGAAAAGGAAACCCTTTAGCACTGTTGGTGGGAATGTAAACTGATACAGTCACTGTGGAGAACAGTATGGAGGTTCCTTAAAAAGCTAAAAATAGAACTACCATAGACCCAGCAATCCCACTACTGGGCATATACCCTGAGAAAACCACAATTCAATAAGAGTCATGTACCACAATGTTCATTGCAGCTATATTTACAATAGCCAGGATATGGAAGCAACTTAAGTGTCCATCAACAGATGATTGGATAAAGAAGATGTGGCACATATATACAATGGAATATTACTCAGCCATTAAAAGAGATGAAACTGAGTTATTTTTCATGAGGTGGATGGACCTCGAGTCTGTCAGACAGAGTGAAGTAAGTGAGAAAGAGAAAAACAAATACTATAGGCTAACACACATATAAGGAATCTAAAAAAAAAAAAGGTTCTGAAGAACCTAGGGTCAGAACAGGAATAAAGGTGCAAATGTAGAGAATGGCCTTGAGGGCATGGGGAGGGGGAAGGGTAAGCTGGGATGAAGAGAGAGTGGTATGGACATATATACACTACCAAAGGTAAACTAGATAGCTAGTGGAAAGAAGCTGCATAGCATAGGGAGATCAGCTCAGTGCTTTGTGACCACTTAAAAGGGTGGGATAGGGAGGATGAGAGGGAGATGCAAGAGGGAGGAGATATGGTGATATATGTATATGTATAGCTGATTCACTTTGTTATAAAGCAGAAACTAACACAACATTGTAAAGTCATAATACTCCTATAAAGATGTTAAAAGTAAACAAATATATAAATAAATAAGACTAAAGTCTAAAACAACAAGAAAAAAGACTCCAATAAACACAAAAGAAAGTTTAAAGAAGAAAATGAGTGGGTGGGGGGAGTCATGACATACAGAAAAAATAACAAAATTGCAAAAGCAATTGCTTCATTGTCAGTAACTACTTTACATGTAAATGGATTAGGCTCTAAATTCAAAAAGCATAGATTGGTACAATAGATGAAAATACATTAACTAACAATATTCTGTCCAAAAGAAACTCACTTCAGGTTAATGAACCAAATGGTTTGACAGTGAAAGGAATGAGAAATATATTCCATGTAAGTAGTAACAAAAAGAGTTGAGGTGCCTATATCAATATACAAAAGGGACTTTAAGTCAAAAACTGTTACAAAACACAAGGAAGGACACTATATATTGATAAAAGTGTCACCTCAATAATATAATACAATTATAAACATATGTACTGAATATCACAGCTCCAAAGTATATGAAGTAGACATAATCAAAGGGACAAGTAGACAGCGGTTAAAAAATGGAAATTTTATTACTTCACTTTCAATAATGGATAGAATAACCAGATAGAAGATCAGTATGCTAACAGAACATTTGAACAACATTATAAACCTATTAGACCTGACATATATATATAGGACACTTACTTCATAACAGCAGAAAACACATTTTCTCAGTGCTAATGGAACATTCTCCAAGATAGGCAATACTTTAGGCTACAAAACAAACCTTAATACATTTTGAATATTAAAATCATACAGAGTAAAATTTTTCTAATAACAATGGAATGAAGCTTGAAATCAATAATAGAAGGAAAAGTGGAAATTTCACAGATAAATTAATTAATATTTATTTAATAAAGAATCAGCTTAAAGAAAAAATCATAAGGGAAATTTAAAAGTATCTTGAGACCAATGAAAAGGAAACTACAACATAAAAAATAAAACTTGTTGGGATGCAGCAAAAGAAGTATTACAAAGGAAATTTACATTTGTAACTGTATACAGTAAAAACAAGAATAATGTCAAAGAGTAACCTAACTTTACATCTTAAGGCACTAGAAAAGAAAGTGCACACTAAACTCAAAAATATTAGAAGGAAGGAATAATGCATATTAAAGTGGATATAAATAAAAGGGCATAGAAAGGAAACAGAGAAAATCAAGAAAAGCAAAAACTCGTTCTTTGAAAAGATAAGTAAATTGACACGCCATTAGTTATATTGGCTAAGGAAAAACAGAAAAGATTCATATTATTAACATTGGAGATAAATGTGGGAACATTATGGAAATAAAAAGGGTTATCAGGGAATAAGAACATGCATTGGAGATGCATTGGAGAATTGTACATGCATTGGAGAATTGCATCTAGGGGACATGGACAAATTCCTAGAAACAAACTATATTAGTCAGCTCAGGCTGTTATAATGAAATACTATTTACTGGGTGACTTAAACAACAGACATTTTCTCATAGTTCTGGAGAAGGGAAGTATAAAATCAGAGTGTCAACATGGCCAGGTTCTAGTGAAAGTTCACTTCCTGGCTTGCAGATGGCCATCTTTTAGTTTTACCTTCATATGGCAGAGGGAGAGCTTGCTCTCTTCCTCTTCTTAAAAAGCCAGAAATCCTGGGCTTCCCTGGCGACACTGTGGTTGAGAGTCTGCCTGCCGATGCAGGGGACACAGGTTCGTGCCCTGGTCCAGGAAGATCCCACATGCCATGGAGCGGCTGGGCCTGTGAGCCATGGCTGCTGAGCCTGCACGTCCGGAGCCTGTGCTCTGCAATGGGAGAGGCCACAACAGTGATAGGCCCACGTACAGCAAAAAAAAAAAAAAAAAGCCAGAAATCCTAATTACCTCCTACAAGCTCTATCTCCAAAGACAGTAACATTGGAGGTCAGAGCTTCAACATATACATTTTGGGGGACACAATTCAGTTCATACCACACACTAGCTATCAAATATGAATAAAGAACTAGAAAATCTCGGTAAAGAAATAACTAGTAAGGAGGTTGAGTCAGTAATCAGAAACCTCTGAACAAAGGATAGTCTATACCAGATGGCTTCACTGTTGAATTCTACCAAATATTTAAAAAAAAATAATGCCAATTATTTTCAAATTCTGAAAACAGGGAATCAAACAGATATTTGTACAACAATGTTCCAAAGATGAAAACAACTCAAATGTCCTTCAATGGATGAATGAACAAAATGTGGTACACATACAATGGAATATTATTGAGCCTTATAAAGATGAAACTCTGACACATGCTCCAATATAAATGAACTGTGAAAACAATATGTTAAGTGAAATAAGTCATACATAAAGGGACAAATACTTTATGATTCCATTTAACAAAGACTCCCTCTTTGACCAAATTTTAGTCAGGATCCTCTGAATCCTCATCCCAACTAGGCCTCAGCCTCTGGACTTCTGTGTCCATCTTTGTGTCACCCAACTTTATTGAGAATCTTGCTGACTTATTATAGTAAGAATCCTCTAGCCTTATTACCCACCATATCTGATCAAATTCCCTATGATCCATCATTCTGCAGGGCATATCTGATCACCTTGGCTTGCCTTCAGCAAAAATTCTGTGAAGTTGGTTTATCCAGAAATGTCCCTTAACCCTGATTTTTCCCCATATTAATTATTTATCCAAAGACACTCACTCTAATCCTTGGCTATAAATCTCTACTCTTTCATGCAGTATTCAGAACTGAGTCTAGTTCTATACTGAGGTCTCTTTTGATCTATTTTTATAGTTCCGAACTAAAATCTGTTTTTAATCCCTTTAACTACCATCAGGCTCTGGTTTATCTTAGATACACTTATATGAATATCTAGGATAATCAAATTTATAGGTACAGAAAGCATAATAGAGGTTTCCAGGGTTTGGGGGAAGGAAGAATGGGGAATTATTTTATAACGGGTACTGAGTTTCTGTTTGGGTTGATGAAATTGTTCTAGAAATGGATAGTGATAATGGTTTCACAGCATTGTAAATGTATTTAATGCCACTAAACAGTACACTTAAAATGGTTAAAATGGTGTATATTATGTATATTTTTTAAAAGAGTGGATACAGGGCACAGGGAAGAGGAGAAAATCAAAAAATGTTATCACTGGGCAAAGCTAAGACAATTTAAACATCAATATTAAGTACCATTCAATTATAACCCAAAGTATAAAATAAATATCTATAATTCAATACTTAATACAAATAAATTATTTAATGCATGAATGAGTGAATGAATAAATAATAAATAGATGAAAGAGAAAAAACAAATCTTCCATGAAGATGAAATCCAAATAATTTATATATGCTCTCTGCCCTCAAGGAGGGGAAACATAATTCACCACATAGTACCTTCCTGCCAAAGATTAAAGTATAGAAATGGAGAATACGCATAACTTTACAGCAGAGAAACCTGATAAACATTACTTCAGTCAGGTGACCAACATTAAGATAAACATTGATAAATCATCTTGGAAATATGTACCCTTGATATTATGTGATAAAAATGAGACTTTTCTTCTGTTCTCCTCCCAAATGTTCAATGGTACTTTTCTACTGTTCTCCTCCTAAATGCTCATAATCTCTTTCTAACTTTAGTGGGTTAAATGCCAGTTGGACTTCAAATCTATGAGAGAATAGATGCCTGTTGTTTTAAGATACCAAGTTTGTGGTAATAATGTTATGGCAGCCATAGAAAACTAATACATTAAACATGACAAAAAGTTAAGAAAGTTCAAATCGAAGTACATTTTACAAAATACCTGACTAGTAATCTTCAAAACAGTAAAAGTCATCAAAGACAAGGAAAGTCTAAGAAACTGTCACAGCCATAAGGAGCCTAGGGAGACATTAAGACTAAATGTAATATGGTATATTAGATAAAATCCTATAATACAGAAAGGGTATTAGGGAAAATGTAAGGGAATCTAAGGTGTGGACATTAAGGAAGTTGGATCAAGATGGCAGAGTAGGAGAATGTGGAACTCAACTCTCCCCATGAGCACATCAAAAATACATAGATGTGTGGAAAAATTCTCACTAAAAGCTAACTGGAAACTGGCAGAAAGACTGTTCTACAACCAAGGCTGTAAGAGAGATACATGTAGAATTGGGCAGGAGGGGAAGAGAAGTGATTGGGTCGGGACCTGTGCCCCTGGGTGGGCACTCAGAGGAAAAGGTAAAATAAGTGGGTGGAGACCCTCTCTGAGGAGTGGGCAGCTCAAGCCACATATTGGGCACCCCAGTTCTGGGGTCTGACACTGGGAAGACAACCCCCCTTGGCTTGTTGGAGGACCAGTGGGCATAACACAAGGTATGTGGGATGCCTGGACTCTGCTCGCGAGGAGAAAATGCATACTGGCTTGCTCCTGAATCAAGACAGAGAAGGCAGATTGAGGACTGCGCTAGTGGCTGCCTGATTTCCCGTGATCATATTGCTGAGTCTGAGCCTGAGCTGAGCAAATGCTCCAGCTCTGCTTACTTCATGTCACAGCACCACACTTGAGTGAGGGCCACCCTAACTGGGAGGAGAGCTTGGCAATGGATGCAGAGGTTACTCAGACCTGAGGCTGCATATGGGTGGGGTGGGGTTGGCCATTGCAGGCACCTACATGTTCAGTGCATCAGGAGAAATGCTGATCTCTGACAGAGACCAGACCACCACAGACTGTGCCCCAACAGGAGCCAAAAGCATGCATTGGCCCCTCTTGCACTAGCATTGCTACCATTTGGGGTAAGCGTGCTTGTGCTGGAAGAAGAGAGAGCCAACTCAGACCTGATACTCAGGGCTTCTGCTCCAGCAACTTGGGGTCTAACACTGCCTTCCATAAGGTGATGATGGCCACTGAGCATAGGGGAAGACCCACCACAAACCTGACTCTGGCCCTAGCCCCTTCATCTCCAGCCCCAACTACTACCAAGGTGATAGCTGCCAGCACACCATGAGGAAAGATGTGATTTCAGTTTACATTAAATCCATCTCTCCAACCAAAGGCACTGCTCACATGCAAACTGTACATGGATGCTCCCACATAAGGACACCAATGCAAGACTGCAATGAGTAACTGTTTTACTTAAATTCATAGGGACATAGTTAAGCAAAGTGAAAACAGAGGAACTATTCTCAATTGAAAGAGCATGAGCAAACACCTGAAAAAATAAATAATGAAAGACAAATAATTTACTGGATAAAGAATTCAAAGTATTAGTAATAAGAAGGCTAACTGAATTAGGGAAAATAATAGATGAACATGGTGAGAATTTTAACAAAGAACTAGAAAATTAAAAAAAAAATAAAAGAACCAGTCAGAACTGAAGAATAAAATAACTGAAATGAAAAACAGACTAGAAGGTATTAACAGCAGACTAAATGATATGGAAGAATGCATTAGTGACCTGGAAGATAGAATAATGGAAATCACTAAAGCAGAACAGGAAAAAGAAAAACAAAAATGAGAAGAGTTTAAGAGATCTCTGGTATAATATCAAGTATGACAACATTTGCATACTAGGGGTCCCAGAAGGAGAAGAGAGAGAAGAAGGATAAAAATGTATTTAATGAAATTGTGGCTGAAAGCATCCTAAAATTGAAGAAGGAAACATATCAAGGTACAGGAAACACAGAGGGCTCCAAAAAAGATGAACCCAAACAGATCACAACAATATATATCATAATTAAAATGGCAAAAGTAAAGATAAACAGACAGTTCTAAGGGCAACAAGAGAAAGAGTCATGTACAAGAGAACTCCTAAAAGGCTATCAGCTGGTTTTCTTTTTTACTGAAGTATAGTTGATTTACAATGTTTCAGGTGGACAGCAAAGTGATTCAGATATATATTATTTTTCAGATTCTTTTCCATTATAAGTGATTGTAAGATATTGAATATTGTTCCCTGTTCTATAGAGTACGCCCCTGTTTATCTATTTTATATAGAGTAGTGTGTATCTGTTAATCCCAAATTCCTAATTTATCCCTCCTTCCCTTTTCCCTTTGGTAACCAAAAATTTGTTTTCTATGTCTGTGAGTCCATTTCTGTTTGTAAACAAGTTCATTTGTATCATTTTCTTATATTCCACATATAAATGATATCATGTGATATTTGTCTTTCTCTGTCTGACTTACTTCACTTAGTATGATAATCTCTAGGTCTATTCACATTGCTGTAAATGAAATTATTTTGTTCTTTTTTATGGCTGAGTACTATTCCATTGTATATATATATGTGTGTGTGTGTGTGTGTGTGTGTGTGTGTGTGTGTGTGTGTGTGTGAATACCACATCTTCTTTATTCATTCCTCTGTTGATGGACACTCATGTTGCTTCCATTTCTTGGTTATTGTAAATAATGCTGCTATAAACATTGTGGTGAATATATCTTTTTGAATTAGAGTTTTCATCTTTTCCAGATGTATGCCCAGAAGGGGGATTGCTGGATCATATGCTAGCTCTATTTTTAGTTTTTTAAGGAACCTCCATATTGTTTTCCATAGTATCTGTGAAATTTACATTCCCACCAACAGGGTAGGAGGGTTCTGTTTTCTCTGTACTTGTTCCAGCACTTATTATTGAACATTTTTTCATGTGCCTCTTGGCCACCTGTATGTCTTCTTGGAGAAATGTCTATTTAGGTCTCCTGCCCATTTTAGATTGGGTTGTTTGTATTTTTCATACTGAGCTGTATAAGCTGTTTGTATGTTTTGGAAATTAATCTCTTGTCGGTTGCATTGTTTGCAAATATTTTCTCCCACTGCATTGTTTCCTTTACTGTTCAAAAGCTTATAAGTTTAATTATGTCTCATTTGTTTATTTTTGTTATCAGATGATTTTTCTGCTGAAACTACAGGCCAGAAGAGAGTGGAAAAATATATTGAGTGTTGAAAAGGGGGCTCCCCTGGTGGCACAGTGGTTGAGAGTCCACCTGCCAATGCAGGGGACACGAGTTCGTGCCCTGGTCCGGGAAGATCCCACATGCTGCAGCGCGGCTGGGCCCGTGAGCCCTGGATGCTGAGCCTGTGCATCTGGAGCCTGTGCTCCACAACAGGAGAGGCCACAACAGTGAGAGGCCCGTGTACTGCAAATGAAAAAAAAAATTAAAAAGTGTTGAAAAGGAAAACCCTGTAACCTAGGATACTCTACCTGGCAAGATTATTATTTATAATTGAAGGAGAGAGAAAGAACTTCTCAGATAAGCAAACACTAAAAGAGTTTATCAATATTAAACCTACCCTAAAAGGAATATTAAAGGGTTTTCTCTAATTGGAAAAGAAAAGTTTATAGCAAGAAGTAAGGATCTATAGGAAATGAAAAAGGCAAATATATAGTAATGGCTGTGGATCAAACACTTAAATAGTATAGTATGAAGATTAAAAGACAAAAATTATAAAATAAATCAATTATAACTTCAGTAATGTTAAGTATACATTAACTATATTTTACATGGAGATGTAAAATATAACATCAAAAACACAAAAGGTTGGGGAAGGGAGTAATATACGTAGATGTTTTAGAATGTTTTTGAACTGAAATGACTACCAGTTTACCAAAAAAGTACATATAGTTATAGGTCAACATATATGACCCCCGTGGTACTCACATACCAAAGCCCTAAAACAGGTACACAAAAACTAGGAAGAAAGGAACACAAGTACACTACTAATTATCAAATCAGAAGGGATGAAACAGAAAGAAGAAGAAATGAACAGAGAAGAACTACAAAAACAACCAGAAAACAAGTAAAAAAACATGGCAATAAGTACATACCTATAAATAATTACTTTAAATGTCAATGGAATAAGTACTCCAATCAAAAGATAACTGACTGGATAAAAGACAAATCTCTTGTATATGCTGCTTATAACAGATTTAATTCAGAGCTACAGATACACACAGACTGAAAGTGAGGGGATGAAAAGAAGATATTTCATGAAAATGGAAATGACAAAAAATGGGGGTAGCAATATTCATATTGGACAAATAGACTTTAAAACAAGTCTATAACAAATGACAAATATAACATTATATATTAATAAATGGATCAATACAAGAAGAGCATATGCATTTGTTAACATATATAGCACCTAAACATATGAAGAAAATATAAACAGACATAAAAGTTGAAATTGAAAATAATACAATAATAGCAGGGGACTTTAACACCCCTCTAATATCAATGGAAAGATCATCCAGACAGAAAATCAATAAGACAACAGTGGTCTTAAATGACACAATAGACCTGTTGGAGTTTATAGCTATCTAAAGGACATCCCATCCAAAAACAGGAGAACACACAATGTTTTCCAGAGCCCATAGAATATTTTCCAGAATAGATCACATGCTAGGCCACAAAACAAGTCTCAACACATGTAAGAGGATAGAAATTACAGCAAGCACTTTTTTTCTCATCACAACAGTATGAAACTAGAAATCAATCACAGAAAGAAAAAAATGAGAAAAGCACAAACAGATGGGGACTAAACAACATGCTACTAATAAATCAATAGGTCAAGAAAAAAATCAAAGAGGAAATCAGAAAATACCTTGAGATTAATGAAAACAACTTTCTAAAGTCTATGGGATGCTGCAAAAGCAGTTCTAAGAGGGAAGTTTATAGTGATATAGGCTTTCCTCAAGAACAAGAAAATCTCAGATAAGCAACCTACCTTACCATGTAAAGGAATTAGAAAAAGAACAATGAAATCCGAAGTCAGCAAAAGAAAGAACATTATAAAGATCAGAGAGGAAATAGATAAAATAGAGACCAAAAATATGAGAGAGAAGATCAATGAAATCACCTTCTTTTTTTAAACTAACCTCTATTGATAAACTTTTAGCCATGCTCATCCAGAAGAAAGTAGAGAGGGCCCAAATAAAATAAGAAAATAAAGAATAGAAATAACAACTAATACCACAGGAATACAAAATATCATACGAGAAACTATGAACAGTTAGATGTCAACAAATTGGACAACCTTGAAGAAATGGACAAATTCTAGGAACAAAGAACCTGCAATGACTGAATAAGGAAGAAACAGACAATTTGAACAGACAGAACACTAGTGGTGAAATTGAATTAGTAATGAAAAAATTCCAAGCAAACAAAATCCCAGAAATAGACAGCATCAAAGGGGAATTCTACCAAACATAAAAAGAAGAATAAATACCTATTCTTGTCAAACTATTCAAAAAAAAATTGAACACTCCCAAATTCATACTACAAGGACCCTAGTACCCTCATATGAAAACCAGACAAAGATGCTACAAAGAAGAAATACAAGTGAATATCTTTGATGAATATAGATGCAAAAATTCTCAACCAAATATTAGCAAACAAATCCAACAATATATAGAAAGGATCATACACCATGATCAAGTGGGATTTATTCCAAGGATGCAAGGATGTTTCAATATTTGCAAATCAATCCATGTGATACACCACATTAACAAAAGGAAGGATAAAAATTACATGATTATCTCCACAGATGCAGAAAAACATTTGACAAAAATAAAAATCCATTCATGATAAAACTTGCATCAAAGTTGATATACAGGGAAATTTTCTCATCATAATTCAAGTCATTTATGACAAACCAATGTGCCTTTTGTCCATCTCTCTATATATATATTCTTTGGCAAAATATCTATTCAAATCTTTTACCCATTCTTTAATCAGGTTGTTTGTTAATTTGTTTTTGATGTTGATATGTATGAACTCTTTTTATATTTTGGACATTAACCCCTTATCAGTTATATAACTTGCAAATATCTTCTCCCATTCAAGATATTTGTATACAGGTAACAGGGCTTCCCTGGTGACGCAGTGGTTGAGAGTCCTCCTGCTGATGTGGGGGACATGGGTTCCTGCCCTGGTCTGGGAAGATCCCACATACCACGGAGCAGCTGGGCCCGTGAGCCATGGCCACTGGGCCTGTGCGTCTGGAGCCTGTGCTCCACAGCGAGAGAGGCCACAATGGTGAGAGGCCCGTGTACTGCAAAAAAAAAAAAAATATCATAATTAAAATGGCAAAAGTAAAGATAAACAGACAGTTCTAAGGGCAACAAGAGAAAGAGTCATGTACAAGAGAACTCCTAAAAGGCTATCAGCTGGTTTTCTTTTTTACTGAAGTATAGTTGATTTACAATGTTTCAGGTGGACAGCAAAGTGATTCAGATATATATTATTTTTCAGATTCTTTTCCATTATAAGTGATTGTAAGATATTGAATATTGTTCCCTGTTCTATAGAGTACGCCCCTGTTTATCTATTTTATATAGAGTAGTGTGTATCTGTTAATCCCAAATTCCTAATTTATCCCTCCTTCCCTTTTCCCTTTGGTAACCAAAAATTTGTTTTCTATGTCTGTGAGTCCATTTCTGTTTGTAAACAAGTTCATTTGTATCATTTTCTTATATTCCACATATAAATGATATCATGTGATATTTGTCTTTCTCTGTCTGACTTACTTCACTTAGTATGATAATCTCTAGGTCTATTCACATTGCTGTAAATGAAATTATTTTGTTCTTATACAGATAACAAATTTTGATGAAGATGTGGAGAAAAGCAAACCCTTGTACACTGTTGGTAGGAATGTATATTGGTACACCCATTATGGAAAATTGTATGGAAGTTCCTCAAAAACTAAAATAGAAGTATGATATGATCCAGTAATTCCACTCCTTAGTATACATCTGAAAAAAAGTGAAAACAGTAATTCAAAAAGACACATGCACTCCAGTGTTCATAGCAGCTTTACAATAGCCAAGATATGGAAGCATCCCAAGTGTACATCAACAGATGAATGGATAGAGAAGATGTTATATATATGGATATGCATATACATATATATTCCTTAGTATATATACATACATATATATATATATTGCTTTGTGTATATACTGTATGTTATCACTTACACATACTGTATGTTACCACTTATTTGTAGAATCTAAGATGTAATAGAAATGGGTGTATATAACACAACAGTAACAGCCTCACAGATACAGAAAACAAACTGGTCAATACAAGTGGGTAGAGAGAAGGGGGGTGAAGATCAAGATAGGGGTATGGGATTGAGAGATACAAACTGCTATGTACAAAATAGATATGCAACAAGAATATATTGTACAGCACAGGGAAATATAACCATTAATTTTTATAACTTTGGCACACAATCTATACAATTATTGAATCCCTATGTTGTAAACCTGAAACTAATATAATATTGTAAATAAACTATACTTCAATAAAAAATAAATTGTGGACATTAGTTAATAATATATGAATATAAAATTAATAATCATAACAAATATATATTGGGTTGGCCAAAAAGTTCATTCAGGTTTTTCTGTAACATCTTAAGGAAAAGCCAAATGAACTTTGTGGCCAATCCAGTAATAACATGAGATATTAATTATGAGGGCTACTAGATGCAAGATATATGGGAATTCTCTGTAATATCTTTTCAATCTTTTTGTAACTCCAAAACTGTTCTAAAATATAATGTCTATTTCAACAAATGGTAATAATGCTAATGGTTACTACTTCTTTGGGTGATGTCATTGAAACAAAGCACATATCATTTAGAATTCTTCCCACATTCTGCAATTTTGTTATCTATGGTGCAAGGAAACCAAATCCAAATTTGAATCAGAATTATCGAACAAAGGGAAGTAACATCATCAACATGGTGGAATTAAAGTTTACTACCATCTTCCCCCCACCCCCCCAAAAAAACACTGATTTTTACTATTGCCCATAGACAAGAATGCCTTTATCAAAGTGCAAAAACACAGCAGAGAAGTTCTAGTACACCACTGGAGTAAAAATAAATCCAAGATTGGACTCACTGAAGTGGGTAAAAGAATTATTTCAGTTTACCTGTGTTACCCCTCCTTCGAGGCTACACAACTCAGTGCCATTAGACACCGTCTTGGCCAATAATTTCTCCCTTCAGGGGAAAGTGAGAGGCTGTGAGTGAGTGCAATGCTTCACCAGCTATATGTGATGCTGCTAGAGAAGCATATTTTTTCTTGCCTCATCCAGAACACTGAGTTGTAAATTGAACAACTGGGTGAAATGATTTTAAAAAAGTGTATAAATATACATGAAATTCTTTAGGCATATGATATAAATCATGCCATTTGTGACAACACAGATGTACCTTGAGAGCATTATATTAAGTGAAATACATCAGACAGAGAGAGAGAAATGCTGCATGATTTCTTTTATATCTGAAATCTAAAAAAGTTGAACCCATAGAAGTAGAGATTAGAATGGTGGTTGCCAGGGACTGGAGGCAGAGAAATGGGGAGATCTTGGCCAAAGGGTACAAAATTCTAGTTAAAATATGTGTAAGTTTTGGGGATCTATGTACAACATGATAACTGTAGTTAACAATATTGTATTATATATCTGAAAGTTGTTAAGACAATGTATCTTAAATGTAGTCACCACAAAAACGAAGTGGGAATTAGCGAGGTGGAGGTCTTAACCAACCTTATTGTTGTTATCATTTCATAACATATACATGTATGAAATTATCTCATTGTACACCTTAAACTTACACAATGTTATATGTCAATTGTATCTCAATAATGCTGGGAAAAAAGAATTATCAATAAAGAACAAAAAAACACCTTAAGAACACCCTGTCCTCAAGTCAAGCAATAGCCATAGTTTCTTTAAACAAATGTTGAACTAGAGGGACAAAATACTTTTATATTTCATGAAGAAATAAAAATACTTATAAAAGTATAAGCTTTGCATTTTTAACATTTTTATTCCTATCATGTAATTTTATTATCACAGTAACTTTTAGGAGTTGATAGTTGATATTATTTATGTTGTTTAGGAGAGGAAACTGAATAAGTTGCTATGTTTTTCTACAGCTCATAATCTACAGCTAATGAGAGGTGAAAATAAAGCTTGGAACCAGTTCTGAAGAATTTGTGGTAAATAAACTCTTGGGGGAATTCCTGTCAAAGTGAACCTGTGAAAGCCATGGGAAGTGGTAGGTATTAAAATAATAAATTTGCCATTCATTAAAATAACACAATAAAACGTACATTACCAAAAATGATGATCAATGATTGTACACATCTAAGGCGACTACTTTTTTCCTAACAACATGTTAGCCTTGTGCTAAACACTTTTCATATATAAAGTATCACAGTCTTCACAATAAACCCATATGTGTAGGTTCAAATATCCCCATGTAACATATGAAGAAACTGTGACTTGATGAGTTTGAGCCATTTGGTCAAGAACACTATAGTATAAGCCCTGACAGTTTTGTTTGTTTGTTTGTTTTTGTAATACTAGCTCCTGGCTTAATCTTTGACTGCTGAGGCATCCACGTCAAAAGTGCTGTCTCAGATAAACACAATGCCACATAACTAGATAAAGAGCCAAGCCACCTCCTACCACTGACTATCTCCTTTCTTTTAGAGATCTTGGTTGAATTCAATAGCTGACCATTTGGGCTACATTTTTTCTCTTCCCATGCTTTAAATTCCTCCTATTATGTTGTAAAGAGAGTGAGGAAATCTTAGGCATCCACCCATGACCCCAATAAAAGCTGAATCCCAAGCCAGTGCAGGCAGGCACTCTACTTGTGACCTTGATGTGTGGCCCCAGGAGTATTGTGTAATTTCCGGATTCTGTAAGTAATAAACATTTATTCTTTTTTAAGTTTTCTGATGGTTGTTGCTGAAGCACATCTTGCAATTTTAATAGGAACCACAATGGCTGGTCCAACCACAATACTGGTTATAGATAGGCTGAGCTGAATACAAAACAATAGTCATAGTCAGCAGGGTTGCATAATTGCCCTTACAGTTAACTGAGGGAAATGCCCTTCACTTGCAACTCACTTACTAACCTCCTAGTCCAGGTGGGTAACACCATTTGGGAAAGGATCACTGCTTGCTGCTGGTCTGTTGTGCTACTATGTGCTTTCACATACTGCTTCTAGCATGTATTACCTGCAATATGCAGCAGAAATTGTCATGGCTGCCATAATTATCCAATGATCTCCCCAGAGCAGTGAGATCAAGACCTTATTGTCTTAAGAGATGATTAGTCCACTAAAATATAAAGGCCTTAATTGACTATTAATGTGCATGAGTCCTCCATGCCTCAAGGCCAAGGAGAGCTAAGAATGGTAGATTGGATCACAGATTATTGTCACCACCCAAGGAGAGGCTCTGGACTAAAGGCATGTGGAAATAATTCCTGTATGTAAGGAGGATGGGAGACCTCCACATGTGACCACTGAGTCAGTGAGTCATGCCAGAAGAGTGAAATAGCCTTGCAACTGGAAATCAATGGCACAATCAGAAGGAAAATAAAAGAGGCCTATGGTCTCTATGTCACCAAATCACTCACCATTGTTGCTCTTTGTCCCCTGACTCAATGGGAATTGATGGGTCCAATCCCTGGTGTAATGTTACTAAAAAATTAATAGACAAATATAAATGTCCTGAACATCTGGTGCCAGTGCCTCCTAAAAACCCAAGGAGGTACACTACCACCTTGATAAATAAAAAAACCCATGGAAACTTATTGGGTGTTGCTCAGTGCCATGCATATCAACATGCCAAGACTCTGGTATTACACTCCAGACGCCTAGGGGCTTTTCCCAAAGACCCTGTGCAATATCACACAAATGGAGGCAAACTCCAAGCCCAGAGAGGTCTCTTGGGATACCCTGGAAAGGATAGCAGCCACCTACAAAGAGCTTACAGTGATGTCATCCAAAATTTTCCAGTAATAGCACATAAGATTAAGGTAACAGGATAAAAACAAGAAGTAGAAACAGAGGTTTCATATATAATTAGTTTCTGGTGTACAGCAAAGTGATTCAGTTTTATATATATATATATATATATATATAAAAAATGAAGTTCAAACCTTTTTTAAAGATTTTGTACAGCTGGATGGAGAGAGGGGAGCTATTTGGCTATTGTGGGTTTTCTTTGTTTGGAATAAGCCCTAAATTGTTACTCCTGGCTGCTAAAATGCATCGACTGGCCAGTATCTCTAAAGGCCCTAGAATTAATAACTTTCTTAAAGATCCATTTGGGCTACATGTTTGTTTACTCCAAGATGCCACAAATTCTGATCCCTTTTTGCTTTCCACTGAATAAGACAGAAATAACAAACATGCCTCATGAGGCATCCCTGAAGACGACAAAAGAAAAGCTGGCAGGGTTATTGAAGTCCCTGATGATAAGGAAAGAAAAAAGAGAAAGCAAAGGACCTTAAAGATACTGATATTTATATTTAGACCCTCCATCTCCACACTTGGATATTTATTGTCTGGTGCCATGCTCATACTTCCATAACAGTGATCACTGTTAATGCTCACAGTGAATGAAAAATATTAGGATGAAGCTCATCTTCTGCTGCACAAAATTGGTAGAGTTCAATGGGTTTATCACTTCCATGACCATAGTGACCCAAATGAACCCCTCTTCATTTTGAACCCTGAAGAGACCACATTTGACCCTGAGTCAAGAGAATTATTCTTTACAGGGCACCCCTTATTACAAGGTGGTAATAATATATTTTAATTGGGACTGCCAAAACCATCCAAAAGGCACTAAAACTCCTAGGAGAAAACTTACACTCTTTCTCTGTTCCTTGAATATGTAAATCTTACCATGTCTTTGAAAAGTAATCACTCCAGGAAGTAAATGAAACAATGCTCATACTTGGCATAAGACTAGAAGAAAAAAAAAAGTTTGAATCTATCTATTCTTCTATAAACTAGTGAGTTTTATATTATTGTACCTGACACATGGCTAAAATTTTAGAACTAAAGCTGTAAGATCTCTGTGCCTTGCTTGCATATATGTATGTTATAGATGTATGATGTTGTTTTATCTCTAGATGTCATTGCTAAAATTAATTTGTACTGAGCTCTATTTAATTGGCTTAAAGTTAAGCACTTATAATTAAGTATTCTTAAAATTTTAAAATGCAGACTATAACTCAAGTGCTTTTTGTTTCTGTTTTTTGCAGTACGTGGACCTCTCACTGTTGTGGCCTCTCCCACTGCGGAGCACAGGCTCCAGACGTGCAGGCTCAGCAGCCATGGCTCACGGGCCCAGCTGCTCCACGGCATGTGGGATCTTCCCGGACCGGGGCACGAACCCGTGTCCCCTGCACCAGCAGGAGGACTCTCAACCACTGCGCCACCAGGGAAGCCCAACCCAAGTGTTTTTTAAATTCACATGAACTGGGATAATCCTCAGTAAATAAAAGCTAGTTGAAATTTGTTAATTTAATTAAAATATGTATGTCTTCAGAATTATCAGTATTAAATATAATAAAGATAAACAACTTTTATTCTACCTGGATTTATCAATCAAATAAATTCATGTTATCTCTGTTACAAAAGTATCAAGAAGAATATTTTGGCTAATTTGTCAGCAAGAAAAATAGACAAATGTTTTGGCTGACATTGTCTAATGTCTCATGAAGTTTTCATGAGTAGTCTAAAACATAATTGTTGGAAGCAAATGATTTAGATAGATGTAAGAATTTTTTGGTGAAGTTTTAGTGATAATTATATTTTATGGTATAGGCACTTAAAAATAATTTCTCGTAACATTAAACTTTTGAGTTTTGTTAAGTGATGGGAATTCATTGACTGTCTAGATTATTTCCAAATAAGATAAAATCATGAAACATTAATTACTGAACACAGGTTTGTCTACCTGTGTCTTCCTTATTACAGGGAAACTAAAGATAAATTTGGGTTTGTTAGCAAACATTCCATGTGCCACGTTAAAAGATTGTATTATGAAGAAGTATATGCTTCTAGAAATTATAAAATGTATTCATAAATTTACCAATCTGAATAATGCTAGTGCAACCAATTACCACTTTTTACTTCTTAGTTTTTGCTAGAAACTATGGTTTCTAAGGGTTAAAAATTCTAATATATGTAATCTAAAACACTATAAATAATAAGGGTCACATCTCTGTATGAAAGGAAAGTAAATTGTATGTTTTTGGTAAGAGAAGTTAAGAAGAATGGAAATGAATTTTCATTGAGGGAAAATAAAAGAATGTTGTTCCAAGGTAAAGTTGGTTATTTCAGAATGGGAAAAAGAACAAGGAACAAGCTAAAATGGTCATAGAAAGTTATAGAAAATTTATGAAAAAAAGGAATCTTGGGAAAGGAATTTTAACTGTGGTCAAGCTGGGTTAGATTGGAATGGATATACATTTTTAAAAATTGATGAATTAATTTTAATGTCAAAAGTACACTAGTACAAAATTATAATTTGTTTTCTCTCTCTATTAACATGACAAAATTTATTGGATTATTGGTCTGCTCCTGATAAGCAATAATAATTATTTTTTCCTTTTGGATAATCTACCTAGAAAGTATAGATTTTGTCTTATTAAAATAACTTAATGCACTTCATGTTATTATCATCAGGTTTTAGATTACTTAAATAAGCCTAGCTCTCTCTTAATATTAAGAGCTAAATATTACTAAGAACTGTGTCACCTTCTGTACTTGCCTTTGAAATCTTTTATTGTCACTTGGTTAAATGGACAATTAAATATTATTTCATAATTATTCATGATCCTATTTAATCAAATGTCCAAACCCTTTTGATATTTTTGACAAACTTCCCAAAATTAAAATTCTAAATATAGTCTTTTTGACCTTGAACTAACTGGGATTTTTCACAAGGCCCCTGGCATATCTCAAAAGATTTCTTCTCTCTCTTTACAAAAATAAAATTACATTAAATTAAAATAAAATAAAATAATAAAATAAAAAATAAAAGATGTTACAATAATTAGGCTTATTTGAAATGTTAAATTATATGGAAAGCATTATTAAGCAAGTGATGTTAAACCTTTTAGGTTATATTACATAGATAAGTGTTATTAATATATATTCTAGAAATTGTATGAACTTTCTAAAAATCTGATATGTCTTGTCATAATGCTATCACATTATTCTAGTTATCTTAAAATGTTGTACATTACAGGGATAACCAAATTTTCTTATCAACTGTATTATAATGAACTCTCATCAGATCTTTAACCAGGCCATTTAAAAATATTTGTCACTTATAGAAATTTATTGTTTTACTCTGATGCCTTTGAAAAAGTGTTCCTTTAAAAGTGTTTCATCTTCAGAGCAGTTCATGAAAAGGATTCTGACAATTACTCTGAAAGACAAGGTTCTGATAACTTTAAGATTTACACTAATGAACAGGGTAAGAAATATAAAAACTCTACTGGAAAAAAAATGATGGCATTATAAAACTGCTAATGAAAGATTAATATCAGCAAGGATAAATAACATGTGACTAAATTAACTACTGAGGATGATTATAATTTTTATTACTGTATATTTGAAATATTGCTGGTTCTTCAATCTTTTTTTTTCCAGATTTAAGGAATCTTTTTTATCTTAAGCTAACTGTGATTTTTTTTATCTTAAGCTAACAGCAACTTCTTAGAATATACTTTGTAAGCAAAGATGAAACAATTACATTTTCTCCCTACATGATTCCTACAGATTTCAGAAACACTTAGTGAGTATTTTTATTTCCAAGACAAGGTAGTTATTTGTATAAGTTAAATAAGAATCTGTTCTCCTTATAACAAGACATAATTGGAAGTGTAGCTTATATTACCACGTCTTAGACTGGAATGTCATATTTGAGAGAGACATACATAAGCTAAGATATGACAAGAACACTTTAAGGAAGTAAGGTTGACTTTATGGAACCCCTAAAGCCCCATTGAAAGATTATCCTGGTAGAAAGATTATCCTGGAATCCTTATAGGATTCCCACCAGGTGAACAAAAAAGGTCACTGCCTGGAATGCTCAGGAACTTCAGGATACTTTGGGAACCTCAAGAAAAGAGGAATTTACTTAAATCTACAGGTATTACATGTGAGCTCTGATGTCAAGCCCTTGGCTTGGAATCTTAGCCTTGAGAGGCTTTTAAAAATTCAATTTGCCACATTCGGGTTCAAGATGGTAGAGCAGGAGGACCTGTGTTTATTCCCTCTTGCGAGAGCACCAGAATCACAAATAACTGTTGAACAATCATCGACAAGAAGACAGTGGAATTCCCCCCAAAAGATACCTCACATCCAAAGAAAAAAGAAAATCCAAAATGAGATGGTAGGAGGTGTGCAAGCACAATAAAATCAAATCCCATAATCACAGGGTGGGTGACTCACAAACTGGACAACAATTATATAAGAGAAGACCATGCATTGGAGTGAAGGTTCTGAGCCCAATGTCAGGCTATCCAACCTGAGGGTCTGACAATGGCAGGAGGAATTCTCAGAGAATCAGACTTTGAAGGCTAGCGTGATTAGATTGCAGGACTTTGACAGGACTGGGGGAAGCAGAGACTCAACTCTTGGAGGGAACACAGAAAGTAGTGTGCACATCAGGACATGAGGGAAGGAGCAGTGACCCCATAGGAGACTGAAACAGACATACCTGCAAGTGTTGGAGGGTCTACTGCAGAGGCAAGTGGTGGCTGTGTCTCACCATGGGGACAAAGACACTGGCAACAGGACTTCTGGAAAATACTCCTTGGGGTGTGCCCACCCTGAGTCCACAATTAGCCCCACCAAGGAGTCTGTGGCCTCCTGTGCTGGGTCACCTCAGGCCAAACAACCAACAGGGAGGGAACTCAGCCCCACCAATCTGCAGACAATCAGATTAAAGTTTTACTGAGCTCTGCCCACCAGAGCAACACTGAGCTCTATCCATCACCAGTCCCTGTATCAGGAAGCTTGTACAATCCTCTTAGATAGCCTCATCCACCAAAGAGCAGGCAGCAGAAGCAAGAATTACAGTACTGCAGCCTGCAAAATGAAAACCATATTTACAGAAAGATAGACAAAATGAAAAGGCAGAAGAATATGTACCAGATGAAAGAACAAGATAAAACCCCAGAGAAACAATTAAATGAAGTGGAGATAAGGCAACCTTTCAGAAAAAGAATTCAGAATAATGATAGTGAAGATGATCCAGGACCTTGGAAAAGGAATGGAGTCAAAGATCAAGAAGACACAAGAAATGTTTAACAAAGAACTAGAAGAATTAAAGAACAAAGACCTAGAAGAATTAAAGGACAAATAGAGATGAAAAATACAGTAACTGAAATGAAATATACACTATAAGGAATCAATAGCAGAATAACTGAGGCAGAAGAACGTATAAGTGACCTGGAAGACAGAATGGAATTCACTGCCATGGAACAGAATAAAGAGAAAAGAATGAAAAGAAATGAAGACAGCCAAAGAGACTTCTGGGACAACATTAAACACACCAACGTTTGCATTATATGGGTCCCAGAAGGAGAAGAGAGAGAGAAAGGACCCGAGAAAATATTTGAAGAGATTATAGTAAAAAACTTCCCTAACATGAGAAAGGAAATAGCCACCCAAGTCCAGGAAGTGCAGAGAGTCCCAAGCGGGATAAACCCAAGGAGAAACACGACGAGATACATAGTAATAAATTTGACAAAAATTAAACACAAAGAAAAATTATTAAAAGCAACAAGGGAAAAATGACAAATAATATATAAGGGAACTCCCATAAAGTTAACAGGAGATCTTTCAGCAGAAACTCTACAAGACAGAAGGGCATGGCATGATATATTTAAAGTGATGAAAGGAAAGTACCTACAACCAAGATTACTCTACCCAGCAAGGATGTCATTCAGATTCGACTGAGAAATCAAAAGCTTCACAGACAAACAAAAGGTAAGATAATTCAGCACCACCAAAACAACTCAAAAACAAATGCTAAAGGAATATCTCTAAGACAATTAAGACAAGGTAACAGGAACAAACATATCTATAATTACTTGAAATGTGAATGGATTAAATGCTCCAACCAAAAGACAGAGGCTTGCTGAATAGATACAACAACAAGACCCATATCTACAAGAGATCCACTTCAGACCTAGGGACACATACAGACCGAAAGTGAGGGGATGAGAAAAGATATTCCATGCAAATGGAAATCAAAAGAAAGCTGGAGTTGCAACACTCATATCAGATAAAATAGAATTTAAAATAAAGAATGTTAAAAGAGACAAGGAAGGACACTACATAATGATAAAGGGATCAGTACAAGAAGAAGATATAACAGTTATAAATATATATGCACCCAACATCGGAACACCTCAATACATAAGGCAAATGCTAACAGCTATAAAAGAGGAAATTGACCATAACATAATAGTGGGGGACTTTAACACCAATGGATAAATAATCCAGACAGAAAATTAATAAGGAAACACAAGCTTTAAATGACACAATACACCAGATAGATTTAATTGATATTTATAGGATATTCCATCCACAAAAGCAGATTACACTTTCTTCTCAAGTGCACACGGAACATTCTACAGGATAAATCACATCTTGGGACACAAATCTAGCCTCAGTATATTTAAGAAAATTGAAATGATATCAAGGACCTTTTCTGACTACAATGCTATGAGATTAGAAACAAATTACAGGGAAAAGAAAGGAAAAACAAAAACACATGGAGGCTAAACAATACATTATTAATAACCAAAAGATCACTGAAAAAATCAAAGAGGAAATCAAATAATACCTAGAGAGAAATGACAATGAAAACACAATGCTCCAAAACCTATGGGATGCAGCAAAAGCAGTTCTAAGAGGGAAGTCTATAGCAATAATATCCTACCTCAAGAAACAAGAAAAACTTCAAATAAACAATCTAACCTTACACCTAAAGGAGCTACAGAAAGAATAAAAAACAAAACCTACAGTTAGCAGAAGGAAAGAAATCATAAAAATCAGAGCAGAAATAAATGAAATAGAAACAAAGAAAATAATAGCAAAGATCAATAAAACTAAAAGCTGTTTCTTTGAGAAGATAAACAAAATTGATAAACCATTAGCAGACTCATCAAGAAAAAGAGGGAGAGGACTCAAATCAATAAAATTAGAAATGAAAAAGGAGAACTTACAACAGACACCAAGAAACACAAAGCATCCTAAGAGATGACTACAAGCAATTCTATGCCAATAAAGTGGACAACCTGGAAGAAACGGACAAATTCTTAGAAAGGTATAGCCTTCCAAGAATGAACCAGGAAGAAAGAGAAAATATGAATAGACCAAACACAAGTAATGAAATGGAAACTGTGATTAAATATCTTCCAACAAACAAAAGCCCAGGACCAGATGGCTTCACAGGTGAATTCTATCAAACATTTAGAGAAGAGCTAACACCCATCTTTCTCAAACTCTTCCAAAAAATTGCAGAGGAAGGAACACTCCCAAACTCATTCTATGAGGTCACCATCACCATGATACCAAAACCAGACAAGGATACTACAAAAAAAAAAAATTACAGAACCATATCACTGATGAATATAAATGCAAAAATCCTCAACAAAATAACAATCAAACAGAATCCAACAACACATTAAAAGGATCATACACCATTATCAAATGGGATTTATCCTAGGGATGCAAGGATTCTTCAATACACACAAATGAAGGTGATACACCATATTAACAAATTGAAGAATACAAACCAATTGATCATCTCAATAGATGCAGAAAAAGCTTTTGACAAAATTCAACACCAATTTATGATAAAAACTCTCCAGAAAGTGGGCATAGAGGGAACCTACCTCAACATAATAAAGGCCATATATGACAAACCCACAGCCAACATCATTCTCAATGGTGAAAAACTGAAAGCATTTCCTCTAAGATCAGGAACAAGACAAGGATGTCCACTCTTGCCACTACTATTCAACAGTTTTGGAAGTCCTAGCCATGACAATCAGAGAAGAAAAAGAAATAAAAGGAAAACAAATTGGAAAAGAAGAAGTAAAACTGTAACTGTTTACTATACATAGAAAATCCTAAAAATGTCACCAGAAAGCTACAAGAACTAATCAATGAATTTGGTAAACTTGCAGGATACAAAATTAATACACAGAATCTCTTGCATTCCTATACACTAAAGATGAAAAATCTGAAAGAGAAATTAAGGAAACACTCCCATTTTCCATTGCAACAAAATGAATAAAATGCCTAGGAATAAATCTATCTAGGGAGACAAAAGACCTCTATGCAGAAAACTATAAGACGGTTCCTGTCTTGCTCCTTGTTTGGCATAGGGTGCCCAGCACTGTAGCTTGCTGGTCGTTGAGTGAAGCTGTGTCTTGGTGTTGAGATGGAGATCTCTGGGAGATACTCCCCGTTTGATATTACGTGGAGCTGGGAGGTCTCTTGTGGATCAGTAGACGAGCCTGCGGTGACACAGGCCAGCGTGACATTGCACCAGCCTGAGACGCGCCATGTGTTCTTCCCGGGGAAGTGGTCCCTGGATCCCGGGACCCTGGCAGTGGCAGGCTGCACAGGCTCCCCGGAACGGAGGTGTGGATAGTGACCTGTGCTCACACACAGGCTTCTTGGTGGTGGCAGCAGCAGCCTTAGCATTTCATGCCCGTCTCTGGGGTCAGCGCTTTTAGCCGCAACTCACGCCCATCTCTGGAGGTCCTTTAAGCAGTGCTTTTAATCCCCTCTCCTGGGATTCCCTGGTGGTGCAGTGGTTGAGAGTTCACCTGCCGATGCAGGGGACACGGGTTCGTGCCGCGGTGTGGGAAGATCCCACATGCCGCAGAGTGGCTGGGCCCGTGAGCCATGGCTGCTGAGCCTGCCCGTCCAGAGCCTGTGCTCCACAACGGCAGAGGGCACAGCAGTGAGAGGCTCGCGTACCGCAAAAAAAAAAAAAAAAATCCCCTCTCCTCCCGCACCAGGAAACAAAGAGGGAAGATAAAGTCTCTTGCCTCTTTAGGAGGTCCAAACTTTTTCCCAGACTCCCTCCCAGCTAGCTGTGGTGCGCTAACCCCTTCAGCCTGTGCTCTCATGGCTAAACCCAATCCTCTCTCTGCGATCTGACTGAAGCCCGAGCCTCAGCTCCCAGCCCCAACCACCCCGGCGTATGAGCAGACAAGCCTCTCAGGCTGGTGAGTGCTGGTCGGCACTGATCCTCTGTGCGGGAATCTCTTCGCTTTGCCCTCCACACCACTGTTGCTGTGCTCTCCTCCGCAGCTCCAAAGCTTCCCCTCTCTGCCACCCAGTGTCCACCCATGAAGGGGCTTCCTAGTGTGTGGAAACCTTTCCTCCTTCACAGCTCCCTCCCACTGGTGCAGGTCCCATCCCTATTCTTTTGTCTCTGTTTTTTCTTTTGCCCTACCCAGGAATGTGGGGAGTTTCTTCCCTTTTGGGATGTCCGAGATTTTCTGCCAGCATTCAGTGAGTGTTCTATGGGAGCAGTTTCACGTATTTGTGATGTATCTGTCGGGAGGAAGTTAATCTCCGCATCTTACTCTTCTGCCATCTTCCTCAACTGCCTACTGGAAATTTTTAAATCACCGTCTCAATTTCACTGCTTGTGATAGGTCTGTTCATATTTTCCATTTCTTCCTTGTTCAGTCACGGAAGGTTGTGTAATTCTGAGAATTTGGCCATTTCTTCCACGTTGTCCATTTTACTGGAATATAGTTGATTGTAGTAATGTTTCATGTTCCTTGTGCTCTGCAGTGTCAGTTGTTAATTCTCCTTGTTCATTATGAATTCTATTGATTTGAGTCTTCTTCCTTTTTTCTTGATGAGTCTGGCTAATGGTTTATCAATTTTGTTTATCTTCTCAAGGGACCAGCTTTTAGTTTTATTGATCTTTGCTATTGATTCTTCATTTCTTTTCCATTTATTTCTGATTTGATCTTTATGATTTCTTTCCTTCTGCTAACTTTTGGGTTTTTTCATTCTTCTTTCTCGAATTGTTTTAGGTGTAAGGTTAGGTTGTTTATTTCAGATACTTCTTGTTTCTTAAATTAGGATTGTATTGCTATAAACTTACCTCTTAGAACTGATTTTGCCAAATTCCATAGGATTTGGGTCATCTTGTTTTCATTGTCATTTGTTTCTAGGTATTTTTTATTTTGTCTTTGATTTCGTCCATGACCTCTTGGTTATTAAGTAGTGTATTTTTTAGCCTCCGTGTGTTTATATTTTTACAGATTTTTTTCCTGAAATTGATATCTAGTTTCATAGTGTTGTGGTCAGAAAATATACATGATATGATTTCAATTTTCTTAAATTTAACAAGGCTTGATTGGTGACCCAAGGTATTATCTATCCTGGACAATGTTCCATGAGAAATTGAGAAGAATGTGTATTCTGTTGTTTTTGGATGGAATGTCTTATAACTATCAATTAAGTCCATCTTGTTTAATGTAACATTTAAAGTTTGTGTTTCCTTATTTATTTTCATTTTGGATGATCTGTCCTCTGGTGAGAGTTGGGTGTTAAAGTCCCATACTATGATTGTGTTACTGTTGATTTCCCCTTTTAGGGCTGCTAGTACATGCCTTACGTACTGAGGTGCTCTTTTCTGGGTGCATAAATATTTACAATTGTTATATCTTCTTCTTGGATTGATCCCTGGATCATTATGTAGGGTCCTTCTTTGTCTCTTGTAATAGTCTTTATTTTAAAGTCTATTTTCTCTTACATGAGAATTGCTGCTCCAGATTTCTTTTGATTTGAATTTTCATGGAATATCTTTTTCCATCCCTTCACTTTCAGTCTGTATGTGTCCCTAGGTCTGAAGTGGGTCTCTTGTACATAACACATATATGGGTATTGTTTTTGAATCCATTCAGCCAGTCTATGTCTTTTGGTTGGCACATTTAGTCCATTTACATTTAAGGTAATTATTGATATGTATGTTCCTATTACCATTTTCTTAATTGTTTTGAGTTTGTTACTGTAGGTCTTATACTTCTCTTGTGTTTCCTGCCTAGGGAAAATCCTTTAGCATTTGTTGTAAAGTTGGTTTAGTGGTGCTGAATTCTCTTAGCTTTTGCTTGTTTGTAAAGGTTTTAATTTCTCAGTCAAATCTGAATGAGATTCTTGCTGGGTAGAATAATCTTGGTTGTAGGTTTTTCCCTTTCATCACTTTAAATATGTCCTGCCACTCCCTTCTGCCTTGCAGAGTTTCTGCTGAAAGATCAGCTTTTAACCTTATGGGGTTTCCCTTGTATGTTATCTGTTGTTTTTCCCTTGATGCTTTTAATATTTCTTCTTTGTATTTAATTTTTGATACTTTGATTAATATGTGTCTTGACGTGTTAATCCTTGGATTTATCCTGTATGGGACTCGCTGTGCTTCCTGGGTTTCATTAACTATTTCCTTTCACATATTAGGGAAGTTTTCAAATATAATTTCTTCAAATATTTTCTCAGTGCTTTTCTTTTCCCCTTCTTTTTCTGGGACCACTAAAATTCGAATGTTGGTGTGTTTAACGTTGTCCCAGTGGTCTCTGAGATGGTCCTCAATTATTTTCATTCTTTTCTTTAAATTCTGCTCTGCAGTAGTTACTTCCATGATTTTATCTTCAAGGACACTTATCCATTCTTCTGCCTCAGTTATTCTGCTATTGTTCCCTTCTAGAGAATTTTAAATTTCATTTATTTTGTTGTTCATCCTTGTTTCTTTGCCCTTTATCTTCGAGATCCTTGTTAAAAGTTTCTTGTAATTTCTCCATTCTATTTCCAAGATTTTGGATCATCTTTACTAACATTATTCTGAATTCTTTTTCAGGTAGACTGCCTATTTCCTCTTCATTTGTTTTGTCCAATGGATTTTTATCTTGCTCTTTCATCTCCAGTGGTTTTCTCTGTCTTCTCATTTTGCTTAGCTTACTGTGTTTGGAATCTGCTTTTTGCAGCCTACAGGTTTGTAGTTCCCATTGTTTTTGTTGTCTGTCTGCAGTGGCTAAGGTTGGTTCAATGGGTTGTTTAGCCTTCCTGTTGGAGGGGACAGGTACTTGTGTTCTGTTGAATGAGGTGGGACCTTGTCTTTCTGCTGGGTAGGTCAATGACTCCTGGTGTGTTTGGGATGTCTGTGACCTTATAATTTTAGGAAACCTCTCTGCTAATAGGTGGAGTTGTGTTCCTGTCTGTCTTTTTGCTCAGCATAGGGTGTCCAGCACTGTAGCTTGCTGGTCGTTGAGTGGCGCTGGATCTTGGCATTGAAATGGAGATCTCTGGGAGATTCTCACTGTTTGATATTATGTGGAGCTGTATCTTGGCATTGAAATGGAGATCTCTGGGAGATTCTCACTGTTTGATATTATCCGGAGCTAGGAGTTCTCTGGTGGACCAAAATCCTGTACTTGGCTCTCCCACCTCAGAGGCAAAGCCTGGACATGTGGCTGTAGCACCAACAGCCTGTTATGCACACGGCTCAGAATATAACGTAGAAAAAGAAGAAAGAAAAAAATGTAAAATAAAATAAAATGCAATAAAATAAAATTTAAAAGTTTGTAATATAAAAAAATTTTTTTAAATATTTAAAAATTTAAAATTAATTTTAAGAAAAAGAAAGATGAGAACGACCAAACCAAAAAAGAAATCCACCAATGTTTACAAGTGCTAAGAACTATACTAAAACAAAACAAAAGACAAAAATCAAAAAAACGGACAGAGAGAACCCTAAAAATAGTAGTAAAAATAAAGCTTTACAGAAAAAAATCACACACAGAAACATACATATGCACACTCAAAAAAAAGAGAAAAGTTGAAAAAATATATATACTTTTTCCATTTTTCTCTTTTTGTGAATGTGTATGTGTATGCTTCTGTGTGTGATTTTGTCTGTATAGCTTGGTTTTTACTACTTTTCCTAGGGTTCTGTCTGCCCGATTTTTTTTTCTTAGTATGTGTTTTAGGACTTGTTGTCATTGGTGGATGTGATTTTTGCTTTGGTTGCTCTTTTCTTTGTTTCTTTTTAATTACTTAAAAAATTTTAATAATTATTTTTTTTATTTTAATAAGTATGTTATTTTATTTTATTTTTTTCAGTCTACCTGAATAAGTATTCAGAATAATGATACTAAAGATGATCCAAAATATTGGAAATAGAAGGGAGAAAATACAAGAATCATTTAACAAGGAATTAGGAGTACTAAAGAGGAAACAAACAATAATGAGCAACACAATAAATGAAATTTAAAATTCTCTAGAAAGAACAATAGCAGAAAAACTGAGACAGAAGAACAGATAAGTGACCTGGAAGATAAAATAGTGAAAATAACTACTCCAGAGCAGAATAAAAAAAAAAATAATAAAAAGAATTGAGGACAGGCTCAGAGACCACTGGGACAACATTAAATGCACCAACATTCGAATTTTAAGGGTGTCAGAAGAACAAGAGAAAAATAAAGGGACTGAGAAAATATTTGAACAGATTATAGTTGAAAACTTCCCTAATATGTGAAAGGAAATAGTTAATGAAGCCCAGGAAGCACAGTGAGTCCCATTCAGGATAAATCCAAGGAGAAACACACCAGGACAAATATTATTCAAACTATCAAAATTAAATACAAAGAAAAAATATTAAAAGAAGCAAGGGAAAAACAACAAATAACATACAAATGAATCCCCATGAGATTGATAGATGATCTTTCAGCAGAAACTCTGCAAGCCAGAAGGGAGTTGCAGGACATAATTAAAGTGATGAAAGTGAAAAATCTACAACCAAGATTACTCTACCCAGCAAATATTTCATCGAGATTTGACAGAGAAATTTAAACCTTTACAGACAAGCAAGAGGTAGGAGAATTCAGCAACACCAAACCAGCTTTACAACAAATGCTAAAGGAACTTCTCTTGGCAGGAAAAAAAAGAGAAAGAAAAGAAATACAATGACAAACCCAAAACAATTAAGAAAATGGTGATAGCAACATATATATCGATAACTACTTTAAATGTAAATGGATTAAATGCTCCAACAAAAAGATATAGACTGGCTGAATGGATACAAAAACAAGACCCATATATATGCTGTATATATGAGACCCACTTCAGAACTAGGGACACATATAGACCAAAGTTTAGGGGATGGAGAATGATACTCAATACAAATGCAAATCAATAGAAAGCTGGAGTAGCAATTCTCATATGAGAGAAAATACACGTTAAAATAAAGACTATTACAAGAGACAAAGAAGGACACTACATAATGATCAAGGGATCAATCCAAGAAGAAGACATAACAATTGTAAATATGTATGCACCCAACATAAGAGCACCTCAATATATAAGGCAAATGCTAACAGCCCTAAAAGGGGAAATCGACAGTAACACATTCATAGTAGGGGACTTTAACACCCCACTTTCACCAGTGGACAGATCATCCAAAATGAAAATAAATAAGGAAACACAGGCTTTAAATGATACATTAAACAAGATGGACTTATTTGATATTTATAGGACATTCCATCCAAAAACAATAGAATAGGCTTTCTTATGAAGTGCTCATGGAACATTCTCCACGATAGATTATATCTTGCATCACAAATCAACCCTTGTTAAATTTAAGAAAGTTGAAAGCATGTAAGTATCTTTTCTGATCACAATGCTCTGAGACTAGATATCAATTATAGGAAAAAATATGTAAAAAATACAAACACATGGAAGGAAAACAATACACTACTTAATAATCAAGAGATCACTGAAGAAAACAAGGAAGAAAGTAAAAAATACCTAGAAACAGGGCTTTCCTGGTGGCGCAGTGGTTGAGAGTCTGCCTGCCGATGCAGAGAACATGGGTTCGTGCCCTGGTCAGCGAGGATCCCACATGCCATGGAGCGGCTGGGCCCATGAGCTATGGCCACTGACCCTGTGCGTCCGGAGCCTGTGCTCCACAGTGGGAGAGGCCACAGCAGTGAGAGGCCCGCATACTGCAAAAAAACAAAAAAAACAAAAAAAAACTGAGAAACAAATGACAGTGAAAACATGGCCACCCAAAAACTACAGGATGCAGCAAAAGCAGTTCTAAGCAGGAAGTTTATAGCAATACAATCCTACCTTAAGAAACAAGAAACATCACAAATAAACAACCTAACCTTACACCGAAACCAATTAGAGAAAGAAGAACAAAAAATCCCTAACGTTTGCAGAAGGGAAGAAAGCATAAAGATCAGAGCAGAAATAAATGAAAAAGAAATAAAAGAAACAATAGGAAGGTTTAATAAAACTAAATGCTGTTTCTTTGAGAAGATAAACAAAATTGATAAAGCATTAGCCAGACTCATCAAGAATAAGAGGGAGAAGACTCAAATCAATAGAATTAGAAATGAAAAAGGAGAAGTAACAACTGACCCTGCAGAAATACAAAGGGTCATGAGAGATTCCTACAAACAATTATATGCCAATAAACTGGACAACCTGGAAGAAATGGACAAATTCTTAGAAATTGTTAGAAATGCACAACCTCCCTAGACTGAAGCAGGAAGAAATAGAAAATATGAACAGACCAATCACAGCACTGGAATTGAAACTGTGGTTAAAAATCTTCCAACAAACAAAAGCCCAGAACCAGATGGCTTCACAGGGGAATTCTACGAAACATTTAGAAAAGAGCTAACTCCTATCCTTCTCAAACTCTTGCAATATACAGCACAGGGAGAAACAATCCCAAACTCATTCTATGAGGGCACCATCACCCTGATGCCAAAACCAGACAAAGATGTCACAAAGAAGGAAAAGTGCAGGCCACTATCATTGATAAACATAATAGATGCAAAAATCCTCAACAAAATACTCGCAAACAGAATCCAACCACACTTTAAGGGATCATACACCATGATCAAGTGGGATTTATCCCAGGAATGCAAGGGTCTTCATTATACGCAAATCAATCAACGTGATATACCATATTAACAAACTGAAGGAGAAAAAACATATGATCATCTCAATAGATGCAGAGAAAACTTTCGAGAAAATTCAACACTGATTTACGAAGAAAACCCTCCAGAAAGTAGACATAGAGGGAAGTTACCTCAACATAAAAAAGGCCATTTATGAAAAACCCTCAGTGAACATCATTGTCAATGGTGAAAACTGAAACCATTTTCAATAAGATCAGGAACAATAGGAGGTTGCCCTCTCTCACCACTATAATTCAACATAGTTATGGCAGTTTTAGCCATAGCAATCAGAGAAGAAAAAGAAATAAAAGGAATCCAAATCAGACATGTCACTGTTTTCAGATGACATGATTCTATACATAAAGAATCCTAAAGATGCTACCAGAAAACTACTAGTGCTAATCACCAAATGTGGTAAAGTAGCAGGATCCACATATAATGCACAGAAATCTCTTGTATTCTATGCATTAATGATGAAAAATCTGAAAATGAAATTAAGAACACTCCTATATACCATTGCAACAAAAGAATAAAACACTGAGGAATAATCCTACCCGAGGAGACAAAAACCAGTATTCAGAAAATTATAAGACACTGATAAGAGAAATTAAAGATGATACAAATAGATGGAGAGATATACCATGTTCTTGGATTGGAAGAATCAACATTGTGAAAATGACAATACCTTCCAAAGCAATCTACAGATTCAATGCAATCCCTATCAAATTACCACTGGCATTTTTCACAGAACTAACATGAAGAAACTAGGGTCAAGACCAGAATAAAGACGCAGACCTTCTAGAAAATGGACTTGAGAACACAGGAAGTTGGAAGTGTAAGCTGGGACATAGTGAGCGAATGGCATGGATATATATATACACTACCAAATATAAAATAGATATCTAGTGGGAAGCAGCCACAAAGCACAGGGAGCTCAGCTCAGTGCTTTCTGACAACCTAGAGGGGTGGGATAGGGAGGGTGGGAGGGAGGGAGATTCAAGAGGGAAGAGATATTGGGATATATGTATATGTATCACTGATTCACTTTGGTATAAAGCAGCAACTAACACATCATTATAAAGCAATTATACTCCAATAAAGATGTTAAAAAAACTAAAAGTAAAAAATAAAAACATATTTCTTAGTTCTACATATATAGAGGTGTTTCTCATTTTCATATTTTTAACAATTTTATACTTCTCTTGTGGTCAGTCAACATATATTCAGTGATTTCCTTTTTTAAATTAGTATTGTAATTATGGGAAATTTCAAACATATACAGAAGTAGAGATAATAGTATAATAAACCAAGTACCTACCACTTAGTTTTAACAAATTTTTTGTTATAGCTTATCTTGTTTTACCTATACTTCCACTCCCTTCTCCTTTAGGAATATTTTAAAACCAATCTCAGATATTATAACATTTCCTTCATCAATATGCTAGCATGTATTTCACAAATATAAGTGCTCTTTTTAGTCTTACAAATAACACTATTATAACATATAAAAATTAACAATATATCACTGATGAAATTTCTCAAATGTATTCTTTTTTGCAGTTTGCTTGAGCCAGAATCAGAGTAATGTCTATGCATTGTGAGTGACTGATATTTCCCTAAGTCCCATTTAACTTTCTGGTTTCTTTTTCTCTTCATCCTCCTTTTCTCTTTTAGCATTGCAATTTATTAGTTACAGACACAGGGTCATTCAATTGCTTCAAAAATGAAGCATTTTTCCCACAGTCTGGATTTTTCTATTTGGCATTTAATATGTTCCTCTGTCCACTGTATTCCCTCTAAACTGTAATTTAGATCTGGAGCCTCCTCAAATTCATGTGTAAGATGTGTTCAATAGCACTTCATAGGTGGTCATTTATAATTCCATCAGAGGGTACATAATATTTGTCTCTTCTTTGCAATTATGGAAGCAATTGATCATCATTTGATTAATTCATTAGGAATCACAAGATATTGATTGTGTGTGTGTGTGTATTTGAACTTGTGTGACTATCACTTTATAATTTTGGGGGGGCATTGAAAAATATTTAATGGAAAATACATACATACATTATAAAAATTCAGATCATAAAAATGATATGCAATATCCTTATTTTCTTAAAAATACTTTATGTTATAATACAGTTGTTCACAATTTTGTGTTACTTTCAGATATACAGCAGAGTGATTTAGTTATACATATTTATGTATCTATTCTTTTTCAGCTTCTTTTCCCATATAAATTATTATAGAATATTAAGTACAGTTCCCTGTGCTATACAGTAGGCCCCTGTCGATTATCAATTTTATATATAGTAGTGTACATATGCCAATCCTAACTTCCCAATTCATCTCTCCCCCCCATCCTTTCAGCTTTGGCAACTGCAAACCCACCCACTAAGTCTGTGAGTCTGTTTCTGTTCTGTAAACAAGTTCACCTGCATCATTTTTTTTAGATTCCACACATAAATGTTATCATTTTAATTGTAATTTCATTTATTAATTGGAGCATTCATAACACATTATTTATTTATTGAAATATGTCTATGGAAGAAATTTTCTTTCATCAGGCAGTGATCCAGAAGTATGGTTTTTGTAGGAAACACTGGGTGTGTGGTTTATTCCTTGTTTTTTTAAATTTTTATTGGAGTATAGTTGACTTACAACGTTGTGTTAGTTTCAGGTGTACAGCAGAGTGAATCAGTTATACATATACATATACCCACTCTTTTTTTCATTTCCCATATAGGTCATTATAGAGCATTGAGTAGAGTTCCCTGTGCTATAGAGTAGGTCCTTACTTGTTATGTATTTCATATTATTTCTCATTACTTACCAGTTTTAAAAATGATAATTTGAGTTGTTACATCTCCTAAAGGTGACCAAAGATTTCCATTTTTATTGTCATTACTAACTAATTGATTCAAAGGTATCTGACATGTTTCAGTTTGTTAGAGTTATTATTCTTATTAATATTCAAATTGTTCCATTCCTGGCCAGTGAAATCTCTTTGGGATGGCTTTGGAATAATCCTGTTATGAATCTGGTAGTCTACTAGACTCATTGCTTTAAAATATAACAAGACTCTCCTGTATAATTTTCTCCTTGTTTTGTCCATACAAGAAATCAGCTTAAAGCCTGTCCAAACCCAGAAAGAAAGAGAAAGGAGGAAAAGATACACCAGAAACACTTCTACACGTGGAACAACTCCTACAGAACACCTACTGAATGCTGGCAGAAGACCTCACACCTCCCAAAAGGCAAAAAACTCCCCACGTAAGTGGGTAGGGCAAAGGAGAAAAAGCAAAAGCAGAGACAAAACAATAGGGACGGAACCTGCACCAGTGGGAGGGAGCTGTGAAGGAGGAAAGGTCTCCACACACTAGGAAGCCCCTTTCCGGGAGGAGAGTGGGTGGTGGAGGGGGGTTCTTTGGAGCCGCGGAGGAGAACACAGCAACAGGGGTGCGGAGGGCAAAGCAGGGAGATTCCCGAACAGAGGATCAGTGCCAACCGGCACTCACCAGCCCCAGAGGCTTGTCTGCTCACCCGCCGAGGCGGGTGGGGCTGCGAGCTGTGGCTTGGGCTTTGGTCTGAGTGCAGGGAGAGGACTGGGGTTGGCGGTGTGAACACAGCCTGAAGGGGTTAGTACACCATGGAGAGCCGGGAGGGAGTCAGGGAAAAGGTCTGGAGCTGCTGAAGAGGCAAGAGACTTTTTCTTCTCTGTTTCCTGGTGCGCGAGGAGAGGGGATTAAGAGCGCTGCTTAAAGGAGATCCAGAGATGGGTGGGAGCCGCGGCTAAAAGTGCAGACCCCTAAAAGCGCAGACCCCAGAGACGGGCAGGAGACGCTAAGGCTGCTGCTGCTGCCACCACAAAGCCTGTGTGCGAGCACAGGTCGCTATCCACACCCCCCTTCCGGGGAGCCTGTGCAGCCCGCCACTGCCAGGGTCCCGGGATCCAGGGACAACTCCCCCGGGAGAACGCACGGCGCGCTTCAAGCTGCGCAACATCATGCCGACCTCAGCCACCACAAGCTCGTCCGATGTTCTGTACCCCTCTCTCTCACTGGCCTGAGCCAGAGCCCCCTAATCAGCTGCTGCTTTAACCCCATCCTCTCTGGGTGGGAACAGATGCCACAGAGAGGGGACAGAGGCGGGGCCAAAATTTTTAATAACTTTATTATATTTTACTTTATCTTCTTTCTTTCTTTTTTCCTTCCTTCCCTCCTTCCTTCCTTCCTCCCACCGTCCCTCCCTCTCTCTCTCCCTCCCTTCCTCCCTCCATTCTTTCCTTCTTTCCTTCTTCTTTCTTTCTTTCTTTCTTCCTTCCTTCCTTCCTTTCTTTCTTTCTTTCTTTCTTCCTACTTCTACTAATTTTTTTCTCTCTACTGTTTCTCCCTTTTTTTCTGGAGCATGTGGATGAAAGGTTCTTGCTGCTGCAGCCAGGAGTCAGCGCTCTGTTTCTGAGGTGGCAGAGCCAAATTCAAGAAACTGGTCCACAAGAGACGACTCAGCTTCACGTAATATCAAATGGCGAAAATCACCCAGGGATCTCCATCTCAACACCAACACCCAGATTCACTCAACGACCAGCAAGTTACACTGCTGGACACTCTATGCCAAACAACTAGCAAGACAGGAACACAATCACACCCATTAGCAGAGAGGCTGCCTAAAATCATAATAAGTCCACACATAACCCAAAACACACCACCAGACGTGGACTTGCCCACCAGATAGACAAGATCCAGCCTCATCCTCAAGAACACAGGCAGTAGTCCCCTCCACCAGGAAGCCTAAACAACCCACTGAACCAACCTTACCCACTGGGGACAGACACCAAAAACAATGGGAACTATGAACCTGCAGCCTGCAAAAAGGAGACCCCAAACACAGTAACATAAGCAGAATGAGAAGAGAGAAAATCACACAGCAGATGAAGGAGCAAGATAAAAACACACCAGACCTAACAAATGAAGAGGAAATAGGCAGTCTACCTGAAAAAGAATTCAGAATAATGATAGTAAAGCGTGATCTAAAATCTTGGAAATAGAATAGAGAAAATGCAAGAAACATTTAACAAGGACCTAGAAGAACTAAAGATGAAACAAACAACGATGAACAACACAATAAATAAAGTGAAAAATACTCTAGATGAGATCAATAGCAGAATAACTGAGGTAGAAGAACGGATAAGTGACCTAGAAGATAAAATAGAGGAAATAACTACTGCAGAGCAGAATAAAGAAAAAAGAATGAAAAGAACAGAGGACAGTCTCAGAGGCCTCTGTGAAAACATTAAATGCAACAACATTCGAATTATAGGGGTTGCATAAGAAGTAGAGAAAAATAAAGGGACTGAGAACATATTTGAAGAGATTATAGCTGAAAACTTCCCTAATATGGGAAAGGAAATAATTATTCAAGTCCAAGAAGCACAGAGAGTCCCATACAGGATATATCCAAGGAGAAATATGCCAAGACACATATTAATCAAACTGTCAAAAATTAAATACAAAGAAAGCATATTAAAAGCAGCAAGGGAAAAACAACAAACAAGACACAAGGGAATCCCCATAAGGTTAAGAGCTGATCTTTCAGTAGAAACTGTGCAAGCCAGAAGGGAGTGGCAGGACATATTTAAAGTGATGAAGGAGAGAAACTTGCAACCAAGATTACTCTACTCAGCAAGGATCTCATTCAGATTTGATGGAGAAATTAAAATCTTTACAGACAAGCAAAAGCTGAGACAGTTCAGTGCAACCAAACCAGCTTTACAACAACTGCTAAAGAAAATTCTCTAGGCAAGAAACACAAGAGAAGGAAAAGACCTACAATCACATACCCAAAACAATTTAGGAAGTAAGAATAGGAATGTACATATTGATAATTACAGTAAATGTAAATGGACAAAATGGTCCCACCAAAAGTCACAGATTGGCTGAAATGATACAAAAACAAGATCCGTATATATGTTGTCTACAAGAGGCAAACCTCAGACCTAGAGACACATACAGACTGAAAGTTAGGGGATGAAAAAGATATTCCATGCAAATGGAAACAAAAGAAAGCTGGGGTAACAATTCTCATATCAGAAAAAATAGACTTTAAAATAAAGACTATTAGAAGAGACAAAGAAGTACACTACATAATGATCAAGGGATTGTTCCAAGAAGAAGATATAATTGTCAATATTTATGTACCCAACATAGGAGCACCTCAATACATAAGGCAAATTCTAACAGCCATAAAAGGGGAAATCAACAGTTACACATTCATAGTAGGGGACTCTAAAACCTCACTTTCACCAGTGGACAGATCATCCAAAATGAATATAAATAAGGAAACACAAGCTTTAAATGATACATTAAACAAGATGGCCTTAATTGATATTTATAGGACATTTCCATCCAAAAACAACAGAATACACATTTTCCTGAAGTGCTCATGGAACATTCTCCAGGATAGATCATATATTGGATCACAAATGAAGCCTTGGCAAATTTAAGAAAATTGACATTGTATCAAGTATCTTTTCAGACATCAATGCTACGAGACTAGATAACAATTACAGGAAAAGATCTGCAAAAAAATACAAACACATGGAGGCTAAACAATACACTACTTAATAACAAAGTGATCACTGAAGAAAACAAAGAGGAAATTAAAAAAAAAAATACCTAGAAACAATGACAATGTAGCTACAATGACCCAAAACCTATGGGATGCAGCAAAAGCAGTTCTAAGAGGGAAGTTTATAGCAATACAAGCCCACCTTAAGAAACAGGAAACCTCTCGAATAAACAACCTAACGTTGAACCTAAAGCAATTAGCAAAGAGGAACAAAGAAATGCCAAAGTTAGCAGAAGGAAAGAAATCATAAAAATAAGATCAGAAATAAATGAAAAAAAAATGGAGGAAACAATAGCAAAGATCAATAAAACTAAAAGCTGGTTCTTTGAGAAGATAAACAAAATAGATAAAACATTAGCCATACTCATCAAGAAAAAAGGGAGAAGACTCAAATCAATAGAATTAGAAATGAGAAAGGAGAAGTAACCTCTGACACTGCAGAAATACAAAAGATCATGAGAGATTACTACAAGCAACTCTATGCCAATAAAATGGACAATCTGGAAAAAGTGGACAAATACTTAGAAATGCACAACTTGCAAAGACTGAATCAGGAAGAAATAGAAAATATGAACAGACTAATCACAAACACTGAAATTGAAACTGTGATTAAAATCTTCCAACAAACAAAAGCCCAGGAACACATGGCTTCACAGGCAAACTCCATCAAAGATTTAGAGAAGAGCTAACACCTATCCTTGTCAAACTATTCCAAAATATAGCAGAAGGAGGAACACTCCCAAATTCATTCTATGAGGCAACCATCACCTTGATATCAAAACCAGACAAGGATGTCACAAAGAAAGAAAACTACAGGCCAATATCACTGATGAACATAGATGCAAAAATCCTCAACAAAATACTAGCAAAAAAATCCAACAGCACATTAAAAGGATCATACACATGATCAAGTGAGGTTTATTCCAGGAATGCAAGGATTCTTCAATACATGCAAATCAATCAATATGATAAACCATATCAATAAATTCAAGGAGAAAAACCGTATGATCATCTCAATATTTGCAGAGAAAGCTTTTGACAAAATTCAACACCCATGTATGATAAAAAACCAGCAGAAAGTAGGCATAGAGGGAAACTTCCTCAACATAATAAAGGCCATATAAGACAATCCTACAGCCAACATCGCCCTCAATGGTGAACAACTGAAAGCATTTCCACTAAGATCAGGAACAAGACGAGTTTGACCACTATCACCACTCTTATTCTACATAGTTTTGGAAGTTTTAGCCACAGCAATCAGAGAAGAAAAGGAAATAAAAGGAATCCAAATCAGAAAAGAAGAAGTAAAGCTGTCACTGTTTGCAGATGACATGATACTATACATAGAGAATCCTAAAGATGCTACCAGAAAACTACTAGAGGTAAACAATGAAATTTTAAAGTAGCAGGATACAAAATTAATGCACAGAAATCTCTGGAATTCCTATACACTAATGAGGACATATCTGAAAGTGAAATCAAGAAAACACTCCCATTTACCACTGCAACAAAAAGAATAAAATATCTAGGAATAAACCTACCTAAGGAGACAAAAGACCTGTATGCAGAAAATTATAAGACACTGATGAAAGAAATTAAAGATGATACAAATAGATGGAGAGATATACCATGTTCTTGGATGGGAAGAATCAACATTGTGAAAATGACTCTACTACCCAAAGCAATCTACAGATTCAATGCAATCCCTATCAAACTACCACTGGCATTTTTCACAGAACTAGAACAAAAAATTTCGCAATTTGTATGGAAACACAAAAGACCCCGAATAGCCAAAGCAATCTTGAGAACGAAAAAAGGAGCTGGAGGAATCAGGCTCCCTGACTTCAGACTATATTACAAAGCAACAGTAATCAAGACAGTATGGTACTGGCACAAAAACAGAAAGATAGATCAATGGAACAGGATAGAAAGCCCAGAGATAAACCCACGCACATATGGTCACCTTATCTTTGATAAAGGAGGCAGGAATGTACAGTGGAGAAAGGACAGCCTCTTCAATAAGTGGTGCTGGGAAAACTGGACAGGTACATGTAAAAGTATGAGATTAGATCACTCCCTAACACCATACACAAAAATAAGTTCAAAATGGATTACAGACCAAAATATAAGGCCAGAAACTATCAAACTTGTAGAGTAAAACATCGGAAGAACACTCTTTGACATAAATTACAGCAAGATATTTTTTGATCCACTTCCTACAGTAATGGAAATAAAAATAAAAATAAACAAATGGGACCTAAGGAAACTTCAAAACTTTTGCACAGCAAAGGAAACCATAAACAAGACCAAAAGACAGCCCTCAGAATGGGAGAAAATATTTGCAAATGAAGCAACTGACAAAGGATTAAACTCCAAAATTTACAAGCAGCTCATGCAGCTCAATGACAATAAAACAAACAACCCAATCTAAAAATGGGCAGAAGACCTAAATAGACATTTCTTCAAAGAAGATACACAGACTGCCAACAAACACATGAAAGAATGCTCAACATCATTAATCATTAGAGAAATGCAAATCAAAATTACAATGAGATATCATCTTACACCAGTCAGAATGGCCATCATCAAAAAATCTAGAAACAGTAAATGCTGGAGAGGGTGTGAAGAAAAGGGAACACTCTTGCACTGCTGGTGGGAATGTGAATTGGTTCAGCCACTATGGAGAACAGTATGGAGGTTCCTTAAAAAACTACAAATAGAACTACCATATGACCCAGCAATCCCACTACTGGGCATATACCCTGATAAAACTATAATTCAAAAAGGGTCATGTACCAAAATGTTCATTGTGCCTCTATTTACAATAGCCCGGAGATGGAAGCAACCTAAGTACCCATAATCAGATGAATGGATAAAGAAGATGTGGCACATATATACAATGGAATATTACTCAGCCATAAAAAGAAATGAAATTGAGCCATTTGTAATGAGTTGGATAGACCTAGAGTCTGTCATAGAGAGTGAAGTAAGTCAGAAAGAGAAAGACAAATACCGTATGCTAACACATATATATGGAATTTAAGAAAAAATATGTCATGAAAAACCTAGTGGTAAAACAGGAATAAAGACACAGATCTACTAGAGAACGGACTTGAGTATATGGGGAGGGGGAAGGGTGGCTCTGACAAAGCGAAAGAGAGGCATGGACATATATACACCACCAAACGTAAGGTAGATAGCTAATGGGAAGCAGCTGCATAGCACAGGGAGATCAGCTCCGTGCTTTGTGACTGCCTGGAGGGGTGGGATTGGGAGGGTGGGAGGGAGGGAGATGCAAGAGGGAAGA
>NW_020172504.1:858380-861526 GCF_003031525.2 Neophocaena asiaeorientalis asiaeorientalis
ATGGTAAAACAGTAAATAAATAAATCAGCCATTTCTCCAAAGAGTTCTGTCATCATTAGTAGGAAATATTATGTTGAAACTATGATTTCAGTGCCAGGGGAGTTTCCTGATGCTCGGTGTGTCATTGTTTTTAGTTTTCTGCAAGGGACATAATTAGAAAATATATATATTTTTAATTAAATTGTTTATTTTGAGAAAATTAAGGTTCACATGCTGTGGTAAGAAATTATATAGAGACAGTAAGTGTATCCTTTACCCAGTTTCCTTCTTTCAAATTTGATACAATAATACAACCAGGATAATTACATTGGCATAATCAAGATATAAAACAGTTCTAAAACCACAAAGATCCCTCTTCTTGCCCTTTTACAGACATACTCATCTCCCTACACCCCAACCTCCACTTATCCCTGACACATCAACATCATTAATTTTATCTCCATTTCTTTAACTTTGTCATTTAAATAGAACTATTCTATGGAATTATAAAGTACTTTAATGTTATTTACTGAATTTTCACCCCCAAATTCATATGTTGAAACCCTAATCCACAATGTGACTATACGTACTAATAGGGTCTTTACGGAAGCAGTTAATGTCAATTGAGGTCATAAGGGTGGGACAATAATTTGACAGGACTGGTGTCTTTATTAGAAAAGGAAGAAATACCAGAGCTCTCTCTCAGTTCATGCATAGAGAAAAGGCCATGTAAGTATACAGTCAGTGATGGCTGCCAGCAATCCAGAAGAGAGATCTCACTAGAAACTAATCCTACTAGCACCTTAATCTTGGACTTTCAGTTTCCAGAGCTGTGAAAAAATAAATGTTTGCTGTTTAAGCCGCATTATCTGTGGTATTTTGTTATGGCAGCCCAAACAGACTAATATAGATTTTAGTACCAGATCTAGGGTACTGCTGTAACACATCTAAAAAAAGTGTAGAATTGTCTTTGGAATTGGATGATGGGTAGAAGCTACAAGAGTTTTGAGATGCATGCTAGAAAAAGGCTAGATTGAATTGTAGGGACTGTTAGAAACATGGACATTAAAGTTGATTCTTGTGAAAGTTCAGAGAGAAAAGAGAAATGTAGAGTCTATTATCTTAGAGAATGCATATATCATCATGAACACTATGTTATTAGATATATAAAAATTAAAGATACTTCTAGTGATATCTCAGACAAAAATAAGAAACATGCTATTGGAAATTGGAGTAAAGGTGATCCTTTTTTAAAAGTGGCAAAGAACTTGGCCAAATTATGTTCTACTCTTTGGGGGAAAGTAGATTTGATTGTGATAAACTTAGAAACTTAGCTGAGGAGATTACTAAGTCAAAGGCTGAAATTTCAGTCTGGGTTTTCCTTATGGCTAATTGTAAAATGTGAGAGGAGAGAAATACAAATAATAAAAAAAAATATCAAACAAAAGGATTCTAGATTTAAGTATTTGGAAATTTCCCAGCCTATCCATATTGCAAAATAAAAATGAGAAAGTGTGTTCTGGGGAAAGCTCCAACAATATGGCTGGACAATCACTCCATTAAGAGATTACCCATTTTAATCAGACATCTTAGCAGAAGGAAGGATGGGGTAATTGAAATATCTGGCTTCAATATGCCTTATCCTTTAGTAATAAGGAAGAATGACACTGAGGGTGATTCAGAGATCAGTAAGGTAATAAATGTCACCACAGACTTAGAATGCATAGACCCAAGAGGCAGGGCTATTTCTCCTTTAGTTTCAGAGGATGAGGCTACACCCTCTGTTTCAGTGGGTCAGGTGGTATCCAGCCAGACCCTCAGCAGCAGTAACTACACATGGCCAAGGGGGAATGGTCACCACACAGGGTAGAGAAGGTGAGGTCATTACTCCAGTGGGCCTGGGGGACAGAGCATCCAGCAAAGAGGATTATTATTGAGCCTTAAGATCTAATGGGGGAGAAACCTTCAAGATGGCAGAAGAGTAAGACATGGAGATCACCTTCCTATTCACAAATACATCAGAAATACATCTACATGTGGAACAACTCCTACAGAACACCTACTGAATAATGGAAGAAGACCTCAGATTTCCCCAAAGGCAAGAAACTCCCCACGTACCTGTGTAAGGAAAAAGAAAAAAGAAAAAACGTAGACAAAGGAATAGGTATGGAACCTGAACCTCTGGGAGGGAGCTGTGAAGGAAGAAAAGTTTCCACACACTAGGAAGCCCCTTCACTGGCGGAGATGGGGGAGGGGGAAGTTTTGGAGCCACGAAGGAGAACTCAGCAGCAGGGGTGTAGAGGGCAAAGTGGAGAGATTCCTGCACAAAGGATCAGTGCCAACCAGCACTCACCAGCCCAAGAGGCTTGTCTGTTCACCGGCTGGGGCAGGTGAGGGCTGGGAGCTGAGGCTCAGGCTTCAGAGGTAAGATCTCAGGGAGAGGACTGGGGTCGGCTGTGTGAACACAGACTGAAGGGGGCTAGTGTGCCACAGCTAGCTGGGAGGGAGTCAGGAAAAAGTCTGGACATGCCTAAGAGGCAAGAGACAATTGTCTTGGGGGGCGCAAGGAGAAGGGATCAGAGCACCGCCTAAACAAGCTGCACAGACTGGTGCGAGCTGCAGCTATCAGAGCGGACCCCAGAAACAGGCGTGAAACACTGAGGCTGCTGCTGCAGCCACCAAGAAGCCTGTGTGCAAGAACAGTTCACTACCCATAACTCCCTCCTGGGAGCCTGTGCAGAGCACCACTGCCAGGGTCATGTAATGCAGGGACAATTTCCCCAGGATAACACAAGGTGCGCCTCAGGCTGTTGCAACTTCACACTGGCCTCTGCCACCGCAGGCTCGCCCCACATTCCATACCCCTCCCTTCCCCAGCCTGAGTGAGCCAGAGTCCCCTAATCAGCTGCTATTTTAATCCCATCCTGTCTGAGCAAAGAAGAGATCCCCTCAGGAGACCTGCATCCAGAGGTGGGGCCAAATCCAAAGCTGAAGCCAAGGAGCTGTGCGAAAAAAGCAGAGAAAGGGAAATTTCTCTCAGCAACCTCAGGAGCAACAGATTAGATCTCCACAATCAACTTGATGTACCCTGCATCTCTGGAATATATGAATAGACAAAGAATCATCCAAAAATTGTGGTGGTGAACTTTGGGAGCAATGATATACAT
>NW_020172504.1:861739-864258 GCF_003031525.2 Neophocaena asiaeorientalis asiaeorientalis
CCTCTCCCTTTCTTTTTCTTAAATTACTATTTATTTTTAAAAATATTTTTAATGCTTAGTTTTTATTTTAATAACATTATTTTCTTTTTTTCTCCCTTTTCTTCTGAGCCACGTAGCTGAAAGGGTCTTGGTGCTCTCTGGCTAGGTATCAGGTCTGTGCTTCTGAGGTGGGAGAGCCAAGCTCAGAACATTGGTCCACCAGAGACCTCATGGTTCCATGTAATATCAAACAGCAAAAGCTCTCCCAGAGATCTATATCTCAATGCTAAGACCCAGCTCCACTCAATGACCAGCATGCTACCGTACTGGAAAACCTATGCAAAACAACTAGCAAGACAGGAACACAGCACCACCCATTAGAAGAAAGGCTGCCTAAAATCATAAGGTCACAGACACACGAAAACACACCACCGGACATCGTCCTGCCAACCAGAAAGATAAGATCCACCCTCATCCACAAGAACACAGGCACTAGTCCCCTCCACCAGGAAGCCTACACAACCCACACACTGAACCAAACTTAGCCACTGCAGGGAGACACCAAAAACAAAGGGAACTACGAACCTGCAGCTTGCAAAAAGGAGACCCCAAACACAGTACGTTAAGCAAAATGAGAAGACAGAAAAACAAAGAGCAGATGAAGGAGCAAGGTAAAAACTCACCAGACCAAACAAATGAAGAGGAAATAGGCAGTCTACCAGAAAAAAAATCACAGTAATGATAATAAATATGATCCAAAACCTTGGAAATAGAAAATATAATAAACATTTAACAAGGATTTAGAAGAACTAAAGAGAAAACAAATAAAGATGAACAACAAAATAAATAAAGTGTGGTTTCCTTGGTGGTGCAGTGGTTGAGACTCCGCCTGCTGATGCAGGAGACATGGGTTCGTGCCCCAGTCTGGGAAGATCCCACATGCTGCGGAGCGGCTGGGCCCATGAGCCGTGGCCGCAGAGCCTGTGCATCCAGAGCCTGTGCTCCGCAACAGTAGGGGCTGCAGCAGTGAGAGGCCTGCATATCACAAAATAAATAAATAAAAGAAATGAAATGAAAAATTCTCTAGAAGGAATCAATAGCAGAATAACTGAGGCAGAAGAACGGATAAGTGACCTGAACAATAAAATAGGGGAACTAACTACTCCAGAGCAGAATAAAGAATAAAGAATGAAAAGAATTGAGGACAGTCTCAGAGACCTCTGGGACAACATTAAACACACCAGCATTTGAATTACAGAGGTCCCAGAATAAGAAGAGAAAAAGAAAGGGACTCAGAAACTATTTGAAGAGATTTTAGTTGATAACTTCCCTAATATGGGAAAGGAAATAGTTAATCAAGCCCAGGGAGCACAGTGAGTTCCATACAGGATAAAGGCAAGGAGAAACCCGCCAACACACATATCAGTCAAATTATCAAAAATTAAATACATAGAAAAAATATTAAAAGCAGCAAGGGAAATAAAACAAATAACATACAAGGGATTCCCATTGGGTTAACAGCTGATCTCTCAGAAGAAACTCTTCAGGCCAGAGCAGAGTGGCAGGACATATTTAAAGTGATGAAATGGAAAAACCTGCAACCACAATTACTCTACCCAGCAAGGACCTCATTCAGATTTGATGGAGAAATTAAAATCTTTACAGACAAGCAAAAGCTAAGAGAATTCAGCACCACCAAACCAGCTTTACAACAAATGCTAAAGGAACTTCTCTAGGCAGGAAACACAAGAGAAGGAAAAGACCTACAATAGCAAACCCAAAGCAATTAAGAAAATGGTAACAGGAACATGCATATCGATAATTACCTTAAATGTAAATGGATTAAATGCTCCAACCAAAAGACATAGACTGCCTGAATGGATATAAAAACAAGGCCCATATATATGCTGTCTACAATAGACCCACTTCAGACCTAGGGACACATACAGACTGAAAGTGAGGGGATGGAAAAAGATATTCCATTCAAATGGAAATCAAAAGAAGGGTGGAGTAGCAATTCTCATATCAGACAAAATAGACGTTTTGTCTATTTGTCAGAAAAAAAAAAAAAACAAAGACTATTACAAGAGACAAAGAAGGACACTACCTATTGATCAAGGGATCAATCCAAGAAGAAGATATAACAATTGTAAGTATTTATGCACCCAACATAGGAGCACCTCAATACATAAGGCAAATACTAACAGCCATAAAAGAGGAAATCAACAGTAACAAAATCATAGGAGGGGACTTTAACACCCCAGTTTTACCAATGGACAGATCATCCAAAATGAAAATAAATAAGGAAACACAAGCTTTAAAGGATACATTAAAAAAGATGGCATTAATTTATATTTACAGGACAATCCATCCAAAAACAACAGGATACACTTTCTTCTGAAGTGCTCATGGAACATTCTCCAGAATAGATTATATCTTGGGTCACAACTCAAGCCTTGGAAAGTTTAAGAAAATTGAAATTGTATCAAGTATCTTTCCCAACCACAATGCTATGAGACTAGATATCAATTACAGGAAAA
>NW_020172504.1:864805-889844 GCF_003031525.2 Neophocaena asiaeorientalis asiaeorientalis
AACTTCTCTAGGCAGGAAACACAAGAGAAGGAAAAGACCTACAATAGCAAACCCAAAGCAATTAAGAAAATGGTAACAGGAACATGCATATCGATAATTACCTTAAATGTAAATGGATTAAATGCTCCAACCAAAAGACATAGACTGCCTGAATGGATATAAAAACAAGGCCCATATATATGCTGTCTACAATAGACCCACTTCAGACCTAGGGACACATACAGACTGAAAGTGAGGGGATGGAAAAAGATATTCCATTCAAATGGAAATCAAAAGAAGGGTGGAGTAGCAATTCTCATATCAGACAAAATAGACGTTTTGTCTATTTGTCAGAAAAAAAAAAAAAACAAAGACTATTACAAGAGACAAAGAAGGACACTACCTATTGATCAAGGGATCAATCCAAGAAGAAGATATAACAATTGTAAGTATTTATGCACCCAACATAGGAGCACCTCAATACATAAGGCAAATACTAACAGCCATAAAAGAGGAAATCAACAGTAACAAAATCATAGGAGGGGACTTTAACACCCCAGTTTTACCAATGGACAGATCATCCAAAATGAAAATAAATAAGGAAACACAAGCTTTAAAGGATACATTAAAAAAGATGGCATTAATTTATATTTACAGGACAATCCATCCAAAAACAACAGGATACACTTTCTTCTGAAGTGCTCATGGAACATTCTCCAGAATAGATTATATCTTGGGTCACAACTCAAGCCTTGGAAAGTTTAAGAAAATTGAAATTGTATCAAGTATCTTTCCCAACCACAATGCTATGAGACTAGATATCAATTAAAAGAAAAGACCTGTAAAAAATACAAACACATGGAGGCTAAACAATACACTACTTAAAAACCAAGAGATCAATGAAGATATCAAAGAGCAAATCCAAAAATACCTAGAAACAAATGAAAATGAAAACAGGATGATTCAAAACCTATGGGATGCAGCAAAAGCATTTCTAAGAGGGAAGTTTATAGCAATATATTCCTACCTCAAGAAGCAAGAAACATCTCAAATAAACAACCTAAACTTACACCTAAAGTAATTAGAGAAAGAAAAACAAAAGAACCCCAAAGGCAGCAGAAGTAAAGAAATCATAAAGATCAGATCAGACAGAAATGAAAAAGAAATGAAGAAAACAATAGCAAAGATCAATAAAACTAAAAGCTGGTTCTTTGAGAAGATAAACAAAACTGACAAACCATTAACCAGACTGAACAAGAAAAAAAGGGGAGAATACTCAAATCAATAGAATTAGATATGAAAAAGGAGAAGTAACAACTGACACTGCAGAAATACAAAGGATTATGAGAGATTACTACAAGCAGCCATATTCCAATAAAATGGACAACCTGGAAGAAATGGGAAAATTCTTAGAAAAGTGCAACCATCAGAGACAGAACCAGGAAGAAATAGAAAATGTAAACAGACTAATCACAAGCACTGAAATTGAGACTGTGATTAAAAATCTTCCAACATACAAAAGCGCAGGACCAGATATCTTCACAGGTGAATTCTATCAAACATTTAGAAAAGAGCTAACACTTACCCTTCTCAAACTCTTCCAAAATATAGCAGAGGGAGGCAGACGCCCAAACTCATTCTGTGAGACTGCCATCACCCTGATACCAAAACCAGACAAAGATGTCACAAAGAAAGAAAACTACAGGCCAATAACACTGATGAACATAAATACAAAGCTCCTCACAAAATACTAGGAAACAGAATCTAAAAGCACATTAGAATGATCATAAACAATTATCATTTGGGTTTTATCCCCAGAGTGCAGGGATTCCTCAATATACGCAAATCATTCAATGTGATACACCATATTAACAAGTTGAAGGAGAAAAACCATATGATCATCTCAATAGATGCAGAAAAATCTTTTGACAAAATTCAATACCTATTTGTGATAAAAGCCCTCCAGAAAGTAGGCATAGAGGAAACTTACCTCAAAACAGTAAAGACCATATATGACAAACCCACAGCCAACATCGTCCTCAATGGTGAAAAACTGAAACCTTTTCCACTAAGATCAAGAAGAAGACAAGGTTGCCCACACTCACCACTATTATTCAACATAGTTATGGTAGTTTTAGCCACAGCAATCAGAGAAGAAAAAGAAATAAAAGGAATCCAAATCAGAAAAGATGTAAAGCTGTCACTGTTTGCAGATGACATGGTACTATACATAGAGAATCCTAAAGACTCTATCAGAAAACTACTAGAAGTAATCAATGAATTTGTAAATTAGCAGGATACAAAATTAATGCACAGAAATCTCTTACATTCCTATATGCTAATGATGAAATATATGAAAGAGAAATTAAGGAAATACTCCCATTTACCATTGTAAGAAAAAGAGTAAGTTCTAATGGGATTTGACCTGTTAGGTTTTGGACTAGGTTGGGACCCATCACCCTTAAGTGGTTTTCAATTTCATTTTTTGGAATGAGAATGTATATCCTATTCCTGTCCCACCATTGTATTTTGGAGCACATTTCTTCTCTGGTTTCACAGGGTCACAGCTGGAGAGAATTTGCCTCAGAATAAATTATACATTGAATCTCACCCATACCTGATTTACATGATATATAGAAGAGACTTTGAACATGAAATTAGTGCTGAAATGGGTAAAGGATTTTCGGGGCTGTTGGAATGGAGTGAATGTATTTCACATGAGAATAAGACCCAAAGTCTGTGGAGTCAGAGGGCAGACTATTATGGACTGACTTATGTTCTTTCAAAATTTGTATGTTGAAATCTCAACCCCTAATGTGACAGTATTTGGAGATAGGGCCTTTCATGAAGTAATTCTCTTTAAATGAGGGTGGGTCCGTAATTCTGTAAGATGGTGCTCTTATAAGAAGAGGAATAAACACCAGAGATTGCTCTCTTTCTCCACGTGCACACAGAGGAAAGGCCATGGGAAGTCCAGGGGGAATGTGACACTCTACTTTCCAAAAAGAGAATTCTTTACAGAAACCACCCCTGCTAACATCCTGATCTTGGACTTAAAATCTCCAGAAATGTGAAAAAGTAAGTGTTTTTTGTTTAAGCCGCCCAGTTTGTGATATTTTGCTATGGCAGTCCATGCAGAATAATACAGTGACCTTTTGAGAATGAGTTTTTTTCACTCAATATAATTCCATGGAGATTGATTCAAACTCTTGCATGTATCAATAGATTGGTCCTTTTTATTGCAGAGAATATTCTATGTTATAAGTGTGCTATGTTTACTTTAATCATTCACACTTTGAAAGATATGTGTCATTTCCAGGTTGTGGCTTTTGTGAACAAACTTGTAATCATTTATGGAGAGGTTTTGTGGGAACATACATTTTTAATACGCTGGGATAAATCTCCAAATAGTTCAATTGTTTACTCATATGACAACTGCAATTTTAGTTTTAAGAGAAACCGCTAAAATATTTTTCAGAGTGGATGTAAAATTTATAATCCCACCAAGGATGCCTGAGTTGTCACTGGGTTTTTTTTTCTCCCACATTTACTGAAGTATTAGTGACAAATAGAAATTGTACATATTTAAGGTGTAAAACATGATGTTTTGATAAACATACATTATAAAATGATTACCGTCATAAGGTTAGTTTACACTTTCATCATCTCACATAATTAACACTTTTGTGATAAGAACATTTAAGTTCTTTCAAGTATATAATACCATACTGTTAGCTATAGTCATGATGCTGTATATTAAATTCCCATAGCATATTCATCTTATAACTGGAAGTTTGTGTCTTTTGACCAACACCCCTACCCCATTTTCCCCACTCCCCTTAGTCCGTGGTAACCACCAATCTACTGTTTTTCTGAGTTCAGTTTATTTAGATCCCACATATAAGTGAAATCATATTTCACTTCTGTTTATGGTTTATTTCACTTAGCATAATGTCCTCCAAGTTCATCCATATTTTTACAAATGGCAGGACATTTATATATATATATATATATAAAACATTTTCTCCATACATTCATTCATCTAGGTTCAATTAGTGTTGTTCGCATATCTTGGCTACTATGAATAATGCTGCAATGAACAAAAAGGTGCAGATATCTCGTTGAGACTATACCCAAAAGTGCGATCAGTGGCTCATATGGTAGTACTACTTTTTAACTTTTTTTATGAACCTTGATATTGTTTTCCATAGCAGTTATACCAATTTACATTCCTACCAATATTTCACAAGTTTCTCTCTTTTCCCTTGGCAACACTTGTTATCCTTCGACTTTTTGGTAATAGATATCCTAATAGATGTGAGATGACATTTTATTGGGACTGTTATTTGCATTTCTCTGATGATTTGTGATTTTGAGCATTTTTCCATATACCTGTTGGCTATTTGTATGCCTTATTTTGAGAAATGTTTATTCAGGTCATTTGCATATTTTAAATTGGGTTATTTGTTTTTTCCTATTGATTATATAAAATCTTAATGTATTTTGGATTTTAACCTCTTATTGGATATATGATCTACAAATATTTTCTCCCATTCCAAGGGTTGCTTTTTCATTTACTTGATTGTTTCCTTTTCTGGGAAGAAACTTTCTAGTTTGAAATAGTCCCACTTTAGTTTTGCTTTGGTAGTCTGAGCTTTTGGTGTCAAATCCAAAAAACTCATTGTCAAGACCAATGTCAAGGAGCTTTCCCCTGATGTCTTCTCCTAGGATTTTCATGATTTTATGTCTTATATTTAAGTATTTAATCAATTTTGAGTTTAGTTTTATGTATAGTGTAAGAGAGGAGTCCAGTTCTGGTTGTTTTGTATGTAGATGTTCAGTTTTCCCAACACCATTTATTGGAAAGACTGTCCTTTATCCATTGTGTGTTCTTGATGTCTTTGTCAAAGATTAGTTGTTTGTTTATGTGTGGGTTTATTTCTGGGCTCTGTATTCTATTTCATTGTTCTACATGTCTGTTTTCAACACAACACCATACTCTTTTGATTATTATAGCTTGGATATATTATTCAAAAACAAGAATCATTTAATGCCTCCAGCCTTGTTCTCCTTATTCAGAATTGCTTCAGCTATTTCGAGTCTTTTTTGGTTCCACATGAATTTTATAACTGTTCTTTCTATTTCTGTGAAAAATGCCATTGGAATTTTAATAGGGATTGCTTTGAATCTGTAGATTGCTTTGTGAACTGTGGACATTTTAATAACATTAATTATTCCAATCCATAAGAGCAGAATATATTTCCATTTATTTGTGTGTTTCCAATTTTGTTCATCAATGTTTTATAGCCTTTACTGTACAAATCTTTCACCCCTTTGTTCAAATTTTATCTAAGTGTTATATTCTTTTTGATGCTATGGTAAATGGGATTGTTTTCTTACTGTCTTTTGGAATAGTTTGTTGTTAGTGTATAGAAATGAAACTGAGTTTTGTATGTTGATTTTGTATCTTGCAACTTTCCTGAATTGGTTTATTTATTTTAATACTTATTTGGTGAAGGTTTTTTTTCTTTTTATATATAAGATAATGTCATCTGAAAACACTGGCAATTTTACTTCTTCTCTGATTTGGAGGATCTTTCTTTCTTTCTTTTTTTTTTTTTTTTTTTTTTTTTTTTTTTTTTTTTTTTTTTTTGTTCTAACCCTTTTTTGATAGAGTCTGTAAGGTTTTCTGTATAATACCATATCTGCAAATGGTGACAGTTTTACTTCTTCCTTTTCAATCTGGATGGTGTTGGGACCAGAATTTGACTGTCACTGGAAGCTATTTATTTATACTGGCTAGAACTTCTGTATTATGAGGAATAGAAGTGGTGAGAGTGGACATCCTTGTCTTGTTCCTAATCTTAAAGAAAGAGCTTGCAGCTTTTCACCATTGAGTATGATGATAGCTGTGGGCTTGTCATATATGACTTTTATTATGCTAATGAACACTCCTTCTATACCAAATTTGTTCAGAAATTTTATCACAAAAGCATGTTAAATTTTGTCAAATTCTTTTTCTGCATCTATTGTGAAAATCATATGTTTTTTATCCTTCCTTGTATTTAAGTAATGTTATACAATTATTGATTTGAGTATATTGAACCATCCTTTCATCCCAGGGATAAATCCTTCTTGACCATGCTGTATGATCCTGTCAATGTTCTGTTGAGTTGTGGTTGCTGTTATTTTGAGGGATATCTCCATCTATGTGCATCAGGGAAATAGGCCTGTAATTTTCTTTTCTTATAGTGCCCTTGTCTGACTTTGGTATCAAGGTAATGTTGTCCTAGTTTAATGAGTTTGGAAGAATTATGTCCTCATCAATTTTCTGGAAAAGTTTGAGAAGGATTGGTATTAATTCTAAATGTTTGGTAGAATTTCACCAGTAAGGCCATCTGGTCTTAGGCTTTTCCCTGTTAGGAGATTTTTGATTGCTGATGAAATCCTTTTCATTATTGATCTAATCAGGTTTTCTATTTCTTCTTGATTCAGGTTTGATAGATTATATGTTTCTAGGAATTTACTCATTTTTTCTAGGTTAGCCAACTTGTTGGCAAAGTATGTCTATAGTAGTCTCTTATAATCTTTTATATTTCTGTTGTATCAGTTGTAATGTCTCCTCTTGCATTTCTAATTTCATTTTTTGAGTATTATTTCTTTTTTTAGTTAGTTTTGTTAAGGGTTTGCCAATTTTGTATATATTTTTAAAAAAGTCAAGTCTTAGTTTTGTTGATATTTAAAATTCTGTTTTGTTTATTTCTTCTCTAATCTTTGTCATTTTCTTCATTCTGCTAACTTTGGCCTCATTTTGTTCTTCTTTTTATAATTTCTTGAGGAGTAAATTTAGGTTGTTTGTGATCATTCTTTTTTAATTTTAATATTTATTACTGTAAATTTCTCTCAGTACTGCTTTTGATGCAACTCATATGTTTTGATATGCTGTAATTTTGTTTTTGTTTGTTTTGATATATATTCTATGTTCACTTTTGATTTATTCTTTGATCCAATGTTTTTTCAAGACTGTGTTGTTTAATTTCAAAATATTTGTGAATTTTTACAGTTTTCATTTTATGATGGATTTTTTATTTAATTCCATTTTGGTCAGACAAGATACATAGTAAGATTTAAGTTGAGGCTTGTCTTTTAACTTAACATATGTATAATCTATTTTGTAGAACATTCTGTGACCACATTAGAAAAGTGCATATTCTTCTGCTTTAGTTTGCAATGTTCTCTGTATGTCTGCTAGGTGCATTTGGTCTATTATGCTGTTCAAGTCTATTGTTTCTTTATTGATTTTCTGTCTGGATGATCTATTCATTATTGAAAATGGGGTTTTGAAATCTTCTACTATTATTTTATTGCCATATATTTCTCCCTTCAGATCTGTTAACATTAGCTTATATGTCTAGGTGCTCAGATATTGGATCACATATATTTTTAATTGTTATAACTTTCTGATGCATTGACAGTTTATCAATATACAATAACCTTCCTCATTTCTTGTCATTTTTTTAACTTAAATTTTATTTTGTTTATTGTAAATATATTCACTCCTACTTTCTTTTGGTTATTATCTGCATGGAATATTTTCCCATTCCTCTCATTTTCAGACTGTGTGTGTCCTTAATTCTAATCTGAGTCTCCTATAAACCACATATGGTTGGAATTTTTTAATTTAAATTTTGATTGGAGTATAGTTGATTCACAATGTTGTGTTAGTTTCAGGTGTACAGCAAAGTGAATCAGTTATACATACACATATATCCACTCTTTGTTAGATTCTTTTCCCATACAGATCATTACAGAGTATTGAGTAGATTTCCCTGTCCTATACAGTGATCTTTATCAGTTATCTATTTTATACATAGTAGTTTGTATATGTAACTCACAGTCTCCCAACTTATCCTTGCTCCCCTTACCCCTGGTAGCCATAAGTTTGTTTTCTACATCTGTACCTCTGTTTCTGTAGATAAGTTCATTTGTACCTTTTTTTTAGATTCCATATATAAACAGTATCATATGATATTTGCCGTTCTCTGTCTGACTTATTTCACTCAGTATGACAATTTCTAAGTCCATTCATGTTGCTGCAAAAGGCATTATTTCATTTTTTTATATGGCTGAGTAATATTCCATTGTATATATGTACAACGTTTTCTTTATCCACTCCTCTGTTGAAGGACATTTAGGTTGCTTCCATTTCCTGGCTATTGTAAATAGTGCTACAATGAACATTGGGGTGCATGTACCTTTTCAAATTATGATTTTCTCTGGATAAATGACCAGGAATGGAATTGCTGGATCATATGGTAGCTCTATTTTTAGCTTTTTAAGGAACCTCCATAATGTTCTCCGTAGTGGTTCTATCAAATTAAATTTGCACCAACAGTGTAAAATAGTTCCATTTTCTCCATACCCTCTCCAACATGTATTGTTTGTAGACTTTTTGATGATGGTCTTTCTGACAAGTGTTAGGTGATACTTCATTGTAGTTTTGATTTGCATTTCTCTAATAATAGTGATGTTGAGCATCTTTTCATGTGTTTGTTTGCCATCTGTATGTCTTCTTTTGAGAAACGTCTATTTAGGTCTTCCACCCATTTTTTGTTTTTGATATTGAGCTGCATGATCTGTTTGTGTATTTTGAAGATTAATCCTTTGTCATTTGCTTCATTTGCAAATATTTTCTCCATTCTGAGGGTTGTATTTTTGTCTTGTTTATGGTGTCCTTTGCTGTGCAGAAGCTTTTAAGTTTAGTTAGGTCCCATTTTTAATTTTTGTTTTTATTTTCATTACTTTAGGAGGTGGGTCAAAAAATATTTTGCTGCCATGTATCTCAAAGAGTGTTCTGCCTTGTTTTCCTCTAAGAGTATTATAGTATCTGGTCTTACATTTAGGTCTTTAATACATGTTAAGTTTCTTTTTGTGTATGATGTTAGGGAGTGTTCTAATTTCATCCTTTTACATGTAGCTGTCCAATTTTCCCAGCACCATTTATTGAAGAGACTGTCTTTTCTCCACTGTATTTTCTTGACTCTTTTGTCATACATTAGAAGATGATAGGTGAGTGGGTTTATTCCTGGACTTTGTATCCTGTTCCATTGATCTATATTTTGTTTTTGTGCCAATACCATAATTCTTTGATAACTGTAGCTTTGTAGAATAGTCTAAAGTCAGGGAATCTGATTCCTCCAGCTCCATTTTTCTTACTCAAGATTGCTTTGGCTATTCGTGGCCTTTTGTGTTTCCATACAATTTGTAAAAATTTTGTTCTAATTCTGTGAAAATTGCCATTGGTAATTTGAGATTGCATTGAATCTGTAGATTGCTTTGGGTAGTATAGTCATTTTAACAATATTGATTCTTCCAGTCCAAGAACATGGTATATCTCTCCATCTGTGTCATCTTTGATTTCTTTCATCAGCATCATATAGTTTTCAGGGTACAGGTCTTTTGCCTTCTTAGGTAGGTTTTTTCTTAGGTATTTTATTATTTTTGATGCAGTGGTAAAGGGGAATGTTTCCTTAATTTACTTTTCTGATCTTTCATTGTTAGTGTATAGGAATGTAAGAGATCTCTATGTATTAATTTTGTATCCTGCAACTTTACCAAATTCATTAATGAGCTCTAGTAGTTTTCTGGTAGCATCTTTAGGATTTTGTATGTAGAGCATCATGTCATCTGCAAACAGTGACAGCTTTACTTCTTTCCCAATTTGGATTCCTTTTATTTCTTTTTCTTCTTTGATTGTCATGGCTAGGACTTCCAAAACTATGTTGAATGAGAGTGGCAGCATGGACATCCTTGTCTTAGTCCTGATTTTAGAGGAAACGTTTTCAATTTTTCATGATTGAGAATGATGTTTGCTGTGGGTTTGTCATATAATGGTTGAAAATTTTAAAAATTCATTTAGCCACTCCATGTCTTTCGATTGAGGCATTCAATTTATTTTTATTTAAAGTAATTAATGATTAGGACTTACTATTGCCATTTTGTTACTTGATTACTGACTGTTTTATCATTCCTTTTCCCCTCTTTTACTCTCTTGCTCTCTTTATTTGTCACCTGTTCTACATAGGCAATGCAATCCCTATCAAAATCCTAGTGGTATTTTTAACAACAATATAAAAAGAAATTCTAAAATTTATATGGAAATGCAAAACACCAGAAAGAGCAAAAACAATCTTGATAGAGAAGAACAAAGTTGGAGGAAACAGCACACTTGCTAATTTAAAAATATATTACAAACCTCGAATAATAAAAACTGTAAGTCATAGACATAAAAACAGAATTTAGACCAAAGATACAATTTGAGAGCCCAGAAATAATCCTACGTATAAACAGACAACTGAATTTTGGCAAGGCTACCAAGAATACACAATGGGGAAAGGAATGTTTCTTCAACAAATAGTGTTAAGAGTGTTGGGAATTCACATGCAGAAAGAAAGAAAGAAAGAAAGAAAGAAATTTGACCCTTATATTACACCATATACAAAAATTTTCTCAAAATTGATTAAAGATTTAAAACTATGATCTAGAAGTCTAAAATTCCTAAACAAAAACATGGAGCAAAATCTTCATGACATTGATATTTGCAGTGCTTTCCTGGGTATGAAACCAAAAACACAAGCAACAAAATACAACTTAGACAATTAAGATTGCATCAATGTAAACATTTTCTGCACAGAATAGGAAATAATTAATAGATTGGAAAAGTAAATTATCAGATGACATTTCTCCCATTGCAAATTATGTATTTGAAAAGGATTAATATCCAGTGTCTAAAGAACTTCTACCAGTCAAAGTAAAAACCAAATAATCTGATTAAAACTAGACTAATGACTTGAATATTAATTTCTCCAAGGAAGACATAAAAATAGCCAGCATGTATATGAAGATGCCCAATATCAGTAATCATTATTGAAATGGAAATCAAAGCAACAATGAGATATCATCTCACATCTACTAGTATGGCTTATGTCAAAGTCAAACTGAATGTTGAGGTGTCTCTGGCAATTTCTTAAAATAAGACAACAGTGAAGTTTGTCTCATCAACTGACTCTTCCTTTTATAAAAAAATTTCTGTGTATCATGCAATGCAGTTTGATAGCATTTTACTCACAGTGGAATGTCTTTCAAATTTGGAGTCAATGCTCTCAAACCCTGCCACTGCTTTACCAACTATGTTTATTCAATATTCCAAATACTTTGTTGTCATCTCAACCATATTCACAGCATCTTCAAGAGAATTAGATTCCATCTCAATAAACCACTTTTTTTGCTTATCCATAAGAAACAACTCCTCGTCCATTAAAGATTTATCATGAGATTTTAGCAATTTAGTCACATCTTCAGGCTCCACTTATAATTCTAGTTATTTTTCCATTTCCACCACATCTGGAGTCACTTCCTCTACTGAAGTCTTGAATGACTTAATATCATCTATTATGCTTGGAATTGACTTTTTCCAAACTCCTGTTAATGTTGATATGTTGGCTTTTCCCATGAATTACAATTTTTCTTAATGGCATCTAGAATAGTGAGTCCTTTCCAGAAGGCTTTTAACTTACTTTGCCCAGATTCATCTGAGGAATCACTATGTTTGGCAGCTATATCCTTAGAAAATGTATTTCTTAAATAATAGGAAAGTCAAATGACTTGAAATGAGAATAAGCCAAAATTACACATTGCAACATTAATCTCCCTGCACATCTCCATCACAGCTTGTGAGATACCAGGTGTATTTTCAATGAACAGTAATATTTTGAAAGGAATCTTTTTTTCTGACCAGTAGGTCTCAGCAGTGAGCTTAAAATGTTCAGTAAACCATATTGTAAACAGATGTGCAATCATCCAGGCTTTGTTGTTCTGTTTATAGAGCCCATGCAGAGTAGATTTAACATAATTTTTAAGGTTCCTAGGATTTTCGGAATGGTAAATGAGCATTGGCTTCAACTTAAATTCACCAGCTGTGTTACCCTCTCACAAGAGAGTCAGCCTGTCCTTTGAAGGTTTGAGGTCAGACATTGTCTTCTCCTCTCTAGCTATGAAAGTACTAGATGCCATCTTCTTCCAATAGAAAGATGTTTCATCTACATTGAAATCTATCATTTAGTGTAGTCACCTTCATTAGATATCTTAGCTAGATCTTCTGGATAACTTTTGCAGCTTCTACATCAGCACTTACACTTTGATGTTATCAAGATGGCTTCTTCCCTTAAACCTCATGAACCAACACCTGCTAGCTTTAAACTTTTCTTCTGCATCTTCAGCCTTCTCTTCTTCATTGAAGAGAGTTAGAACCTTGCTCTGGATTAGGATGTGGCATAAAGGAATGCTGTGGCTGGTTTCATCTTTTATCCAGACCACTCAAACTTTATCCATATCAGCAATAAGGCACTTTCACTCTCTTATCATTGTGTGTTCACTGGAGTAGTACTTTTAAATTCATTTATGAAGTCTTCCTTTGCATTCACAATTTGGTTGTGCATTCACAACTTGTCCATTTGGTACAAGAGGCCTAGCTTTCAGCCTATCTCTACTTTTGACATGCCATCCTCACTAAGCTTAATCGTTTCTATAGTTTGATTTAAAGGGAGAGTCTTGCAACTCTTCCTTTAACTTGAACACTTAAGGGTCATTGTAAGATTATTAATTGGCCTAATTTCAATATTATGGTGTCTCAAGGAATAGGGAGGGAGAGAGATGGGGGACTGGTTGGTTGGTGGAGCAGCCAGAACTCACACCACATTTAAGTTCACTGTCTTGTATGAGCACAGTTTGTGGTGGCCCAAAATAATTACAATAGTAACATCAAAGATCACTGATCACAAATCATCATAAATATAATAATAATAAAAGTTTAAATTATTGTGAGAATTACCAAAATTTTACCCAGAGACATGAAGTGAGGAAATGTTGCTGGGGAAATCATGGTGATAAATTTTCTTGATGGAGGGTTGCCACAGACCTTCTATTTGTAAAAAGCACAGTATCCCCTAAGAACAATAATACAAAGCACAGACAAACAAGATATGCCTTTATAGTTTTGCTCAATGCTATATTTTCTCACTGATCTTTTATCTGATCGTTCTACCCATTATTGAAATTGGAGTACTGAAATTCCTAATTCTTAATGTAGAACAGTCTATTTCTCCCTTCAGTTCTGTCAATGTTTGCTTCATAAATTTTGGAGTTCTGATGTTGGTGTATATATATTTTAATTGATTAATGCTCTTGGTTAGTTACCCCTTTTATTAATATACTTGTTCTTTGCTTCTTGTAACAATTTTTGACTTAATACCTATTTTCTATGATTTAGTATACGCACTACCATTCTATTTTTCTTTCTGCTTGCATTGATTTTTTTTCTACCTTCAATTTAAAACTATATGTGTCTTAAGATCTAAAGTGAATCTCTGGTATATAACATAGGCAGATCATTTTTTTAATCCATTCTGCCTATATACTTTTGATTGGGGAGTTTATATTATATCTACTTTTAATGTATTGACTGATAAAACTTATTTTTGCATTTTGCTATTTATTTTCCACATGTCTTATAGCTTTTTAGTCTCCCATTTCCTCCATTACTTCTTTCATTTATGTGTAGCTGAATTTTATAGTGACACATTTTAATTTCCTTATTATTTCCTTTCGTTTTGTGCATATTCTACTGATATTTTTTGTGTGGTTTCCATGAGCATTACATATGACATTCTAAAAGTATAATATAATTTAAATTGATATAAAATTAACTCTAATTACATTCACAATATCTTCTCCTATATAGCTCTGATGATATTAATGTCATGTTAATTACATTTTTATACATAATGTACCCTTAATTTAAAATTAATTTTATGCTCCATGTTTTAAATCATGTAGAAAATAAAAAGCTGAGTTACAAGCCAAAATAACAATAAAGATTTTTAAAAATTTACCATGTATTTAACTTTATTGGAGATATTTCTATTTTCATGTGTTTTCAAGTTAGTGTCTAGAGTCCTTTCACTTCAACCTGAAGGACTTTCATTAGCAACTCTTGTATTGCAGGTCTAGTTATATTGGACTCCCTCTGGTTTATCTGGGAATGTATTAATTTTCTACTCATTTTTGAAGGACAATTTTCCTGCTATAGAATCCTATAGATACAGGGTTTGTTTTTCCTGCTTTCAGCAGCTTAAATATATCATCTCACTGTTTTCTGAGGTCCAAGGTTTTTGCTGATATTTCAGCTGATAGTTTCATTGAGACTCTTTTATACATCATGAGTCACTTTTCTCTTGCTGCCTTCAATATTCTTTCTTAAATTTTTTTTTGACTTTTGACAGTTTGATTATTATATGTCTCAGTCTGAATCTCTTTGAGTTTATCCTGTCTGAACATTCATTGAGCTGCCTGAATTTTTAGATTCACAACTTTCATAAAATTAGGGATGATTTAGGCCATTATTTCTTCAAATAGCCTCTACAGCTTTCTCTCTCTATTCTCTTTGTGAGACTTCTTTCATGCAAATATTGGTCTGCATGATGGTTTCCCAAAATTCTATGAGACTCTGCTAATTTTTTCCATTGTTTTATTTTTTGTGTGTTCCTCAGATTTGATAAATTCAATTGTTTTGTCTTCAAACTATTTCTTCTGCCTGTTCAAATCTGTTTTGAACCATTTTAGTGAATTTTTCAATTCAGCATTTTTTCAACTCCAGAGTTTATTTCTTCTTATAATTTCTCTTTGTTGATATTATTATTTTGGGTATACATTGTTGTCCTGATTTTATTTAGTTATTTGTCATGTTTTCCATTACCTCTTTGGGGATTTAAAGAGAGCTGTTTTTTGTTTTTTGTTTTGCGATACATGGGCCTCTCACTGTTGTGGCCTCTCCCATTGCAGAGCACAGGCTGCAGACTCACAGGCTCAGTGGCCATGTCTCACAGTTCCAGCCGCTCCGCGGCATGTGGTATCCTCCTAGACCGGGCATGAACCCGTGTCCCCTGCAATGGCAGACGGACTCTCAACCACTGCACCACCAGGGAAGCCCTAAAGAGAGTTTGTTTAACATCTTTGTCTAGCAATTCCAGTGTTTGTGCATCCTCTGGGACTAGTTTCTTCCAATTTATTTTTTCTGTTTTTATTTCCTTCATGAGTTTTTGTTTCTTTGTATGCCTTGTGATGTTTTGTTGTTGTTGATAATTGGTTTTTTTGTTTGTTTGTTTTAAACGGCCAAATCTCCCAGTTTTTGCAGACTTGCTCTGTTCTTTGTTTATCTGTTGCCAATTAGCTGGAAGATCTCTGACCCTAGAATGCAGCCCGAAATGAATGCTTAAGGTCTTTTCAACTTTTCTGAGTATGTCTATTGCCTGAACCTGCATATGGCTTCCTCAGTTATTCTGTATTCATAATCACATTTGAATGTCTTAATTTTACAAATATTCTCAGCCCAGATTCCCCTCAGGGCTTTAGATGGTCTCTTTTATGGCCCTACCTGTAATTTTTTGACCCAGGTGTCTATTGCCCCCTTCTGCTTTCACCAGCCATGGCTCCAACTTTCCCCACCTGATAGCCAAATTAGGGGAAACAGAAATCAGTCAATCAGACAGTTCAAAGACTAGTTAGTCTTTAGCAAATAAGAGTTGCTTTACTTCTTTCCGTTCTGTAGAAAGAATTGAAATCTGGACTGCCACTGTCTCCAGAATAAGACCTCACCATGCCAGGGAGAATGGGGAGCAAAAGCAGTTAAAACCACTACAAAATTTCCAATTGTTTAGAATATAACATTTTTTTGATTTGGTGTTTGTGTGGTTGCTGTAGTATTTGGTATATATACACATATACCTAAAAATACAGTATTGGTATTATTATTTTACACAATTAAAGGAAGAAAGAGAAAATAAAACCACAGTGTCATTTATATTTATGCATATGTTTATTAGTCCTAGTGTAATTTATTCCTGTGGATTTGAATAAACATCTATAGTCACTTACTTTGTAGATTAAGTACTTCCATTAACATATTTTGTATGGATATATATTTTTATATTTTTTTGCGGTATGTGGGCCTCTCACTGTTGTGACCTCTCCCGTTGTGGAGCAACAGGCTCCAGACGCGCAGGCTTAGTGGCCATGGCTCACGGGGGCAGCCACTCCACGGCATGTGGGATCTTCCCAGACCGGGGCACGAACCTGTGTCCCCTGCATTGGCAGGTGGACTCTCAAACACTGCGCCACCAGGGAAGCCCTGGATATATTTTTAAATTAATTTTTATTGGATTACAGAGGATTTACAATCTTGTGTTAGTTTCTGCTGTACAGCAAAGTGAATCAGTTACATACACATATATATACATATATCCACTCTTTTTCAGATTATTTTCCCATATATGTCATTAAAGAGTATTGAGTAGAGTTCCCTGTGCTATACAGTAGGTTCTTAACAGTTATCTATTTTATATGTAGTAGAGTGTATATGTCAATCCCAATCTCCCAATTTATCCCTCACTCCCTTTCTACTTGGTAACCATAAGTTTGTTTTCTACATCTGTGACTCTATTTCTGTTTTGTAAATAGTTAATATCTATCATTATTTTAACTTCAACATAAAAGCAATATGATATGATATTTATCTTTCTCTGTCTCACTTATTTCACTCAGCATGGCAATCTCTAGATACATCCATGTCATGGAAAATGGCATTATGTCATTCACTTTTGTTGGCTGAGTAATAGTTCATTGTATACATGTACCACATCTTCTTTACCCATTCCTCTCTTGATGGACATTTAGGTTGCTTCTGTGTCCTGGCTATTGTAACAGTGCTGCAATGAATATTGGGGTGCATGTATCTTTCAAACTCTGGTTTTCTTCAGATATATGCCCAGGAGTGGTAATGTTGGATCACATGGTAGCTTTATTTTTTGTTTTTTAAGGAACCTCCATACTGTTCTCCATAATGACTGTACCAATTTACATTCCCACCAACAGTGTAGGAGGGTTCCCTTTCCTCTACACCCTCTCCAGCATTGAAAATTTGTAGATTATTTTTCTGCCCAAAGAAGAACTTTTTTGACATTAATTATTACACAATAATAAAAACATTAAAAACCAGTTAATAAGAATTTTTAAACAAATATTTTATCCTAACAAATAGAATCTACTTAAGTAATTATTAAAACATATATTCATGGAAAATATATTCTTAAATAAAATCATGAGAATTCTTCATATTCCAGAATACACCCTTATTACTCTTTTATTTTTATGATCTTTCATCTCTTCCTTTATCTGCACCTCAAAATCTAGCTATCATAGCAAGAGATGGAGTAAGAAAACAAAACATTTAAAACACTGTTAGGCAGCAAATATATTTTTAATTAAGTTTTATTGGAGTATAGTTTCTTTACAAGGTTGTGTTACATTCTGCTGTACAGCAAAGTTAATCAGTTATACTTATAGATATATCCCCTCTTTTTTAGATTTCTTTCCCATTTAGGTCACCACAGAGCACTGAATAGAGTTCCCTGTGCTATACAGTAGGTTCGCATTAGTTATCAGTTTTATATATAGTATCAATAGTGTATATATGTCAACCCTAACCTCCCAATTTATCCCACATCCGTTTCCCCCTTGATGTCCATACATTTCTTCTCTACGTTTGTGTCTCTATTTTTGCTTTGCAAATAAGATAATCTGTACCACTTTTTCTGGGTTCCATATATATGAGTTAATATAGGATATTTGTCTTCCTCTTTCTGACTTACTTCACTAGGTATGACAGTTTCTAACTATCCACGTCTCTACAAATGAACCAATTTTGTTCCTTTTTATGGCTAAGTAATATTCCATTGTATATATGTACAACATTGTGCTACATTTTCTTTATCCATTCCTTCCTTGATGGACTTTTAGGTTGCTTCCATGTCCTGGCTGTTGAAAATAGTGCTGCAGAAGAGACCTTCAAGATGGTGAAGGAGTAAGACGTGGAGATCATCTGCCTCCCCACAAATACATCAGAAATACATCTACATGAGGAACAACTCCTATAGAACACCTACTGAATGCTGGCAGAAGACTGCAGACTTCCCAAAAGGCAAGAAAATCCCCACGTACTTGGGTAGGACAAAAGAAAAAGAGAAAACAGAGACAAAAGAATAGGGATGGTACTTGCCCCTCTGGGAGGGAGCACTGAAGCAGGAAAATTTTCCACACACTAGGATGCCCCTTCACTGGCAGAGATGGGGAGGTGGGCTGGGGGTAAGCTTTGGAGCAATGAAGGAGAGCACAGCAATGGGGGTGCAGAGGGCAAAGAGGAGAGATTCCCACACAGAAGATCCATGCTGACAAACATTCACCAGGCTGAGAGGCTTGTCTGCTCACCCACTGGGGCCAGTGGGGGCTCAGAGCTGAGGCTCGGGCTTCAGAGGTCAGATCCCAGGGAGCGGGCTGGGGTTGGCTGGTGAATACAGCCTGAAGGGGGCTAGTGTGCCACAGCAAGCCGGGATGCAGTCCAGGAAAATGTTTGGACCTGCCTAAGAGGCAAGAGACCATTGTTTTGGGGTGTGCAAGGAGAGGCGATTCAGAGCACTGCCTAAACGAGCTCCAGAGATGAGCATGAGCTGCAGCTCTCAGTGCAAACACCTGAGATGGGCATGAAATGCTAAGGCTGCTGCTGCAGCCACCAAGAAGCCTGTGTGCAAACACAGGTCACTATCCACACCACCCCTCCTGGGAGACTGTGCAATGCACCACTGTCACGGTCCCACGACCCAGGGACAACTTCACCAGAACACACTGTGCACCTCACACTGTTGCAATGTCATGCAGGAGTCTGCCAGGGGAGGCTCGCCACACATTCCATACCCCTCCCTCCAACCCTCCCAGCCTGAGTTAGCCAGAGCCCCCTAATCAACTGCTAACTTAACCCCGTCCTGTCTGAGTGAAGAAAAGATGCCTTCAGGCAACCTAAATGCAGCAGAGGGGCCAAGTCCAAAGCTGAACCCCAGGAGCTGTGCAAACAAAGAGAGAAAGGGAAATTTCTCCCATCAGCCTCAGAAACAGTGGATTAAATCGTCACAGTCAACTTGACGTACCCTGCATCTGTGGAATGCCTGAATAGGCAACAAAGAATCCCAAAATTCAGGCAGCGGATTTTTGGAGCAACTGTAGACTTGGGCTTTGCTTTCTGAAAATAATTTGTTACTGGTTTTATGTTCTTAGTTTAGTATTTAGAGTTTATTTTTGTTGGTAGATTTGTTTACAGATTTGGTTGCTCTCCTCCTTTGTATATATATATATATTTTTCCTTTTTCTCTTTTTGTGAGTGTGTATGTGTATGCTTCTTTGTGTGAGTTTGTCTGTACAGCTTTGCTTTTACCATTTGTCAGTGTGTGTGTGTGTGTGTGTGTGTGTGTATAATTTTTAGCACGTGTTATCATTGGTGGATTTTTTTTTGGTTTGGTTTTTCTCTTTATTTTTTTATTACTTATCAATATTTTGAATAATTTTTCTTAATTTTTTATTTTATTAAATTTCATTTTATTTTATTTTTCTTTCTTTATTTTTTTCTCCCTTTTCTTCTGAGCTGTGTGGCTGACAGGGTTTTGGTGCTCCAGCCAGGTGTCAGGCCTGTGCATCTGAGATGGAAGAGCTAAGTTGGGGACATTGTTCCGCCAGACATCTCCCAGCTCCATGTGATAACAAACGGGGAAAGCTTTCCCAGAGATCTCTATCTACCAGATTGACTCAACAAACAGCAGGCTACAGTGCTAGACAACCTATGCCAAACAACTAGCAAGACAGGAACACCACCCCACCTATTAGAAGAGAGGCTGCCTAAAATCATAATAAGTTCACAGACACCCCAAAACATACCAGCAGATGTGCTCCCGCCCACCAGAAAGACAAGATCCAGCCTCATCCACCAGAACACAGGCACTAACCCCCTCCACCAGAAACCTAAACAACCCACTGAGCCAACCCTAGCCACTGGGGGAAGACACCAAAAATAACAGAATCTATGAACCTGCAGGCTGAAAAAATGAGACCCCAAACAGAGTAAGTTAACCAAAAAGAGAAGACAGAGAGAAACAAAGCAGATAAAGGAGTAAAGCAAAAACTCACCAGAACAAACAAATGAACAACAAATAGGCAGTCTACATGAAAAAGAATTAAAGGAAATGACAGCAGAGATGATCCAAAATCTTGGAAATAGAATGGAGAAAATACAAGAAATATATATATATATTTTTGTAGTATGCGGGCCTCTCACTGTTGTGGCCTCTTTTATTGTGGAGCACAGGCTCCAGACTCACAGGCTCAGCAGCCATGGCTCATGGGTCTAGCCGCTCCACGGCATGTGGGATCTTACCAGACCGGGGCATGAACTCGAGTCCCCTGCTTTGGCAGGCGGGCTCTCAACCACTGTGCCACCAGGGAAGACTCAAGAAACTTTTAACAAGTACCTAGAACTAAAGAGCAAACAAACAAGGATGAACAACACAATAAATGAAATTAAATATTCTCTAGAAGGAATCAATAGCAGAATAACTGAGGCAGAAGAACGGATAAGTGACCTGGAAGATAAAATAGTGGAAATAACTACTGCAGAGCAGAATAAAGAAAAAAGAATGAAAAGAATTGAGGACAGGGCTTCCCTGGTGGTGCAGTGGTTGAGAGTCCACCTGCTGATGCAGGAGACATGGGTTCATGCCCTGGTCCAGGAAGATCCCACATGCCGTGGAGTGGCTAGGTCTGTGAGCCATGGCCACTGATCCTGCATGTCCAGAGCCTGTGCTCCACAATGGGAGAGGCCACAACAGTGAGAGGCCTGCCTACTGCAAAAAACAAAACAAAACAAAACAAAACAAAAAAGAATTGAGAACAGTCTCAGAGACCTCTGGGACAACATTAAACTAACCAACATTCAAATTGTACGGGTCCCAGAAGAAGAAGAGAAAAAGAAAGGGACTGAGAAAATATGTGAAGAGATTATAGATGAAAATTTCCCTAACATGGGAAAGGACATAGTCAAGTCCAGGAAGCACAGAGACTCCCATACAAGATAAATCCAAAGAGAAACATGTTAAGATAAAGTAATCAAACTATAAAAAATTACATACAAAGAAAAATATATTAAAAGGAGCAAGGGAAAAACAACAAATAACACACAAGGGAATCCCCCTGAGGATAACGGCTGATCTTTCAGCAAAAACTCTGCAAGCCAGAAGGGAGTGGCAGGACATATTTAAAGTGATGAAAGGGAAAAATTCTACAACCAAGATTATTCTACCCAACAAAGATCTCATTACATTCGATGGAGAAATTAAAACTTTACAGACAAGCAAAAGTTAAGAGAATTCAGCACCACCAAACCAGCGTTACAAAAAATGCTAAAGAAATTTCTCTATACAGGACACACAAGTGAAGGAAAAGACTTACAATCACAAGCACAAAACAGTTAAGAAAATGGTAATAGGAACATATATATCGATAACTACCTTAAATGTAAGTGGAAAAAATGCCCAAACCAAGAGATATACACTGGTTGAATAGATACAAAAACAAGACCGTTATATATGCTGTCTACAAGAGACCCAGTTCAGACCTAGGGACACATACAGACTGAGTGAGGGGATGGAAAAAGATATTTCATGCAAATGGAAATCAAAAGAAGCTGGAGTAGTGATTCCCATATCAGATAAAGAGTCTTTAAAGACTATTAAAAGAGACAAAGAAGAACACTACATAATGATGAATGGATCACACCAAGAAGAAGACATAACAACTAAATATTTATGCACCCAACTTAGGAGTAACTCAATAAAAAAGGCAAATGCTAACAACCATAAAAGGGGAAATTGACAGTAAGAAAGCCATAGTAGGGTAACACCCCACTGTAACCAATGGACAGGTCATCCAAAATGAAAACAAATAAGGAAACACAAGCTTTAAATGATACATTAAATGAGATGACTTAATTGATATTTATAGGACATTCCATCTCAAAACAACAAAATACGCTCTCTTTTCAAGTGCTCATGGAACATTCCCCAGGATAGATCACAGTTTGGGTCACAAATCAAGCCTTGGCAATTTTAAGAAAATTGAAATCAAATCAACTACCTTTTCCGACAACAAGGCTATGAGACTAGATATCAATTATAGGAAAAATTATGTGGAAAATACAAACACATGGAGGCTAAACAATACACTACTAAATAACCAAGAGATCATGGAAGAAACCAAAGAGGTAATTAAAAAATACCTAGAAACAAATGACATGAAAACACGATGACCCAAATCCTATGGGATGCAGCAAAAGCAGTTCTAAGAGGGAAGTTTATAACAGTAAAATCCTACCTCAAGAAACAAGAAACACTTAAAATAAACAACCTAAATTTACACCTAAAGCAATTAGAGAAATACAACCAAAAACCACCAAAATTAGCAGAGGGAAGGAAATCATAAAGATCAGAGCAGAAATAAATGAAAAAGAAGTGGAGGAAACAATAGCAAAGGTCAATAAAACTAAAAGCCAGTTCTTGGAGAAGATAAACAAAATTGATAAAGCATTAGCCAGACACATCAAGAAAAAAAGGAAGAAGTCTCAAATCAATAGAATTATAAATGAAAAAGAAATAACAACTAACACTGCAGAAATACAAAGGATCATGAGAGATTGCTACCAGCAACATATGATAATAAAATGGACAACCTGGAAGAAATGGACAAATTCTTAGAAAAGCACAACCTTCTGAGACTGACCCAGGAAGAAATAGAAAATATAAACAGACATATCACAAGCACTGAAATTGAGACTGTGATTAAAAATCTTCCAACAAACAGAAGCCCAGGACCAGATGGATTCACAGGTAAATTCTATCAAACATTTAGAGAAGAGCTAATACCTATCCTTCTCAAACTTTTCCAAAATATAGCAGAGGGAGGAACATGGCCCAACTCATTCTATGAGGCCAATATCACCCTGATACCAAAACCAGACAAAGATGTCACAAAGAAAGAAAACTGCAGGCCAATATCACTGATAAACATAGATTCAAAAACCCTCAACAAAATACTAGCAAACAGAATCCAACAGCACATTAAAAGGATCATATACTATGATGAAGTGGGGTTTAACTCAGTAATGCAAGGATTCTTCAATATATGTAAATCAATCAATGTGATACACCATATAAGCAAATTGAAGGATAAAAAACATATGAATATCTCGATAGATGCAGAAAAAGCTTTCAACAAAATTCACCACCCATTTAAGTTAAAAACCCTCCAGAAAGTAGACATAGAGGGAACTTACCGCAACATAATAAAGGCCATATATGACAAACCCACAGCCAGCATCGTTCTCAATGATGAAAAACTGAAACCATTTCTTCTAAGATAAAAAAAAGGCAAGGTTGCCCACTCTCACCGCTATTATTCAACATCATTTTAGAAGTTTTAGGCACAGCCATCAGAGAAGAAAAAGAAAGAAAAGGAACCCAAACTGGAAAAGAAGTAAAGCTGTCACTGTTTACAGATGACATGATATTATACATAGAGAATCCTAAAGATGCTACCAGGAAGCTACTGGAGCTAATCAATGAATTTGGTAACATAGCAGGATACAAAATTAGTGCACAGAAATACCTTGCATTCCTATACACTAGTGATGAACAATCTGAAAGAGAAATTAAGGAAACACATTTACCATTGCAACAAAAAGAAGAAAATACCTAGGAATAAACCTACCTAAGGAGACAAAAGACCTGTATGCAGCAAGCTATAAGACACTGATGAAAGAAATTAAAGATGATACAAACAGATGGAGAGATATACTATGTTATTGGATTGGAAGAGTCAGCATTGTGAAAATGGGTATACCAGCCAAAGCAATCTATATATTGAATGCAATCCCTATCAAACTAGCAATGGCATTTTTCACAAAACTAGAACAAAAATTTTCACAAGTTGTATGGAAACAAATAAGACCCTGAATAGCCAAAGCAATCTTGAGAAAGAAAAACGGAGCTGGAGGCATCAGGCTCCCACACTTCAGACTATGCTACAAAGCTACAGTAATCAAGACAGTATGGTACTGGCACAAAAAAACAGAAATATAGATCAATGGAACAGGATAGAAAGCCCAGAGATAATCCCATGCACATATGGTCACCTTATTTTTGATAATTGAGGCAAGAATATACAATGGAGAACAGACAGCCTATTCAATAAATGGTGCTGGGAAAACTGGACAGCTACATGCAAAAGAATGGAATTAGAGCACTCCCTAATATTATACACAAAAATAAATTAAAAATGGATTAAAGACCTAAATGTAAGGCCAGACACTATAAAACTCTTAGAGGAAAACATAGGCAGAACACTTTATTACATAAATCACTGCAAGATCCTTTTTGACCTACCTCTTAGAGAAATGGAAATAAAAACAAAAATAAACCAATGGGACCTAATGAAACTTAAAAAGCTTTTGCACAGCAAAGGAAACTATAAACAAGATGAAAAGACAACGCTCACAATGGGAGAAAATATTTGCAGATGAAGCAACTGACAAAGGGTTGACCTCCAAAATTTACAAGCAGCTCATACAGCTCAATATCAAAAGCAGAAACAACCCAATACACAAATGGGCAGAAGACCTAAATAGACATTTCTGCAAAGAAGATATACAGGTTTCCCCCAAACACATGAAAGGATGCTCAACATCACTAATCATTAGAGAAATGCAAATCCATACTACAATGAGGTATCACCTTACATGTGTCAGAATGGCCATCATCAAAAAACTTACAAACAATAAATGCTGGAGAGGGTGTGGAGAAAAGGGAACCCTCCTGCACTGTTGGTGAAACCCAATACACAAATGGGCAGAAGACCTAAATAGACATTTCTGCAAAGAAGATATACAGGTTTCCCCCAAACACATGAAAGGATGCTCAACATCACTAATCATTAGAGAAATGCAAATCCATACTACAATGAGGTATCACCTTACATGTGTCAGAATGGCCATCATCAAAAAACTTACAAACAATAAATG
>NW_020172505.1:0-153 GCF_003031525.2 Neophocaena asiaeorientalis asiaeorientalis
TGAAAATATTTTCTCCCATTCTGAGGGTTGTCTTTTCATTTGGTTTATAGTTTCCTTTGCTGGGCAAAGCTTTTAAGTTTCATTAGGTCCCATTTGTTTTTTTTGTTTTGTTTTTATTTCCGTTACTGTAGGAGGTGGGTCAAAAAATATCTT
>NW_020172505.1:341-462 GCF_003031525.2 Neophocaena asiaeorientalis asiaeorientalis
CTGTCTTTTCTCCATTGTATATCCTTGCCTCCTTTGTCATAGATTAGTTGACCATAGGTATGTGGGTTTATCTCTGGGGATTCTATCCTGTTCCATTGATCTATATTGCTGGTTTTGTGCC
>NW_020172506.1:0-315 GCF_003031525.2 Neophocaena asiaeorientalis asiaeorientalis
TATTTATTTGTATATTATATTTATATATAGATATTTATATACTTATATAAAGAACTTAAAGATAAGGCCCTACTTAAGGCAGTGACAATAGCAGTAGCAGTGGGAGGGAAAAGAAATGGTTATATTCAAGCATATTTTGTCAGGAAAAGTCCAAGATCAAATGTCTGCTGCATACATGGGATGGATAGACGGAGTGGGAAAAATCAAAGTTAACTATAGAGGTTCTAGTGAAGATGGGGTTGCCATCACCCAACCCAAGGGGCTGCGATCATCCCCAAGGTCTAGGAGACTCAAAGGGAAGGTCATGGTCAGAGG
>NW_020172506.1:417-964 GCF_003031525.2 Neophocaena asiaeorientalis asiaeorientalis
GTATAATTGCTTTACAATGGTGTGTTAGTTTCTGCTTTATAGCAAAATAAATCAGTTATACATATACATATGTCCCCATATCTCTTCCCTCTTGCATCTCCCTCCCTCCCACCCTCCCTATCCCACCCCTCTAGGTGGTCACAAAGCACCGAGAAGATCTCCCTGTGCTATGTGGCTGCTTCCCACTAGCTATCTATTCCTTATACCAGTTTTCTTTTTCTGCTCATATACATAGCAGCATTCATTCAAGGGGAAAGTCATTGATCTGACTGGTCAAATTAAACAACATAGTTCAAGGCATATTTACAGTGGTTAGTTCCTCCACAATTTAGAAAGTCACATTCACAATTTCCCTCTTCCTATGCTGCAGAACACATTGGCCATTCCTCCAAAGTTTCCACTCCACAGAGTGGACCAGAGATGACGTTAGCCCAGAACTGAGAGCTTGGCATGAGATGGTGTCAGCCCCACGTAGAGCTCTGGCATAAGTTATAACCCAAGCCAGCTCTACAGAGAGCTCTGCGTGGAATCCTGGGAGTAAACTCAG
>NW_020172507.1:0-173 GCF_003031525.2 Neophocaena asiaeorientalis asiaeorientalis
ACTAGTTGTAGGTGTCTGCACGTGCAAATGTAACGCTCATTGCCGAACAGGAAGAGGAATTAAATAAAGGCTCAGTGTGCTCTGCCGGAAACAGATTAGGGCCTGAAGCAATCCTGCAGTTTTGTGCCCAGCTCACAAGAAAGCGAGTTGAAGAAAGGAGCTCAGGGGCACTG
>NW_020172507.1:559-771 GCF_003031525.2 Neophocaena asiaeorientalis asiaeorientalis
CAGCCGCCCTGGAGAAGTGTATGGTGTTTCCTGAAACACGTAAGAAACAAAGCAACACAGCCTATGGCACTTCCACTTATGGTCCTATAGCTTAGGGAAATTAAAATCAAAAACAGAGAGCACCCCAAAGTTTGGGACGGCTGTGTTCCCAAAAAGCTCGTGTACAATACTAGTTAAATATCCCAGAAAGCAAAAAATGGATAAAGAAGTTG
>NW_020172508.1:0-689 GCF_003031525.2 Neophocaena asiaeorientalis asiaeorientalis
TGCCAGCACAAACACAGGCAACACATCTCACTGTAGCTCAAAGCTCAGACTGTAGTTGTACACACACAACACTCATTGTGAGTCAATGCACAGCCTATACCAGCACAGACACACACACACAGCTGTCTGTGATACAGTGTACATCCTATATCATCACACACACACACACAGCTTAGTGTGACACAATACAGACTTTACACCACCAAATACACACACACACACAAGCACAGCTCACTGCGAATCCATGCAGAGTGCATACTAGTGCATACAGACACACAGCACACACCTTAGTGTGACTAAATGCTCACTTTATACCAAAACACACATAGACACACACACACGGCTTACAGTGACTCAGTGCACACTCCATACCAGAACCACACCCAAACTCAGAGCTCACCTTGAATCAATGCACAGCCTACACCAGCAAACACACACACACAGCTCACTGTGACTCAATGCACAGGCTATACCAGCACACACACACACACAGCTTTGTGTGACACAATACAGTCCCTGCACCAACAAATACACACACACGTGCACAGCTCCGTGTGATTCCATGCACATTCCATACCAGTGCCTACAGAACACACCTCAGTTTGACTCAATACTCACATTATACTGAAACACACATAGAGACACAAGCACGGCTCCCTGTGACTCACTGCAGTGTATGCTAGCAGAGT
>NW_020172509.1:0-207 GCF_003031525.2 Neophocaena asiaeorientalis asiaeorientalis
GCACCAACATTTGAATTATAGGGGTTCCAGAAGAAGACGAGGAAAAGAAAGGGACTGAGAAAATTTTTGAAGAGATTAGAGTTGAAAACTTCCCTAATATGGGAAAGGAAATAGTTAATCAAGTCCAGGAAGCACAGAGAGTCCCATACAGGATAAATCCAAGGAGAAATATGCCAAGACACATATTAATCAAACTGTCAAAAATTA
>NW_020172509.1:975-1156 GCF_003031525.2 Neophocaena asiaeorientalis asiaeorientalis
TTAACACCCCACTTTCACCAATGGACAGATCATCCAAAATGAAAATAAATAAGGAAACACAAGCTTTAAAAGATACATTAAACAAGATGGACTTACTTAATACGTGTAGGTCATACCATCCAAAAAGAACAGAATACACTTTTTTCTCGAGTGCTCATGGAACATTCTCCAGGATAGATCA
>NW_020172510.1:0-134 GCF_003031525.2 Neophocaena asiaeorientalis asiaeorientalis
CACCACAAAGACAAGATCTAGCCTCATCCACCAGAACACAGTCACCAGTACCATCCACCAGGAACCCTACACAAGCCACTGAACCAGCCTCACCCACTGGGGGCAGAAACCAAAAAAAAAAAAAAAAGGGGAAA
>NW_020172510.1:592-815 GCF_003031525.2 Neophocaena asiaeorientalis asiaeorientalis
GACAGTCTCAGAGACCTCTGGGACAACATTAAACGCACCAACATTCGAATTATAGGGGTTCCAGAAGAAGAAGAGAAAAAGAAAGGGACAAATATTTGAGGAGATTACAGTTGAAAACTTCCCTAACATGGGAAAGAAAATAAGCACATACAGGAAGCACAAAGAGTGCCATACAGGATAAGTCCAAGGAGGAACATGCCAAGACACATATTAATCAAACTAT
>NW_020172511.1:0-173 GCF_003031525.2 Neophocaena asiaeorientalis asiaeorientalis
CTCTTATTCAACATAGTTTTGGAAGTGTTAGCCACAGCAGTTGGAGAACAAAAAGAAATAAAAGCAATCCAAATTGGAAAAGAAGATGTAAAGCTGTCACTGTTTGCAGATGACATGATACTATACATAGAGAATCCTAAAGATGCTACCAGAAAACTAGTAGAGCTAATCAA
>NW_020172511.1:883-1083 GCF_003031525.2 Neophocaena asiaeorientalis asiaeorientalis
CTCAAAATGGATTAAAGACCTAAATGTAAGGCCAGGAACTATCAAACTCTTAGAGGAAAACATAGGCAGAACACTCAATAACATAAATCACAGCAAGATCCTTTCTGACCCACCTCACAGAGTAATGGAAGAAAAAACCAAAAATAAACAAAAGGGACTTAATGAAACTTCAAAGCTTTTGCACAGCGAAAGAAACCATA
>NW_020172512.1:0-3483 GCF_003031525.2 Neophocaena asiaeorientalis asiaeorientalis
TTAACCTCCTTAACCTCCCTGAGTCTCCAAGAGGAAACAGTTAGTAAGTAACCGTGACCACACAGTGATGTTTTGAGAGTCAAATAAGATAATGCACAGAAAATGCTTAGCACAGGGCTTGGTTCAGAGCAGGTGCTCAAAAGGAGTGGAGCCTTGAAATTGAGCCCTGCCTTCTCTCAGAGGCTCTGAGCGGCTGGTAAAGGAGGAGCCAGTGGTCAGAGTGGAGCAGGGAGAAGCTCACCTGTGAGGGGGTGGATGGGGACAGGAAGGGAAGCCCAATGCTGAGTCAGTGGGAGCTGCGGAGGGCACAGTGACTCAGACAGATGTTCCCACTCAAAGAACCTGCCCCAATACTAACCACAGGAAGCAGATAGGAGTTCAGGCAGTAGGGCCTTTCCATGGTAGAAACCCACGGGCAGTGTGCTAGGGAGGTGGAAAGGGGACACCAGGGTGGGCAGGGAGGGGAGAAGATTAAACTTCAGGCTGTAAAACAGAGAGGGAGACACAGGGCACAGTCTCTCCCACAGCCCCTCGGAGCGAGGTCCAGGAAGATGAAAAGGGCAAGCTGCCTGGGACCAGGAAGAAGCCGGCTCCAACTTCAGTAGAACACCCTCTTTCCTGTAATCTAAGATCCTTCCTTCGTGGGCTGAGACCGGAGAACCTTAGCTGAAGCCTAGAAAGAGAAGAAAGGAACTTGGGTTGACTGAGCCTCTACCCTGCGCCCAGGGCCAGAACTTTATAATGAGCTTTATCTCTAGATAAACCCAACACTGCAGGGCAGCACCCCCGTTGCATATCTAGGGGCCCAGTTGAGAGAGACGGCACCAGCTAGACGTGGCAAAGCGGGGCTTCAAACCCAGACCTATATAGCTCTCTCAAACCTATGCTTTTCCTTTCAGAAAGGCAGCACCATTCTTAAGCACTGAAGCTGTCGGTCCTGGGTTCAAGTTGACACTTCTGTCAACCACTAGATATGTTAACTCGGATCAGTCACTCATCTCTCTGGGCCTCAGTTTCCCTGGCTATAAACCAAAGAGAGTAGTGGTATCCACTGCGCAGGGTGTGGTGAGGATTGAAGGAGTTCAAGCCAAGCCTGGTACAGAGTCAGTGCTCCATTTATGTCGACTGTGGAGCTTGCGTTCTTCTCCAATAAAGCCACTCCCCGGGAGAGTGGAAGAAAGCATGGCTGCCCCTACCCCATGTAGGCTGCAAAGGAGAGAGCCCTGGGCTTGGGGGCTAAGGACATGATTTCAGAGCCCAGCCCTACACATTACCCGGGGTGTTACCTTGGACAAGTCACTGGATGTCTCTGAACTTCAGTGTCCTCACTTCTAGAATGAGGATAGTGAGGCTACCAACTGTGCAGGGTAATGGTGTCACGCCGGGTAGGTGACAGCCCCTAGCACGGTTCAGAGGAGAGCAGAGACCAGGAGGCAGGGACTGGAATTGCCCTGTGGTGGAGACTCATGAGCTGTGGGCAGTAAGAAAGAGAGGGGAAGGGGCATGGAGGAAGGTTCAGATGCCCCAAAAGATCCAAACCCTACTGCCAAACCAAGGTGGGCATTTCCCAGCCACAGAGAGAGATTATGATATTCACGGAGCAAAGATGAATGGGAACATTACAGGACTGGGATCTTTACCGTTTTCTGTCATCTTCTGCTGACGGTGGCCACCAAGAAACTTATTGTCCACAGAGACCTTCCTGCTGTGTAACCCAGGGGAAGTTGCTCACCCACTCTGTTCCTTCTCTTTTTGGTGTCTGCACTAGGAGAATGATGTTCACAAAGCTCCTGATTGGGAGGGATGAGAATGAGGAGGAATAAACTACTGGAAAGGAAAGAAGTAGAAGACCTCAGCAAAGAACCCCTCCACCCCCGCCAGGGCATTCAGTGGTATCTCCCTTCCTTCGCTCCCTGGCTGGGAGATGGGGGCCTGAGGACGTCACAGGAAGGTGTGGCAGAGGAGGACCAAGCCACAGAGACCAAAATTAGCAACAAGTTGGGGCAGGGAAACCCTGTGTGGGTGCAGCTCTGAGGGAGGCAAAGCTCCAGCAGGGGAAGGTGGGTGTGGACTGCTGTTCCCTCCCAACTTCCACAGGGTCAAAGTGGAACCAGCATGGGCTGGGGCTGGGGGGCGGGCCTGGGGAGTAGGGCATGAAAGATCCGGGATCATATTCCAGCTGTGTCTGTGTGAGATCGTCTATTTGACAAAGGTGTACTGAATACACTTTATACCCAAAGCACTATTCTAGAAGCTAGACAAGGGTATGACAGGAAGAAGCCCAAGGGCCTGACCTCAGAGAACTTCAAGGAGAAGAGAGATGCAAGGCAAAAGCTGACCATGGTCCAAGGGCGAGACCAGTGTAATGCCATGAGGAGTTCAGAGGACAGAGCTGGGAAGGGGGAGAGATCCAGGTCAACCAGCTGAGCCAGAGCTATGAGCATCACAGTTGGAAAGGACCTTAGAGGTTTTCTGATTCAAACGTCTCATTTTCCAGATTAGGAAACTGAGACCCAGGGAAAGGGAATTCTTTGCATGAAGTCATGAAACGTACTGGCATCAGCAGAGCCAGCTGAGGACCTAGGTATCCTGACTCCTCAGGCCCATCCCCAGCACTATCATGGTTCCATTTACACCCCTGACCAAGGCTGACAGGTGATCTAGCAAACGGAGCTCAGGTAGCCCAGGACAAATCCATTGTCAGAACCGTAAGTACTCAACATACTCAACCATGGCCTTCAGCTTCAGGTAAGATTCAATTCAGCTGCACACAGAAACCCAAAACATTCCGAGCTTTTGCACCCTAGTTTTTAATCTCTCAGGTGAAAGTCTGGAGGCCTGAGGTCCAGGCTATAAGAGAGCTCTGATCCACAAGGTTGCCAGGGACCCAGGCTCACTCCAGCACCCTCTTTCCATCCCTTATGGCCTTGGTCCTACAGCCTCGAGTGAGGGCACCTGCACTCCAGGCAGCAGGGCAGGATGAGGAAGAAGAGGGGGCAGACCTTGTCTTTTAACAAGGGTTCCTGGAGGCTGTCACATGACACATCACTTTACAGCCTCCAGTGGGAGGCTGGAAAATAATTTTTATTCTGGGTGGCCATAAGCCCAGCTAAAAGTTCTGTGACAATGGAAAAAGGGGAAAATGGATACTTGCCTTTTGTTTTCACTCCTAAGTGCATTTTCTGGGCCGTGCACCTTCAGCCTGTCCTTCCCCAGGTCCTAAACACCCTGGATGGAGCCCTCCCTTGTTGCCTTGCCTTATCAACAGCTTGGGCTATAATCACCCTCCCTCCCCCAGCCCCACTCCTGCACCTTCCCCAGCTCAGCTGCTGTTGCCTGCTTCTCTGGTGAGCCAGGGGACCACGTGGAGGTGGGCAGAGGCAATGCTGGCTGGATTAGGAGGCCCGGCATCCGAGTTCTAATTCTGACTTAGCTCATCACTTATTCTATGATCTTCTTCTAATTATACCCCCTCTCTGGACT
>NW_020172512.1:3537-4875 GCF_003031525.2 Neophocaena asiaeorientalis asiaeorientalis
TCAACATACTCAACCATGGCCTTCAGTTTCAGGTAAGATTCAATTCAGCTGCACAAAGAAACCCAAAACATTCCGAGCTTTTGCACCCTAGTTTTTAATCTCTCAGGCGAAAGTCTGGAGGCCTGAGGTCCAGGCTATGAGAGAGCCCTGATCCACAAGGTTGCCAGGGACCCAGGCTCACTCCAGCACCCTCTTTCCATCCCTTATGGCCTTGGTCCTACAGCCTCGAGTGAGGGCACCTGCACTCCAGGCAGCAGGGCAGGATGAGGAAGAAGAGGGGGCAGACCTTGTCTTTTAACAAGGGTTCCTGGAGGCTGTCACATGACACATCACTTTACAGCCTCCAGTGGGAGGCTGGAAAATAATTTTTATTCTGGGTGGCCATAAGCCCAGCTAAAAGTTCTGTGACAATGGAAAAAGGGGAAAATGGATACTTGCCTTTTGTTTTCACTCCTAAGTTCACTTTCTGGGCCATGCACCTTCAGCCTGTCCTTCCCCAGGTCCTAAACACCCTGGATGGAGCCCTCCCTTGTTGCCTTGCCTTATCAACAGCTTGGGCTATAATCACCCTCCCTCCCCCAGCCCCACTCCTGCACCTTCTCCAGCTCAGCTGCTGTTGCCTGCTTCTCTGGTGAGCCAGGGGACCACGTGGAGGTGGGCAGAGGCAATGCTGGATGGATTAGGAGGCCCGGCATCCGAGTTCTAATTCTGACTTAGCTCATCACTTATTCTATGATCTTAATGGATTAGAAGGCCTGCCATCTGAGTTCTCTTTCTGACTTAGCTCATCACTTATTCTATGATCTTCTTCTAATTATACCCCCTCTCTGGACTAAGAGAGAGAGTGCATTTCAGATCCAGAGGAGGACAAAATGAAAATTAAAGGGAAAACATCACCCAATTTACCCTACCGAGAACCCTGTCCATAGACCCAAAGATGTGTGTATCATCTTTTGAGCACTCGGGAAAGCTTTGATAATGGCAAAAGACTGGAAACAATCCTTTAATTGGGAGCTGGTTAAGCACATATACCTCTACACAATAGAATGTTCTGGAACTTATAAGAAGGCTGAGACCACTTTATGTGCGCTTATATGAAACAATAACCAAAAATACAGTAAGTACTAAGAGCCAGAGACAGAAGGAGAAGACAAAGAGAGGCTTACTTTTTACCCTAAGGGCTTCTTACATTTTACACCACGAAGTGTCTACTGTAAGAGATAAGAAAGAGAAAGGAAGCATTTCATGATAAGTATTTAATCTTGGGCTCAGAGAGCTTTTTTCTCTAGACCTTAATTTTTAGAAAAGGTGAGAACACTTGATAAAGCAGCTGAGGCC
>NW_020172513.1:0-232 GCF_003031525.2 Neophocaena asiaeorientalis asiaeorientalis
AGATGCAAGCCCTTCCTCCAGTGTGAAAGGCCTCTACGCCTGTTCGCGCTCGCAGGACAGAGGTGCCACCCGCTCTGAGAACCTCCCAAAGGCACAGGGTCAACGCAACGTCTGAGCCACCGAGAGCGGGTGCAACACACACCTAGGTCTTCCCTGTCGGCCTGGGAACACCCACGGCACAGGATTGCGCTCATTTGCTGTTGTCTCCGAGCCGTTTGCCAAGGCTTTTCGG
>NW_020172514.1:0-498 GCF_003031525.2 Neophocaena asiaeorientalis asiaeorientalis
GTACGTGTTAGGATTAGGGGACTGGTTAGCGTAAGGCTTAGCGTAAGGTCTAGGGTTAGGGTTACGGTTACAGGACGGGGACAGTTTAGGGGACAGGTTAGTGTACGACAAGGGTTTAAGATAAGCGTACGTGTTAGGGTACTGGTTAGTGTCAGTGTACGGGTTAGGTTTAGGGCACGGGTTAGGGTAAGGCTGCGGGTAAGTGTTAGGGTTAGGGTTGGGATTAGGGTCAGGGGACGCGGACGGTTTAGAGGATAGGTTAGAGTATGACAACGCTTTAGGGTGAGCGTACGTGTTAGGGTATGGGTTAGTTTTAACACGTTAGGTTATGGCAACGGTTTAGGGTGAGCGTACGTGTTAAGGTACGGGTTAGTGTTAGCGTACGGTTTAGGATTAGGTGACAGGTTAGGGTAAGGCTTTGGTAACGGTTCGGGGTAGGGTTAGCTTTAGGGTTAAAGGATGGGGACGGGGACGGGGACGGTGTAGAGGACAGGTTAG
>NW_020172515.1:0-214 GCF_003031525.2 Neophocaena asiaeorientalis asiaeorientalis
CTAACCCGTCCCCTAATCCTACCCCGTAAAATAACAGTAACCCGTACCCTACAACGTACGCTCAGCCTAAACCGTTGTCACAACCTAACCTGTCCCCTAAACCGTCCCCGTACCCTAACCCAAACACTAAACCTAACCCTAACCCTAACCCTTACCCGAAGCCTTACCGTAACCCGTCCCCTAATCCTACTCCGTATGTTAACACTAACCCGTA
>NW_020172515.1:268-466 GCF_003031525.2 Neophocaena asiaeorientalis asiaeorientalis
CCCTCCCCGTCCCCTAACCCTAACCCTAACCCTAACCCTAACCCTTACCCGAAACCTTACCCTAACCCGTCCCCTAATCCTAACCCGTACGCTAAAACTAACCCATACCCTAACACGTACGCTCACCCTAAACCTTTGTCTTACCATAACATGTCCTCTAAACCGTCCCCGTCCCCGTCACCATCCCCTAACCCTAAC
>NW_020172516.1:0-764 GCF_003031525.2 Neophocaena asiaeorientalis asiaeorientalis
CTTGAGAAGAAAGTGTATTCTGCTACTTTGGGGGGAATGTCCTCTAAATGTCAATTAAATCTACCTCATCTGTTGTGTCATTTAAAGCTTTTGTTTCCTTATTTATTTTCTGTTTGGATAATGTGTCCATTGGTGTAAGTTGGGCGTTAAAGTCCCCTACTATTATTGTGTTATTGTCAACTTCCCCTTTTATGATTGTTAGCATTTGCCTTATGTATCTCTTGTAACAGTCCTTATTTTAAAGTCTGTTTTGTCTGATATGAACATTGCTACTTCAGCTTTCTTTTGATTTCCATTTGCATGGAATATCTTTCTCCATCCTCTCACTTTCAGTCTGTATGTGTCCCTAGGTCTGAAGTTGACCTCTTGTAAACAGCATATACATGGATCTTGTTTTTGTATCCATTCAGCCAGTTTGTGTCTTTTATTTGGGGCATTTAATCCATTTACATTTAAGGTAATGATTGATATGTATGTTCCTATTACCATTTTCTTAATTATTTTAGGTTTGTTTTTGTGGGTCTTTTTCTTGCCTTGTGTTACCTGCCTAGAGAAGTTCCTTTAGCATTTTTTGTAAAGCTGGTTTGGTGGTGCTGATTGTCTGTTAAGCTTTCAATTTCTCTGTCAAATCTGAATGAGATCCTTGCTGGGTATAGTAATCTTGGTTGTAGGTTTTTCTCTTTCATAATTTTAAGTATATCCTGCCATTTCCTTCTGGCCTGCAGAGTTTCCACTGAAAAATCAGCAAATAACCTTATGGGGAT
>NW_020172517.1:0-278 GCF_003031525.2 Neophocaena asiaeorientalis asiaeorientalis
CCGTTTTCGTACCCCAACCTGTCCCCTAAACAGTCCCCATCACCAACCCTAACCCTAACCGGTCCCCAAAACCGTCCCCGTCCCCTGACCCTAACCCTAACGCTAACCCTTAGCCTTAACCCTAACCCTAACAATAACCCTTACCCGAAGCCTTAACGTAACCCGTCCCCTAATCATAACCCATACGCTAACACTAACACGTACCCTAAGACGTACGCTCAACCTAAACAGTTGTCATACACTAACATTTCCCCTAAACCGTCCCCATCCCCTAACCC
>NW_020172518.1:0-793 GCF_003031525.2 Neophocaena asiaeorientalis asiaeorientalis
CGCGACGAGCGCTTCCGGAGCCTGCTGCGGGAGGCCGAGAGGCAGGTGAGGCCGCGGCCCGCCAACGCGGGGAGGGGGCAGGCGGTCGGGCCTTTCTCGCCTCCCGGTGCCCGGAGCTGGCAGGGGCTTCCATCGCTCTTCCTTAAAACTGGAAGCAAACCCGTCTGGTTCACCCCGCGTTGCTGTTCCAGACGAGACAGACCAAACTTGACTTCCATGAGAAGACGCTGAAGACGGCCTCCAAAGGGGTGAGCCAGCTGCGCGGGCAGAAGAACCTCATAGAGCCCATCCAGCTGGGTGCAGGCGTTCAGGTGGGGAGAAGCCCAGGCCTCACTCTCCCGCTTGATTTTTACTGTCCTACCTTTGTCATTATAAAGAGTAAAGTAAGTATTGAGAAAGACCCACAAGGAAGTCGAGAACAAAGCTGGAATCCCCACTGCTGTTAGCATTGTGCGATTTTTCTCCTGATTTATTTTCTGTGGAGCTTTAATTAAGGCCAGTTATGATCATTTTTGTTTAATTTTGCATTCAGCTTATTAAGAATTAACATACCACATGTTACTACCTAACCTGTTATTTTTTTCATGACTAATTTCATCTAATAAACAAAATCCACTTACCGGCTCTTGTAACATCTTTTATGTTTACGATCATAAATAACAGCAATTTACATATGTAAAGTATGTGTTATCTTTGCTTTTTAAAATTTAGAGTGAAGAATACTCTATATTCAGGAAAATGTTCTTTTCTTGCAAATATACTCTTAAACTGAACATGACAGAAATCAAAACAT
>NW_020172519.1:0-118 GCF_003031525.2 Neophocaena asiaeorientalis asiaeorientalis
AGGGTACGATAACAGTTTAAGGTGAGCGTACGTGTTAGGCTTTGGCTTAGTTTTAGTGTACGCGTTAACATTAGTGGACGGGTTAGTGTAAGGCTTTGGGTAAGGGTTAGGGTTAGGG
>NW_020172519.1:439-520 GCF_003031525.2 Neophocaena asiaeorientalis asiaeorientalis
TATGGTTAGGGTTAGGGTTAGGGTTAGGGGACGGGAATGTTTTAAGGGACAGGTTAGGTTATGACAATGGTTTAGGGTGAG
>NW_020172520.1:0-576 GCF_003031525.2 Neophocaena asiaeorientalis asiaeorientalis
GTAACAAAAAGAAAGAAAGAGAGAGAGAGAAAAAGAAAGGACGGAAGGAAGGAAAATAGATCTGGGATGGCTACGCTAATATCACACAAAATCAACTTTAAATCAAAAACTATCACAAGAGGAAAAGGAGGCCACTGTATGTTGATAACAAGTTCAGTCTATCAGAAGATATAACAACTATAAACATATATGTACCAAACATCCCCCAAATATGTGAAGCAGACATTGACAGAATTGAAGGAAGAAATAGATAGTTCTAAAATAATAGTTGGAGATCAATACCTCGCTTTCAATAATGGATAACACATCTAGACAGAAGATCAGTAGAGAGGTAGGGGGACTGAATAACACATTTAACCAACTAAACCTAACAGCCATATATAGATCACTCCACTCAACAACAGCAGAATACACATTTTTCTCAAGTACACATGGAACATTCTCCAGGAAAGACCATATGTTATGCCACAATACAAGTACCAATACATTTTTAAGAAACTGAAGTCATACAAAGTATCTTCTTTAGCCACAGTGTAATGAAGGTAGAAATCAATAACAGAACCATTGGTAGCCATT
>NW_020172521.1:0-284 GCF_003031525.2 Neophocaena asiaeorientalis asiaeorientalis
CCTAACCCTAACCCTATCCCAAACCCTAACCCTTACCCGAATACTTACCCTAACCCGTACCCTAATTGTAACCCGTACGCTAACACAACACATACGGTAATACGTACGCTCAACCTAAACCGTTGTCGTACCATAAACTCTCCCCTAAACCGTCTCCGTCGCCAAACACTAACCCTAACCCTAAACCTAACCCTTACCCGAAGCCTTACCCTAAACCGTCCCTTAATCCTAACCCGTAAGCAAACACTAACCTGTACCCTAACACGTACGCTCACCCTAAACCG
>NW_020172521.1:720-874 GCF_003031525.2 Neophocaena asiaeorientalis asiaeorientalis
ATCCTAACCCATACGCTAACACTAACACATACCGTAACACGTACGCTCACCCTAAACAGTTGTCGTACCCTAACCTGCCCCCTAAAACGTCCTCGTCCCTGTCCCCTTACCCGAACCCTAAACCTAAACCTAACCCTTACCCAAAGCCTTAACC
>NW_020172522.1:0-212 GCF_003031525.2 Neophocaena asiaeorientalis asiaeorientalis
TCGTGAACGTGTGCGTGGGCTGAGGAAACTGAGCTGCTCCAAAAGGGAGGGCCGTGTGTTTCCCTACACCGGCATGCACAGAGGGGGCTCTAACGGGCTACGGGTCTGGAAGTTGCTTAGCAGGCCCAGGTGCGCCTGGGGGTACTCAAGGGGTCCTGCCGGGAACAGGGTGCCCAGGCTAGCCTCCTAGGTGTGCGGAGAGCTGTGCTGCC
>NW_020172522.1:821-1158 GCF_003031525.2 Neophocaena asiaeorientalis asiaeorientalis
GTCAGGCCGACCACCACCGCGGCCATGCAAGCCCCTGGTTTAGACGGAGCACACTCACTTTCTCCCCAGAAGCATTCCTAAGGGGTTTACAGGCCTCTCAAGAGCCGGGAACGGCAGGCAGCTTTCCGCGCAGCGTGAACGCTGCCTGCAGAAGGGGAACACAAAGCAGGTCACCTCCCGCAGGTCACCTTTTCCACGGACACACTCAGCATACAGCCCTGGGCTTTCTCACAAGTCCAAAGAGGCACGGGTTACCCTGGCTTTCCTCCCCTGACTCAACTGCTCGAAGTAGACTCTTGTGAATCATGCGAACTGCCTCAACCAAGGAACGCCGTAG
>NW_020172523.1:0-159 GCF_003031525.2 Neophocaena asiaeorientalis asiaeorientalis
ATGCTTTCAGTTTTTCACCATTGAGAATGATGTTTGCTTTGCGTTTCTCGTATATGGCCTTTATTATGCTGAAGTAGCTTCCCTCTATGCCCACTTTCTGGAGAGTTTTTATCATAAATGGCTGTTGAATTTTGTCAAAAGCTTTTTCTGCATCTATTG
>NW_020172523.1:297-520 GCF_003031525.2 Neophocaena asiaeorientalis asiaeorientalis
TTCTGTTTGCTAGTATTTTGTTGAGGATTTTTGCATCTATATTAATCACTGATATTGGTCTGTAATTTTCTTCTTTTGTAGTATCTTTGTCTGGTTTTGGTATCAGTGTGATGGTGGCCTCATACAGTGAGTTTGGGAGCGTTCCTTCCTCTGCAACTTTTTGGAAGAGTTTGAGAGGGATGGGTGTTAGTTCTTCCCTAAATGTTTGATAGAATTCACCTGT
>NW_020172524.1:0-843 GCF_003031525.2 Neophocaena asiaeorientalis asiaeorientalis
AAATACTCTTAACTGAGGCACTGACACTGTCCCTAACTAAGATCATAGCACTACTCCGAACACAGGCACTGACACTATCCCTAAATAAGGCTGTGACACTACTACTAACTCAAGTTGCGATTCTACACCAACTCACATCATAACACAATTCCTAACTCAGGCACTGACACTCTCCCACATAAGACCGGGACGCTACACCCAGCTCGTGAACGGACACTGTCCCTAACTAAGATCATAGCACTACTCCGAACACAGGCGCTGACACCATCCCTAAATAAGGCTGTGACACTACTACTAACTCAAGTTGCGATTCTACACCAACTCACATCATAACACAATGCCTAACTCAGGCACTGACACTCTCCTTAACTAAATCTGTGACACTACTGTTAACAAAGGAATTGACAATGTCCCTAAATTAGGGTCTGGAAGTACTTGCAACTCAGGCACTGACACAGTGCTTATCTAAGAACCTGACATTACTCCAATCTCAGGCACTCACACTCTGCCAGTCTACGGCGTTGACAATACTCTTAACTGAGGCACTGCCACTATCCTAACTAAGGCCTTGACACTACTCCAAACTCAGGCCATAACATTAATGCAACATCAGGAACTGACTTTCTCCCTAAAAAAGGCCCAAATACTATTCCTAACTCAGGCATAGACACTCGACCGAACAAAGGCCTTGACATACTCTTACCTGAGGCACTGACAGTGTCCCTAAGGCCCTCACAATACTCTTAACTCAGGCCATAACACTACACCTATGGCAAGCACTGACAATGTCCCTAGCTAAGGTCCTGACACTACTAATAATTAAGGCACAGGCAGAGTCCCTAA
>NW_020172525.1:0-286 GCF_003031525.2 Neophocaena asiaeorientalis asiaeorientalis
GTGTATATGTTAATCCCAAACTCCGAATTTATCTCTCCCCCTTTCCCTCTGCTATCGTCTTTGGTAACTGTAAGTTTGTTTTCTATGGCTGTGAGTCCATTTCCGTTTTCTAAATAAGTTCATTTATATCATTTTTTAAAGACTCCACATATAAGTGATATCATATGATATTTGTCTTTCTCTGTGTTACTTCACTTAGTATCCTAATCTGTAGGTCCTTCCATGTTGCTGCAAATGGCACTGTTTCATTTTTTATGGCTGAGTAATATTCCATTGTATATATTCC
>NW_020172525.1:510-903 GCF_003031525.2 Neophocaena asiaeorientalis asiaeorientalis
CTCCTAACTTATCTCTCCCCCTCTCCCTCTGCTATCCTCTTTGGTAACCGTAAGTTTGTTTTTTATGGCTGTGAGTCCATTTCCGTTTTCTAAATAAGTTCATTTATATCATTTTTTAAAGACTCCACATATAAGTGATATCATATGATATTTGTCTTTCTCTGTGTTACTTCACTTAGTATCCTAATCTGTAGGTCCTTCCATGTTGCTGCAAATGGCACTGTTTCATTTTTTATGGCTGAGTAATATTCCGTTGTATATATTCCCACATCTTCTTTATCCGTTTATCTGTCAATGGGCATTTAGGTTGTTTCCATGTCTTGGATACTGTGAACAGTGCTGCTCTGAACAAAGGGGTGCGTGTATCTTATTGAATCATAGTTTTGCCTGGAC
>NW_020172526.1:0-778 GCF_003031525.2 Neophocaena asiaeorientalis asiaeorientalis
ACTTCTTTCTTTCCAATTTGGATGATGTGTATACCTTTTTTTAAAAAAAATCTATGTTAATTACCCTTTCTAAGATTTCCAGTACTTCATTCAGTTGGAGTGTTGAGAATGAGCACACTTGTCTTATTCCTGAACTTAGAGGAAAAGCTTTCAGTCTTTCACCACTGACTATGATGTTGGCTGTGGACTTGTCATATATGGCCTTTATTATCTTGAGATGTTTCTTGTGTAGCCAGTCTGTTCAGAGTTTTTATCATAAAATGATGCTGAATTTTTTCAAATGAATTTTCTGCACCTATTGAGATAATCATGTTTTTATTTTATTAATGGGATGTATCATATTTATTGATTTTCATAAATGGAACCATCTTTGCATCCATGGATAAATCCCACTTGATTATGTTGTATGAGCTTTGTAGTATGCTGTGGAATTGAGTTTGCTAGGGTTTTGTTGAGAATTTTTGCTTCCATATTCAGGGATATTGGTATGAATATCTAGTTTTCTATTTTTATGGTATTCTTATCTTCCCTTGGCATAATGTGTTGCTGGCTGCAAAATTGATGTAGGGAGTTTTAAGGGAGTTTTCCCTCCTCTTCCCTTTTTTGGAAGGATTTGAGAAAGATTTGGTGTTAATTTTTTAAAATGTTTGGTATAATTTACTCATGAAGTCATCTGGTCTTGGTCTTTGAGAGGGTTTTTTTGTTATTGATTCCATCTCCTTATTATTGATTTTCAGTTTTCTATTTTTCATGAGTCAGACTATGTAGGTTTTAAGTC
>NW_020172527.1:0-293 GCF_003031525.2 Neophocaena asiaeorientalis asiaeorientalis
TTCAGGACACTGGACCACCAGAGACCACCTGGCTCCATGTAATATCAACCGGCAAGAGCTCTCCCAGACATCTCTGTCTCAACGCTAAGATCCAGCTCCACCCAATGGCCAGCAAACTCCAGGGCTGGACGCCCCATGCCAAACAACCAGCAAGACAGGAACACAACCCCACCCATTAGCAGAGAAGCTACCTAAAATCATACTAAATTCAGAGACACCCCAAAACACACCACTGGACGCAGCCCTGCCCACCAGAAAGACAAGATCCAGCCCCAGCCACCAGAACACAGGCA
>NW_020172527.1:342-477 GCF_003031525.2 Neophocaena asiaeorientalis asiaeorientalis
CTCTCTGAGAGGAAGCCCAAAAAAGCCACTGAACCAACCTTACCCACTAGGGGCAGACACCAAAACAAAGGGAACTACGAACCTGCAGCTTGCGAAAGGAGATCCCAAACACAGTAAGTTAAGCACAATGGGAAA
>NW_020172528.1:0-454 GCF_003031525.2 Neophocaena asiaeorientalis asiaeorientalis
CTGACAAACCTAGTGACAGGGCAGGAATAAAGACACAGATGCAGAGAACGGACTGAAGGACACAAGGCAGAAGGGGAGACAGGGACGTAGTGAGAGAGTAGCACTGACATATATACACTACCAAATGTAAAAAAGCTAGTGGTAAGCTGCCACATAGTACAGGGAGATCAGCTCGGTGCTTTATGTCCCCCACAGGGGTGGGATAGGGGGTGTGGGAGGGAGAAGATATGGGGATGTATGTATACATATACGTGATTCACTTTGCTGTAAAGCAGAAACTACTACAGTGTTATAAAGCAATTATACTCCAATAAACATGTATTTTAAAAACCCACAACATTGTAAATCAACTACACTAGAAAATATTTCTTAAGTGCAAAAGACTTTTTGAATGTAAGTTTTGTGTGTGTGTGCCACAGGTTCAATATATATGAATTATGTCAAATTGATTACA
>NW_020172529.1:0-609 GCF_003031525.2 Neophocaena asiaeorientalis asiaeorientalis
TCCCATACAAGATAAATCCAAGGAGAAATACTCCAAGACACGTATTAATCAAACTGTCAAAAACTAAATGCAAAGAAAACATATTAAAAGCAGCAAGGGAAAAACAACAAATAACACACAAGGGAATCCCCATAAGGTTAACAGCTGATCTTTCAGCAGAAACTGCAAGCCAGAAGGGACTGACAGGACATATTTAAAGTGATGAAGGAGAAAAACCTGCAACCAAGATTACTCTACCCAGCAAGGATCTCATTCAGATTTGATGGAGAAATTAAAACCTTTACAGACAAGGAAAAGCTGAGAGAGTTCAGCATCACCAAACAAGCTTTAAAACAACTGCTAAAGGAACTTCTCTAGGCAAGAAGCACAAGAGAAGGAAAAGACCTACAATAACGAACCCAAAACAATTAAGAAAATGGGAATAGGAACATACATATCGATAATTACCTTAAATGTAAATGGACTAAATGCTCCCACCAAAAGACACAGATTGGCTGAATGGATACAAAAACAAGACCCAAGAATACACATTTTTCTCAAGTGCTCAAGGAACATTCTCAAGGATAGGTCGTATCTTGGGTCACAAGTCAAGCCTTGGTAAATTTAAGA
>NW_020172530.1:0-153 GCF_003031525.2 Neophocaena asiaeorientalis asiaeorientalis
CAGAAGACCTCAGACCTCCCAAAAGGTAAGAAACTCCCCCATGAACCTGGGTAGGGCAAAATAAAAAATAATAAACAGAGACAAAAGGATAGGGACGGAACCTGCACCAGTGGGAGGGAGCAGTGAAGGAGAAAAGGTTTCCACACACTAGGA
>NW_020172530.1:327-398 GCF_003031525.2 Neophocaena asiaeorientalis asiaeorientalis
GGGCTGGGAGCTGAGGCTCGGGCTTTAGTCCAGCGCAGGGAGAGGACTGGGGTTGGTGGCGTGAACACAGC
>NW_020172531.1:0-238 GCF_003031525.2 Neophocaena asiaeorientalis asiaeorientalis
GGGTATGTGTTAGGGTTCACTTGGGGTATGTGTTAGGGTCCCCTTGGGGTATGTGTTAGGGTGCAGTTGGGGTATGTGTTAGGGTGCAGCAGGGGCAAGGGTATGTGTTAGGGTGCAGCTGGGGCCAGGGTATGTGTTAGGGGTCACTTCGGGTATGTGTTTCAGTGCAGCTGGGGCAAGGGTATCTGTTTGTTAGGGTGCAGCTCTGTCAAGGGTATTTGTTAGGGTTCACTTGGGG
>NW_020172531.1:533-743 GCF_003031525.2 Neophocaena asiaeorientalis asiaeorientalis
GGGTCCAGGTGCATAAGGGTATGTGTTAGGGTGCAGCTGGGGCCAGGGTATGTGTTAGGGGTCACTTGGGGTAAGGTTATGTGTTTGTTTGTTAGGGTGCAGCTGGGGCAAGGGTATGTGTTTGCGTCCAGTTGCATAAGGGTATGTGTTAGCGTCCAGTTGCATAAGGGTATGTGTTAGGGTTCATTTGGGGTATGTGTTTGGGTCCAG
>NW_020172532.1:0-2899 GCF_003031525.2 Neophocaena asiaeorientalis asiaeorientalis
CTGAAGGCAAGTCAGTGCTGGCTGTTGGCGCGAGGGCTCAGCTCCACTGCACCCTGCGCCTCCACGGGACTGCTTGAGCGTCCTCGGGACACGGCAGTCAGCTTCCTCTAGAACAAGTGCTCCACGGGAGCGAGGTGGAAGCAGCCGTCTCTTATGACCTAGCCTGGCGAGTCACACGCCGTCCCTTCCAGCGCACCCCGCCGGTGGCAGTCAGCCCTGAGGGACTCAGTGTGGGAGAGGCTGCACCTGGCCATGAACACAGGAGGCAGTCATCGGGCCCGTCCTGGAGGCCAGTTCCCCCACTAGTCAAAGCTCCTTCCCTCCCCTCGCCATCTCACCTGAAACCCCAGCAACTTCAAATTCATTTGAGATGGTGGAGTCTCGCCTTCAAGACGCAGACACCTTTAGGCGGGTGACGGGCCACGCTTCATCCATCCCCTCTAGCCAATGCTCCAGCCACCGCACGGCGCTCCCCGGGGGGGTTAGGCCCAGCGGTGCCGACACTGAGATGAGCCCCCTGGTGGCCACGTGGCGACAGGCCGAGGGCCACGGCACCCTCGGACGTCCCCAAGAGAAGAAAGCTCAAACCGCAGGAGGATGCACAGAAAGAGACGTGAGAATTAAAGTTTGTCAGCTTCAAAATGTTGCCTGGAGAGGGCACAGAGGCGGAGGGTCACTTCTACCTCCCCCTCCTGCTTCCCCCTTGGCCCCTGCCCAGCACCCAGCCCTCCCCGCACCCCTTCTGCCCCCCAAGGCTGGCGAGCTGGTGCGGGGCGCGGCCGCCCTCCGTGGCACGGTTCCTGTGGCCCCAGGGCTGCGCGGTTATGTGTCCCCTTTCAGAACACAGCCTGCGTGCTGGGAAGCGGCCGAGGCCAACTGCACACGGCCTCCGGTGACGCAATGGACTCAGCGTTCTCACATCCCCCGCCCGCAGAGGGCAGGGAGATGGCGATGAGTTCTCCGCGTTCCTGGCACCCAGGGCCAAGGATGGAGACCGTCCCCAGAGCCCCCTCCTCACAGTAATAAGAACAGCAACGACTCTGTACAGGGCTCCCGTCCTAAGCGCTTCACACGCATCCACCACCAGGGCTCCTGACACTCTCTGAAGTAAATGGCGTCACCCTCAGGCCCACGTTACAGATCAGCAAACTGAGGCAGAGGGGAGGTTAGGTCTCAAGCCCAAGTCCCACAGACAGTGAGCGGGGAGCCACATTCCCACCGGGGCCCTGAGGGCCCTTCCTCTTGGGTCGTGAGAGGACTGAACATGCCTCGTTCCTCTCGGGACCCAAGAGCTACCTGCTTCCACGGAGAGGGCACTGCTCGCCAAGCCTCTCCTAAACTGCGCGGAAAGCGCTCAAGTAAAGGCTGCTGGGTTACCGTCCAACCTCCCGGGTGGGCGATGGCTCGTGTGCCCTGGAAAACACCGCTGGATTAGTCCACCTGGGTTGCCCTGACCAGCCCCACAGGCCGGGTGGCTCCAATGGCAGAAACTTCTTGTCTCCCAATGCTGGAGGCCAGAAGCCTGAGATCCAGGCGACAGTACGCCTGGATTGGTTCCTCGGGGGCTGTGAGGGCAGGATCCGTCCCAGGCCTCTCTCCCTGGCTGGTAGACGGCCGTCTTCTCCCCGCGCCCCTTCACACCCTCTTCTCTCTGCGCCTGTCTGTGCAGAAACCTCCTCTTCTTATAAAGACCCCAGTCACGCTGGACTGCGGCCACCCTCGTGGCCTCGTTCTAAGTTGATTACCTCTATAAAGATCTCGTCTCCAAGTAAGGTCGTACTCTGAGGTACTACGGATTAGGACTTCACCCATGTGAGCTCTGAGAGACACAGTATCAGCCCATAACAGCGGCTGAAGACGATGCTCGTGAGAAAGGCCGAGGTGTCCCTCCCTCTCCTGGGACCTCTGCAGACCATCTTCCTCAGCAACAATCTACTTCCTGCTCATGTGGGCTACTCCCCCTCGTGGATGAAAACAATGTCACACACACTCACAACTAGCAACTCCGTGAAGGTTAAATGCACGGAGTCCTCCAATGCAGCCTCGAGGCGTCCTTCGCAGTGTCCTCAGAGCAAGGCCACAGCGGGAACACGGCCACGGGGTGGCTTCACCATATTCCAGCGGGGCTACCAAGGTGAGGGCTGAAATGTCAGTCAACTCCTATGTTTTGGGCAAAAAGGGGGCTGGTGGGAGGCCTGACGCAGCTAAGAGGAAAATGATCTGTCTGGGATCGCTGCGGTGGCCCCTCTCGTCCTAACCCAACGAGCACCTCCAAGGGCTCCGGTGGATGGAAACAATAAATTTTACACTGACCATCGCGACCCAGAAGGGAGGCTAAGATCCCGGCAGGAGGTAAGCTCCGGCCAACCCCAGAGACGTGGTAAAAAAGTGCGGGGCGAGCCCAGGAGAAGCAACAGCAGCCACGAGAAATGAGTCAGCAGGTCCCCGGGCACCAGGGCAAGGAACAGACCTCCCGAGGGGATTAAAAGAACTCCGCGTGTCTGTGTCACGCTCCCTCCAGCCAAACCCCACCCCCACCCCCGGATCAGCGCTGCCGCTGGTGGGAGTGGGCCCCGCAGCATCCTCGGGGGGTCGAGGGCCCAGCCTAGCCCGCGGGGCTCTCCCCGCATGGGACCCCAGGAGGGGGACAGTCACCTCCAACAGGGAAGGCTCTGGTCTCAAACTTCCATCAGTCCAACCGACGGCCTGCTCCCTGCTCTCAGGACCGGCACGGGAGGGCTCGGCGACAGTGGACCGTGGGTGACCCAGGCTGGCCAGCACGGGGGGTGGCGTAGCCCTCCAGACAGAGAACAGCCAGTTCACGGGGAAAGAGGCAGGCGGCGGGCTCAAGGGCCCGTGAGAAAGCTCGAGCGACTTCATCCACACCAGGAGGCCGCAA
>NW_020172533.1:0-669 GCF_003031525.2 Neophocaena asiaeorientalis asiaeorientalis
AGCTGACATTGTTACATTAAAAGTAACTGGGGTTGTGGAGGCAAAGCCTGTATTTCTATCAATTCTCTAATGTTATTTGTAGAGCTATATAATACTGATGTCACATATATTCAAAGTCCCAAAGCATCTATTTTTCTGTGTGATTTGGAGGGTGATAATAACCTTCTCTTTGTAGTATTCCTCCCATTACTCCTGTCCTTTATTCACATCATAGCATCTAGTCACATGATCTCTTCTTACCCTGATTTTCTAATTCTTTCTGGCCTTCATTTCCTTTTATGATACAAATTAGTCAATTATTTTATTGTTAGCAAACCCTAAACCTGATCAGTCTGTGTGCTATCCTGGTACAAATTTCTAGATTCTCTGGTAGTAGTACAAACTGTCGGTACCGTGTCCATGCTTTACAGGAGGAAGGCAGCCTATTGAAAAATACCTGTAATCCTTTTCTAAAGGTGTTTTTTTTTTTCCCCCCCGGGCTGAGAAGTACACTGGTCTAAATTCAAGGCAAACCAGAGTGATAGAGCATAAGTTCCCCAGAAGAGACCCTCATCCAATGACATTAGTAATTTGGTGGATAAATACCACATAATTCTTGTTCCTTAGTTTGGAGAACTGAGGCATATATTTGTCCCTAGACTACCACAGAGAAACTGACCTTTCAGTGCA
>NW_020172534.1:0-167 GCF_003031525.2 Neophocaena asiaeorientalis asiaeorientalis
AACTCTACAAGCCAGAAGGGAGTGGCATGATATACGTAAAGGGATGAAAGGGAAGAAGCTTTCACAACCAACAACCAAGATTACTCTACGCAGCAAGGATCTCATTCAGATTCGACGGAGGAATCAAAAGCTTTACAGACAAGCAAAACCTAAGAGAATTCACCACC
>NW_020172534.1:587-755 GCF_003031525.2 Neophocaena asiaeorientalis asiaeorientalis
TAAATATATATGCACCCAACATAGGAGAACCTCAATACATAAGGCAACTGCTAACAGCTCTAAAAGAGGAAATCGACAGTAACACAGTAATAGTGGGGGACTTTAACACCTCATTGACACCAATGGCCAGATCATCCAAACAGAAAATTAGTAAGGAAACACAAGCTT
>NW_020172535.1:0-5723 GCF_003031525.2 Neophocaena asiaeorientalis asiaeorientalis
TTTGGAGCAAAAGATTCAAATTATGGCTCCATCACTGACCTTGGGTATGTTTCCCAATATCTTGCACTTCAGTTTTTCTCATCCGTAATATGACAAAAATTATACTACATAGTAAGCACTTAATAAATATAAGTTATACATCCCAGTCTTAAAAAAAGCTATGCCTTTAGCTCTCATTAAGTTATATGTCATAGGACTAAGGAAAAAAACAATGTTAACTACTCATACCTCACACTTACTATGTGCTAACGATGGTTCTGTTCTACATGCTTTACATGTATTAAAATTAATTTAATTCTCACAACCACCCTACTCTTATTAAGCCCATTTTAAAGAGCAACATACAGGGCCAGAAAGGTTAGTTACTTTCTCATGTAGTTGTACCTAGATTCAAATCCAGCTTAGTCTCACTCTAAAAGTTCACCTAACCATTATGCTGACTATTGCAGCAACGCCTACATAATAATAGCTCACATTTAGTGAATACTCTACTTGTGCCAGGAATTGAGTTAGTGGCTAAAATGCATAGTATCACTTAATTTTCACAATAGCCTTATGAGATTGGTCTTATTATAACTTGGGGGATTGAGGCATTGAGAGATGAAGTCCTGCATCTACAATCACATGGTTAATAAATTATATTTTGGGGATTAAAACTCAGGCAAACACAAACATATATTGTTCCTATAACTGTGTAAAGTATTATTTCTTTTACAAATAGCATTCTAAGCAATACAGAGTTCATAAATAAAATAAGGTAGAATAATTTGATATAATCACCTGTGATGGAGGATTTTTCCCCAGATACTGGTGAAGAGGAATTTCCGAGACTTTCTTTAAGGGATGATGATGATAGACTTGTTAACCATGCATCCTATTTAAAGAAAATGTATTTACTAGTAAGTTTAGTTCTCAAGATTTGTGGGGGGCAATAGGATTATTAAAACTACTTCATAACTCTGAAATCTGCATTATTAGTTTTCTGCTAAACACCAAAAGTAAGTCAAAGGAGGTTATAATATGCTTTACTTTCAAGCCTTTATATCTTGATCATCAATAGGTCACTAAGAGTTATTCCAGTTCTTTAACTGAAACCTCTATGTTTTCAAAACTCCTACTGCTCTAAAATCAAATCTCAGAAATATTTAAGGTAAATATTTGACATGTTTTTCTCTAAGTATATATTTTCCTAGAAAGTATAAAGGAAATAGTAGGTAAAAACCCTTAGTTTCAAACAAATATTACTTGTTGACCAAATGAAAGCAATTTATAAAACCAAGTAGACAGTTACTTCCAAATATTTTAGATAAAAAACTACATAGATTTCATACACTTTAGTTTTCCTCAAAATTCCTATATCTGAATTAAAATAATTATTATATATGAAATGAAGTAATTATATTTGTGTGTATAAATTAAACATCTCTTTATAGAATAATACTCTAGTCTAAAGGTGATGATATTATAATGTAAGAAGTTTGATTTTGTTGCACAGATAATAAATTTTAATTTTCTTTCCCATAATATTTAAAAAGAAAATTATATGTCAAAAGCAATAGAGAGAAACCATCTGGGCAGATGGCAGAAGGGCTCAAACACTGGAGTCTACCCTGAGAAGGGAAGATTTACCCAAGGAGACTTACAAGTTAGTAGCCTTTTTCCTGAGGAAATTCCCCCAACTGTGCAGCTTAGTAGAAGGCTGCAGCATTACTAAACTGGCTTGAGGGGTCAGAAGATAGAGTTTAGGACTAGAAGATCAGGCAATAAATTTGGAGAAGAGCTGCAGAAGGCATGAACCCCAATATCTGCATATAAATCCACCTCAAACACTTGCATCATCTATGCATGGCATGGGAAAGACCTCAGAGGGTCCTGTAAAATCACAGTAGCTAGAAAGTGAAATATCTAAGCAGAGATTTCAGTCAACGTCCATGGCAAGGGAGACAGAGCTGGGAATTTGTCTAGCCATAATATCTTTGTGCTAGAGCACATGTTCAGAGGAACATAACAGAATCCAGAATCTCTACAACGTATCATTCATAATGTTCAGTAGTCAATCAAAATGTTAATAAGTAAAAAAAAAAAATGGTGACACATACTCATGAAAACAAAAACAACAAAAGCAGTCTATAGTAACCAAGCCAGAGATGACCCAGATGTTGCAATTAGCAAACAAGAACTTTAAAGTAGGGATTACAAATATGTTCAAGCACTTAGGAGGAGATATATACATAGTGGCTGAATAGATAGGGTATCTTATTATTAGATACAGAAAATACAAAAAATACCAATGGAAATTCTAGAGTTGAACACTACTAAAATTAAAAAAAAAAATCACTGATAGACTTAACAGCAGATCAGGAATGGTAGAAAAAGGCAGTGAACTTGAAGACAGAACAATACAACTTATTCAATCTAAAAAAACAAAGGGAAAAAAGATTAAAGAAACATGAAAGAAATTTAGAGATCAGTGAGACTCAAAAATTTCAATGTGCATGTAATTACAAACAAGAGGAAGGAAAATAAAACAGAAAAAAATTTTAACTTCCCATCTGCCTGGAAAATATCAGTTTACAAATCCTGAAATCTTGACAAAATCCAAGCAGGATAAATATAAAGAAAACCACACCTAAGTACCTCATAGTCAAATTGTTGTAATTCAAAGAAAAAAGACTAAACCTTAAAAATAATTCTGAAAGCTGCCAGAAAAAAACAAAACATTGTATAATGAGGATAGCAAAATAAATTTTTGCTGATTTCATAACAGAAATAATAGAGGCCAGTAACAATGGAAACCTATAAAGAGCTGGGGATAGGAGAAGGAAACTGTCAGCCAAGAAGTGTATATTCAACTAAGCCATCCTTCAAAAATGAAGATAAAGTGAATGTTTTACATAAGAAAAGACTGAGAGAATCGATCACTGGCAAACCAAGAAATGCAAAAATAAGTTTTTAAGATTGAAGGGAAATAACACTAGAAGGTAATCTGGATCTATAGGAAGAAATGAAGATCCCTAGAAATGGTATATATATCTAAGAAAACTATAAATGTTTATTCTTTTCTTCTTTTAGTTCTTTAAAAGTCTAAGACAGGGCTTCCCTGGTGGTGCAGTGGTTGAGAGTCTGCCTGCCGATGCAGGGGACACGGGTTCATGCCCTGGTCCGGAAGATCCCACATGCCATGGAGCAGTTGGGCCCGTGAAACATGGCCACTTGAGCCTGCGCGTCCAGAGCCTGTGCTCCGCAACGGGAGAGGCCACAACAGTGAGAGGCCCGCGTACCACAAAAAAAAAAAAAAAAAAAAAGGGCTAAGAAAAAAAGTTTAAAAGGCTCTTTAAAGAAATGTTATAACTCTGTGTTGCGGAAATTATATCATATGTAGGTGTAATATACATGACATCAACAGCATGATGGATGAGGGAATATATGGAACTATCCTGTTACAAGGTTTCTATTTTAAATGTGAAACAATACAGTGTCAACTGTATTGTGATCATTTATAGATGCATTTTGTAATCCATAGGACAACTACTAAAAATATAACGCAAATAGGTATAGTCAAAAGGCAACAGAGAAAACTAAAACCTATGTGATTAACTCTGAATAAAAAGGCAAGAAAGAAGTTATAGAGGAACAACTTCAATTTTAAAAAAATAGATAAATAGAAAACAAACAGCAACAAATTGGCCCTAAGTGTACTTACATTAAATGTATATGGACTGGATTTCCCTGGTGGCGCACTGGTTAAGAATCCACCTGCCAATGCAGGGGACACAGGTTCAAGCCCAGGTCTGGGAAGATCCCACATGCCATGGAGCAACTAAGCCCGTGAGCCACAACTACTGAGCCTGTGCTCTAGAGCCCGTGAGCCACAATTGCTGAGCCCGAGAGCCACAACTACTGAAGCCTGTGCACCTAGAGCCTGTGCTCCACAACAAGAGAAGCCACCATGATGAGAAGCCCGCACACCACAACAAAGGGTAGCCCCCCGCTTGCCATAACTAGAGAAAGCCCGTGCAAGTAATGAAGACCCAATGCAGCCAAAAATAAAATAAATTTATTAAAAAAAGTATATGGACTGAATACTCATAAATGGAATAATGGATTCATAAGTAGATAGCAATTAAAAAGCAGATTGTCAGATTTGATAAAAAAGTAATACCAAACTGCTATTACAAGAGTCATTTAAAGAAAAAGAAAAAAATTGTTTGAAAGGAAAATTATGGAAAAAGTTATACCATGCAAATACTGAAATGTTGAAATGTCAGGCAAAACAAACTGCAAGATATGAAGCATTACCAGAGATACAAAAATTTCATAAGGCTAAATAGGGTCAAGAACTAATAATGATGAATGTGTATGTGTCTAATTACAGAGTCATGGAATGCTGACAGAACAAAAAGGAAGTACAGAGAAATTCACAAACATAATTGGAGATTTTAACACACTCTATTTAGTACATGGTAAATCAACTAGACAAAAATTCAGTAAGAAAGGAGAAGATCTGAATGACACTACCAACCATCTTGACCAAACTGAAATTACAGAACGTTATATCTAACACCTGCAGAACACACATTCTTTGTTAATACAAATGAAACCTTTCACAAGACACACTTAGTCTGGGCCATAAAAAAAACCCAACAATTAAAAAAAATGTGAATTCATATAAGATATATTCTTTGATCATAATAAAATTAAATTATAAATTTATGCAAGAATATATCTAGAGAAGATCTAATATGTGGAAATAAAATCATTCACCATAAAATAACCATTTGGCCAAAAAAGAGATCACAAGGAAAATCAGAAAATGTATTTAAAGGAATGATAATGAAAATAAATGGCATCAAAAAAATTGAGTGCTGCTAATCAGTGCATTAGAGGAAAATTTATAGTTTTCAAAGGTTTTGATAGAAAGGATGAAAAGCTTAAAATGGATGGACACATTTTCTAACTTAAAGGTAAGCAAATTAAACCCAAAGAAAATAAAAGAAAGAAATAATAAAGAGTGAAAATCAATGAAATTGGAAACAAACAACAGAGAAAGCTAACAAAGCCAACACTGGTTCTTTTAACAGAGTTAAAGTTTTAACAGAACTGAGCAATGCCTATCAAAATTTAACAAGAAAGACAGAAAACACAAACTACATATTAGAAATGAAAGATGGAATGTCATAATTTTACTGTCATCAAAAGGATAAGGGAATATCACAACCAACTTTATAAATTCAACATCTCAGATAAAGTGGATAAATTTCTAAATAGACATAAATTACCAAACTGATGAGAAAATCTGGATACCAAATATTTACGCCCCCCCCCCCAAAAAAAATCAAACTTAGTGTCAAAGACCTCTCCACAAAGAAAATTGTAGGCCCAGATAATTTCGCTGGTGAATTCTCTCAATTAAGGGGAAAATGATACTAAACTTTTGGTTTCATATCAAACAAACTTTTAGAAAATAAAGGAGGAAGAGACACTCCCCAATTCATATGATACTCACACATGATAACAACATTATAAGGAAAAAATTATAGTCAACTTCCATAAATATTGATGTAGAAGTCTTAACAAAATATTAAAAAATCAAATCCCACACAAAAATAGTCTACTATGATGGACTAGACTTTATCCCAGGAATAATGAGTTAATTTAACATATAAACATAGATATATATCATCATACACACACACACACACACACACACACACACACACACA
>NW_020172536.1:0-564 GCF_003031525.2 Neophocaena asiaeorientalis asiaeorientalis
TTTGATTTCTTCAGTGATCACTTCGTTATTAAGTAGTGTACATTTTAGCCTCCATGTGTTCATATTTCTTACAGATCTTTTCCTGTAATTTATATCTAGTCTCATAGCATTGTGGTTGGAAAAGATACTTGATACAATTTCAATTTTCTTAAATTTACCAAGGCTTGATTTGTGGCCCAGGATATAATCTATCCTGAAGAATGTTCCATGAGCACTTGAGTAAAATGTTTATTCTGTTGTTTTTGGATGGAGTGTCCTATAAATATCAATTAAGCCCATCTTGTTTAATGTATCATTTAAAGCTTGTGTTTCCTTATTGATTTTCATTTTGGATGATCTGTCCATGGGTGAAAGTGGGGTGTTAAAGTCCCCTGCTATGAATGTGTTATATTGTCGATTTACCCTTTTATTGCTGTTAGTATTTGCCTTATGTATTGAGGTGCTCCTATGTTGGGTGCATAAATATTTACAATTGTTATATCTTCTTGGATCGATCCCTTGATCATTATAGTTCATTTTAAACTCTGTTTTCTCTGATATGAGAATTGCTACTCCAGCTTTCTT
>NW_020172537.1:0-477 GCF_003031525.2 Neophocaena asiaeorientalis asiaeorientalis
TGTTAAAGTCCCCTACTATGAATGTGTTACTGTTCATTTCCTGTTTTGTGGCTGTTAGTATTTGCCTTATGTATTGAGGTGCTCCTATGTTGGGTGCATAAATATTTACAATTGTTATATCTTCTTCTTGGATCTATCCCTTGATCATTATGTAGTGTCCTTCTTTGTCTCTTCTAATAGTCTTTATTTTAAAGTCTATTTCATCTGATATGAGAATTGCTACTTCAGCTTTCTTTTGATTTCCATTTGCATGGAATATGTTTTTCCATCCCCTTACTTTCAGTCTGTATGTGTCTCTGGATCTAAAGTGGGTCTCCTGTAGACAGCATATATAGGCCTTGTTTTTGTATCCATTCAGCCAGTCTGTGTCTTTTGGTGGGAGCACTTAATCCATTTACATTTAAGGTAATTATCAATATGTAATTTCCTATTCCCATTTCTTAACTGTTTTGGGTTTGTTATTGTAGGTGTTTTCCT
>NW_020172538.1:0-448 GCF_003031525.2 Neophocaena asiaeorientalis asiaeorientalis
CTCACTCACCCAGGACTTGCTAATCCTTTCACCACAATCACCACCCCCCCCTCCCCCGCATCACAGAGTAGTTTACTCACTAAACTGCAGCGTGAGACGCTGTGCCCTCGCCTTGGATACTGAAGCGTGATGGGAAGTTTATTCGGCACCCTGGAATGTCGACACGCGGCCTCAAGGTTACCGGATGAACAGTGTAGCGTAGGCCTATCTTTTCTTCATTGCAGAACTGCCCTGGTGAGGACTAGCGATGTTTGGTTTATTTATTTATTTATTTTTCTTTCCGTGAGGCAAACGTTGCCTTTCAGTCCCTGCTAGGTGCTCATCCCTCAGCAATCGTCGGTGAGTAAGCCAAACATACAGGAGGACTGGCCCCAAGCTAAGGTACTGTTTTGTTCCTCACACAGATCGGCAGGCAGCAGGTTCCAGGCAGCGTTCGTCAAAGCGGTGC
>NW_020172539.1:0-368 GCF_003031525.2 Neophocaena asiaeorientalis asiaeorientalis
AACGAGTTGATAATTGTAGCTTGCAGCTTCCTCTCTCCTTTGCTTTTTAGGGCAAACGTAGAGCCACTTGATGAAGGTGGTGGGTCCCTGAATAACTGAGCAGAAAACTGACCCTCAGACCACCAAAGTCCATACTACACTCCTGAGTGAGTGAGAAATGAACCGTCCATGTGTTGCTCCACTGAGGTTTACGGTTTATTATTTAGTGTTTAACTAACGCATTTTTTCTTTAAACCTCAGTTGCTTTCTCTATTCTCTGTCCACTTCTAGAATTTTCTAAAGCCTGACAGAACATCAGCAGAGAGAGGATGTCATTCCAAGATAATTGACTGCAAGTTACTAAATTAAGATAAAAATGTCCTTAACCT
>NW_020172540.1:0-902 GCF_003031525.2 Neophocaena asiaeorientalis asiaeorientalis
TGGAATTCACTGCCGCAGAACAGGATAAAGAAAAAAGAATGCAAAGACATAAAGACGGCCTAAGAATCCTCTGGGAAAACATTAAATGCAACAACATTTGAATTATATGGGTCCCAGAAGGAGAAGAGAGAGAGAAAAGGCCCGAGAAAATATCTGAAGAGATTATAGTCGAAAACTTCCCTAACATGGGAAAAGAAATAGCCACCCAAGTCCAGGAAGCAGTCCCATATAGGATAAACCCAAGGAGAAATATGCCGATACACATAGTAATCAAACGGGCAAAAATTAAAGACAAAGAAAAATTATTGAAAGCAGCAAGGAAAAAACGACAAATAACATACAAGGGAACTCCGATAATGTTAAGAGCTGATTTCTCAGCAGAAACTCTCCAAGTCAGAAGGGAGTGCCATGATATAGGTAAAGTGATGAAAGGGAAGAACCTACAATCAGCATTACTCTGCCCGGCAATGATCTCATTCAGATTCAATGGAGAAATCAAAAGCTTTACAGACAAGCAAAACCTAAGAGAATTCAGCACCACCAAACCAGCTCTACAACAAATGCAAAACGAACTTCTCTAAGTGGGAAACACAAGAGAAGAAAAGGACCAACAAAACAAACCCAAAACAATTAAGAAATAGTCATAGGAACATAAAAATCAATAATTACTTAAACGTGAATGTATTAAATGCTGCAACCAAAAGACAGACTTGCTGAATGGATAGAAAAACAAGACCCATATATATATACTGTCTACAAGAGACCCACTTCAGACCTAGGGACACATACAGACTGAGAGTGAGGGGATGGAAAAAAGATATTCCATGCAAATGGAAATCAAAAGAAAGCTGGAGTAGCAATATTCATATCAGATAAAATAGACTTTAAAATAAAGGATGTTA
>NW_020172540.1:924-1105 GCF_003031525.2 Neophocaena asiaeorientalis asiaeorientalis
AGATCAATCCAAGAAGAAGATATAACAATTATAAATATATATGCACCCAACATAGGAGCACCTCAATAAATAAGGCAACTGCTAACAGCTGTAAGAGAGGAAATTGACAGTAACACAATAATAGTTGGAGACTTTAACATCTCACTTACACCAATGAACATATCATCCAAAATGAAAATAA
>NW_020172541.1:0-528 GCF_003031525.2 Neophocaena asiaeorientalis asiaeorientalis
GACATAGAAAACAAATTTATGGTTTCCAAAGGGAAAAGGTGAGGAGGGATAAATTAGGAGTTTGGGATTAAGATACATACTACTATATATAAAATAAACAACAAGGACCTACTGTATAATACAGGGAACTCTATTCAATATCTTGTAATAATCTATAATGGAAAAGAATCTGAAAAAGAATAGCTCTATAAATATGAAAAAATATATGAAAAACATAATTTAAAAGATAATATTCTCCCAACACTAACAGTCATCATAGCACTACTCCACATATGTTTATACATGTGGCTAAAATCCTCCACACCAGTAACTATACTTTCATTGATAAACAACAGAAACATAAAATGAGAATTCTAACATACGAAGTAAATAAACTTCCTATCATTACTAATCCTAATAGCCACATTATTACTACCCTTAACACCCATTCGATCAGTGCTGGACTAGACGCTTGGGTTAATATAGACCAAGAGATTTAGAAGGTGTGAGGAAGTATAATTTACTTAATTCCTTAAAATAAGGATTACA
>NW_020172542.1:0-2979 GCF_003031525.2 Neophocaena asiaeorientalis asiaeorientalis
TGAGGAAGGAATCCCCTTCAGAAAAACCCCTGAAAAATCACAGCTGTCCAGGTGAATACCATCAATGATGGTGAATTCATTACCTTTAAGGCAGCTTGATTGATTTTTAGATAGCACAAATTGTTAGAAACTTCTAACAACTCTGAATTGAATAAAACCACACACACAGAAAACGCTACTCCCTCTTCCCTGTGGCCATCCTTCACACCTACCTTGATCATACTTTTCATAGTCCACTAAATCTTCTCAACTCCTAACCTAACACCACAGAAGCTCCAAATCATTTTTAATGTGGCATGCAATTTTTTTTTTTTTTTTTTTTTATGCATTGAGTTTTTACTTTCCTACCTGTAGAGGTCAATTAGGTCCTGTCAGGAAAGGTATGGCACACTGAAATTTTGTAGCTTGAGGACAGTTTAACAAAGGGACCATTTAAAAAAGTATGAGCACAGGGTAGGGAAACTAAAAGGGATTGTACAATACCCCAGGGTATTACCACTCCAGGCTTGAACGAACAAGGAAAGCAGTTAGCAGAACTGGATTCAGGGCAAGCCAAGTAAAGAGGATTGCCTGGCAGGAGCTGTAACCTTCAGCTTCAGATGGCAGCCTCACAGGACAGGGCTTGGTGCAATAAATACCCCTCCCTCACTCTTCTCCTTGACTCTAATCTCCTGCCAGAGGATTTCACTGGCTAAACATAATTGGAAACTTGAGGGAAAGGGAGTGCATCAAAGCACTTTATACAAGTTAGATTCCTGGGGCACAGAGCAGAGCAGTGAGCAGACCTGAGGGGCAAATGGAAAATATCTAGCACATAAGACATCTCATGTCTTCTCTGCCCAACATGCATTCACTTTTATTCTGGTAACAATACCTCAATTTTCTTCTAGGGAACCACTTCCCACCCACTCTCCTGTCACATGATTTAAGCCCAGTTGATCACACCTGGAACAGCAGGAGAGGTCATGTGACTCAGGACTCAGGCCTGTCCAATCAGCATCACAACCCTCTTAATAACAGTGATTGACTCAGAGATAAACATTAACTCAATTAAGGACAATGCAAAGCAAACACTGTTCTGCAGGAGAGGAATGTTCTCCTTTCCCCCAGATTGCTGGATATTAGCCTGGAGCTACTGGAAGCCACAGTGCTGCCCAAAAGAAGAGCCTGGATACAGAGAAAGTTAACTCAGAGGAAGGCAGAGCCAAGAGAAAGCAAGACTCAGCCCTGATAACATTGCTTGAGTTCTTGAATCCAATTGTGCCTGAAATCTACCCTGACTCTCCCAGCCTGAAATTTAAATGATACTGAAAAGTTCCTATAGTATAAAGAGCACAGTTTGGATGTAAGTTCAAAGTCTGCCTCCATCACCTTCTAGCTAGGTGACATTGGGAAAACCCTTCACTTTATGATCTTCAAGTTCCTTGACTTTAAAACAGGAAATTATAATGCCCTGCCACCCTCCTAGGCTTATTGTGAGTACTAAACAAGATCAAGATTTAAAGGTCCCTTGTAAACTGCACGGCACTGTACAAATGTCCCAGATTCTTCTTCAGGTCACCCCCACCTTCAGATGTGCCACACTCGGGACATTGGTAATGCAGTGGTCCACAGTTAGGGGCACACAACATTCTAAAATTACTTCCAAGGCTGAGTAATGACATAGTGGAAAGCAGCTGTCAAGAGCAGTGGCAATCTCCACATTGCCAAATAGAAAAAAAAAAAGAAAGAAAGAAATTAACAGAATCTGCTTTATTTTAAAGAGACAGACTGGAATCAGCAACTAAGAAATAAAATAATGAGAAAAATTCCACCAAATTAAAAACTATGTCTGAAACAATGTCAGGGCAGAGAAGATGAGAAACAGGCAAACTGAAGAAAAGTGGTCCATGCTCTGGGGTGCTGTGATTCAAGCTGCAATAGTCACAGCTGGGTAGCAACAGAGTCAAAATCAAAAACCATGGAACAGACAAGACGGAGTGCTTCCCTGAGGACAGAGAACTGTTGAAAGGAAAAGCCCATACGTTACAACTATAAAATACTGGGAAAGAAATAAAGCCAGAGGCCAGCAAGTGCGGCAGCAAACCCAAGCTCAGAAAGATATCAAAGGTCTCACTGCTGAAGCCAACCTGATGGTGAGCAGGGAAGCTGAGAGCACTTCACCAAGTGGCTAAACCCCATGTGGAAATTTCAAAACTGAAATGGGAAAAATCCAAAGCACAGCTAGGAAAATGTGTTACCACAAAGGCAAAAGAGAAAAACGTATGTGCAAAATGGTTCAATGTGCTTCTCAGTAGCTCACCTCACGAATACAAATACCAGGCTTGGATAAAGCACTTGGCTTTTTGCTGGTCCAGCAGCTCGATTCTACTGTAGACTAAAAGCAAAGACCAGAGGAAAAATTAACTTGAATTTATAATCCATATGCCATGTGCACCACAGTTTACCAATGGACTAGAAACTGAAAGAAGGGTTAAGTCCACAGGAAAGTGAAATCTTTCTTGTCCAACTGAAGAAACATAAAGTGCTCAAAAGAAATGTATATTTTAAAAATGATTTTCAGCATCTGAGCAAAGGACTGTGCTATGTGCTACATAGGAAGGGAGATGAAAGCAACATATTCCTTCCCCCTGCCCCGCCTCACCCCCAAACAGCTAGTAATCCAATTGAGAAGGAAAATCCCACTAGACAAGGCAGAATGTAGAATGGAACACAGCGAGTGAGACAAACCAGACTTAGGTGGCTATAGAGCAGGTTTCTGCTCAGTGAAAATCATGAAAAAAGAGACTCACATGACAATTTTCTTCCCTTGTTTGAGTGGGCGGAGGAAGTGAATAAATCAGCTTGAAAGCATTGGTTGATACTTTCCTCTGCCTCCCAACTACCCCTCCCCCAAACACAGCATCAAGTCCTGCCCCTTCCACGTCCAGACTGTACTTCGAGTCCTTCTTCCCTCAATCCCTGTTGCTCCTACCCTTG
>NW_020172543.1:0-156 GCF_003031525.2 Neophocaena asiaeorientalis asiaeorientalis
GTACGACAACGGTTTAGGGTGAGCGTACGTATTACGGTACGCGTTAGTGTTAGAGTATGGGTTAGGATTAGGAGATGGGTTAGGGTAAGGCTTTGAGTAAGGGTTAGGGTTAGGGTTAGGGTTAGGGTTAGGGTTAGGGTTAGGGGACCGGGACGT
>NW_020172543.1:273-792 GCF_003031525.2 Neophocaena asiaeorientalis asiaeorientalis
GGGTAAGGGTTAGGGTTAGTGTTAGGGTTAGGGTTAGGGTTAGGGGACGGGAACGGTTTAGGGGACACGTTAGGGTATGACAAAGGTTTAGCGTGAGCGTACGAGTTAGGGTACGGTTAGCGTTACCGAACGGGTTAGGATTAGGGGACGGGTTAGGGTAAGGCTTCGGGTGAGGGTTAGGGTTAAGTTTAGTGTTAGGGTTAGGGTTAGAGAATGGGAACGGTTTAGGGGACAGGAAAAAAAAATTAGGGCACGCGGACGGTTTAGGGGACTGGTTAGCGTACGACAACGGTTTAGAGTGAGCGTACATGTTAGGGTAAGGTTTAGTGTTAGCGTACGGGTTAGGATTAGGGGCCGGGTTAGGGTAAGGCTGCGGGTAAGGGTTAGTGTTAGGATTAGGTTTAGGGTTAGGGTTAGGGAACGGGGACGGTTTAGGTGACAGGTTAGGGTACGACAACGTTTTAGGGTGACCGTACGCGTTAGGGTACGGGACAGTGTTAGCGTACGGGTTAGGATTAG
>NW_020172544.1:0-1491 GCF_003031525.2 Neophocaena asiaeorientalis asiaeorientalis
GGTTGCTTTAATGTCCAAACATGAAACTGATCCCAGGAATGTATTAGAGTGGGATAAAAGTCATTTAAAGCTGAAATCTTGGGACTTCCCTGGTGGTCCAGTGTTTAGAACATGGCACTTTCACTGCTGGGAGGAACTAAGGTCCTGCAAGACATGAGGCAGGGCCCCGAAAAAAATAAAAGTGGAAAGAAAGAAGTCTTAACCAGGAGAAGGACAAGATCGAATAAACATAACAGATAACACCTTACGAAAAGTAGGTGAAGATTATGGAATATTCTAAAATTTAAAAGAGAAAGAAACTCTTAAAGATTCAAAAGGATGTGACAAATATTGTACATAAGCAAAAATAAAATGAAATAAAATATACAAATGATGGGAGCCCAAAATTCCAGATGCCCAAGTCCTGTCTCTGAAGATTCTCATTCAATGGGTTCAGGATTTCCTCTATATTTATAAACCTACAGGTGATTCTGGTACGATTCACAGATACAATGTAAAGCTTCTCTTTTACAGGAAAGAATACCAGATTATTTTGTTATCTTATAGTTATACTAACAGGTTGTACTATTGACGGATAAGTCGGCTGTCAAAATGCACCCCCACTAGGGATAAAAAAGGAACTAGTAGTCTCTACTGCTACTTGGTGGCAGCATGCATGTATTGCAAGGGCAATTATTGTAGGAATCCAAATTAGTGGAACATTTTAGAATTGGAAGCCTACATGCAGATCATATAGTCAAGATTCCAACTATTATAGTTGTGAAAACTAAGGCCCATATAAATGAAATGATTTATCTCCAAAGAGCATTAGTGAAAGTATGAAATAAAAAATACCTCTGAACTTTTAATTTAGTGCTGTTTTTATTAATCTCAAGTATTAGCTTAAACTTCAGTGTGACAGATTTGGGATTGAATCCTTGCTCACGTTTACTGATTGCGTGCCTTTTAGTAAGTTACTAAAACACTTTTTTTGGAAATAGACGTATTTATTTATTTATCTTTGGCTGCCTAGGCTCTTCGTTGCTGTGCGCGGGCTTTCTCTAGTTGTGGTGAGCGAGGGCTACTCTTTGTTGCAGTACGCGGGCTTCCCATTGTGGTGGCTTCTCGTTGTTGCTGAGCACGGGGTCTAGGTGCGTGGGCTTCAGTAGTTGTGGTTCACGGGCTCTAGCATGCAGGCTCAGTAGTTGTGGCACATGGTCTTAGGTTCTCCGTGGCATGTGGGATCTTCCCGGACCAGGGCTCAAACGCGTGTCCCGTGCACTGGCAGGTGGATCCTTAACCACTGCGCCAACAGGGAAGCCCTACTAATACACTTTTAACTTTGCTTTTCACGCGTATGTAAAATGGTGAGGCTTGACTGACATAGAACATGAGATAACCTAGCACTGTTTTTGACACATATATGTAGTTAAAATTTTTTGGCTCTCATCCCTCTTAAACAGCCTTTATTCTCTTAATAACGAATGTGTCTTTCAGCTAGCAGAGCACCCC
>NW_020172545.1:0-129 GCF_003031525.2 Neophocaena asiaeorientalis asiaeorientalis
CTATGGCACTTCCACTTATGGTCCTAGAGCTTAGGGAAATTCAAATCAAAAACACACAGCCACCTGAAAATTTGGGACAGCTGTGTTCACAAGAACCTCGTCTACAGTACCAGGTAAATATCCCAGAAA
>NW_020172545.1:937-1146 GCF_003031525.2 Neophocaena asiaeorientalis asiaeorientalis
TCTCAGTTTTCGTATCCTGGTCCTCGGGTTCACTATTCCAGACGCTTTACTAACACTCTCCCCACTTGGAGAGTCAGTGCCTTTAACCTCCTGTTTGGCACAGTTAGCAATTTCTGTGCAAGATGAACAGGAATAGGGAGAGCGAATGAGAGACTAGCTGTAGGTTTGTGCACGGGCCAATGGAACGCTCATTTCCCACCAGGAAGAGG
>NW_020172546.1:0-333 GCF_003031525.2 Neophocaena asiaeorientalis asiaeorientalis
GATAAACCACTAGCCAGATTCATCAAGAAAAAAAGGGAGAACACTCAAATCAGTAGAATTGGAAATGAAAGAGAAGAGGTAACAACTGACACTGCAGAAATACAAAAGATCATGAGAGATTACTACAAGCAACTCTATGCCAATAAAATGGACAACCTGGAAGAAATGGACAAATTCTTAGAAAGGCACAACCTGCCAAGACTGAATCAGGAAGAAATAGAAAATATGAACAGACAGATCACAAGCACTGAAATTGAAACTGATTAAAAATCTTCCAACAAACAAAAGCCCAGGACTAGATGGCTTCACAGGCGAATTATATCAAACATTTAG
>NW_020172547.1:0-481 GCF_003031525.2 Neophocaena asiaeorientalis asiaeorientalis
GTGCTTTTGTAGTTAGATTAACAGGGATGGAAGACGACTTACTATGTTTTAAGATACTCATGATCCATTCCTGTGAGAGTCGGGGGAAGAAGGGGAAGAGAGTTAATAAAATACCAAATGTTTGTGACAAATTAAGTTCACCAAGATGTAGCTGATAAGTTACTACTTGAATAAGCCACACAAATCCAATTCAAGTTTTCCTTTATTTTTCTAAGAAGGATCCCAGTGAAACCCATGTTCAGTGACTCCACGTTCAATGGCTTAGTCTTTAAACACTGTTATGTTGCTGGAAGAAGAAATATTGCCCACCATTCCTAATTGATGTTTAGCTATCATGCACATTTGAAATAAATTTATTACTTTGCCTGATCTCAGGGTAATACATTCCAAAGGGGCAAAGAGCACACGAAAAGTTATGGAGTCTCCATCTTCTACACTATAGTGTGCAATAAATTACATATTATTTGGCCGTGAAATTCAC
>NW_020172548.1:0-1165 GCF_003031525.2 Neophocaena asiaeorientalis asiaeorientalis
AACAGAATAAAGAAAAAAGAATGAAAAGAAATTAAGACAGCGTAAGAGACCACTGGGACATTAAACGTACCGACATTCTCATTATAGGGGTCCCAGAAGGAGAACAGAGAGAAAGGACCTGAGAAAATATTTGAAGAGATTATAGTCGAAAAATACCCTAACATGGGAAAGGAAATAACTACCCAAATACAGGAAGTGAAGAGAGTCCGAGGCAGGATAAACCCCAAGAAGAAACATGCTGAGACCCATAGTAATCAAACTGACAAAAATTAAAGACAAAGGAAAGTTATTAAAAGTAACAAGAGAAAAACAACAAGTAACATACAAGGGAACTCCCATAAGGTTAACAGCTGATTTCTCAGCAGAGACTCTAGAATCCAGAAGGGAATGGCATGATATATTTAAAGTGATGAAAGGGAAGAACCTACAACCAAGATTACTCTACCAGCAAGCATCTCATTCAGATTCGATGATGGAGAAATCAAAAGATTTACACACAAGCAAAAGCTAAGAGCACCACCAAACCAGCCCTACAACAAATGCTAAAGGAACTTCTCTAAGTGGGAAACACACAGAAAAAAAGGACCTACAAAAGCAAACCAAAAACAGTTAAGAAAATGGTAATAGGAACATACATATCAATAATTACCTTAAACGTGAACGGATTAAATGCTCCAACCAAAAGACACAGGCTCGCTGAATGGATATAAAAAGAAGACCCATATATGTGCTGTCTACAAGAGACCCATTTAAGACCTAAGGACACATACAGACTGAAAGTGAGGGGATGGAGAAAGATATTTCATGCAAATGGAAATCAAAAGAAACCTGGAGTAGCAATACTCATATCAGACAAAATAGACTTTAAAATAAAGAATGTTACAAGAGATAAGGAAGGACACTATGTAATGATCAAGGGATCAATCCAAGAAGAAGATAAGACAATTATAAATATATATGCACCTAACATAGAAGCAGGTCAATACATAAGGCAAATGCTAACAGCCATAAAATAGGAAATTGACAGTAACACAATAATAGTGGGTGACTTTAACACTTCACTTACAGGAATGGACAGATCATCCAGACACAAAATTAATAAAGAAACACAAGCTTTAAATGATACAATAGATCAGAAAGATTTAATTGATATTTATAGGACATT
>NW_020172549.1:0-979 GCF_003031525.2 Neophocaena asiaeorientalis asiaeorientalis
GAGGCCTCCCAGTGCACTTCACAGGCATACCTATGTTAAATATTCTAGCCATTAGCTTCAGCTGAGTGCTCAAAGAAAAGCTGGAGCTCTTGGCAATCAAACTACTACATGGTAAAGATTAGAGTCAGCAAATTACCCAGGGCTGGCCCATGACTGTTCCTGTAGGTAAAGTTTTCTTGGAATCAGCCATGCCCACTCCTTTATGTATTGTTTATGGCTACCTTTATACAACAACAGAAGAATTATGTAGTTACAAAAAACTCTGAATGGTCTGAAAAGTCTAAAATATTTACTCTTCGGAGTTTTAAAGAAAAATTTGCTGGCTACCAGTGTAAGTGCATACATGACAGATGATAAAGATTTTATTTTTGTTTCTTCCTCATTTTTTCTTTCAGTAGTGCTTGTTTCTGATGTAATACTGTACATGTGAAAATTCAAGGAGGTCCCCACAGGAGTCTACATTATTGATTAATGAGTGTGAAAAGCATCAATCCACATTTACCACCAGAAATTACTGAGAAAGTTTGAGTTTGTAACTGTGAAAGGATGAATATGAAGTTATGCATGCCTTTTGGTAAACACAGTATTTTTATATATCTTTTGCATATTTTTAATTAAAAATTATTTCATTAATAGTTACTTTTTCATTTTTTTCTATCGTGGCAAAATCCACAATTCTTATCACTTCAGCTCTGTGGCATTAAGCGTACCCACACTTCTGCGCAACCATCACCACCATCCATCTCTAGAACCTCTCCATGCTCCGCAACTGAAATTCTATACCCATTAGATACCAACTCCCAATTTCCTCCTCCCCACAGCCCCAAGTAACAGTATCTGTCTCCATGAACCTAAGCACCCTAGCTATTCCCACACAAGTGGGATGTTGCAACATTTATCCTTCTGTGACTGGCCTACTTCTTCTAGCATAACATCTTCAAGGTTCATCCTTGCTGTAGCACATGCCAGGATTTCCTTC
>NW_020172550.1:0-578 GCF_003031525.2 Neophocaena asiaeorientalis asiaeorientalis
CTCTTCAAACTGCATTTTTTGCCTTTGAGTATGTCTTATTACTTTTCTGCTGTTGTTGAAAGTTGGATGTGATGTGCTGCGTAAAAGGAGCCCGTGCTGGTTCCCACAGAGGATTGTGCTCAGGCTAAGCTGGGACTCTTTGCATTTGCTCGCCTCTCCCATTTTGGTGGCACATACTGGCTAAGCTGGGACTCTTTGCATTTGCTCGCCTCTCCCATTTTGGTGGCAGCAGTTCACCCTGTGACCTCAATTCTCTGACAGATCTAAGAACTGATTTTCTTTCTATGCAGCTTTTTACTTGTTAAGACAGAGGGACAACTTCCAAGCTCCTTATATGCCAGACTTGAAGTCCTATACCTGTTTTTAAAATGCCAAACAATATAGAAATGTACTAAGCAGAAGAGTCAAAGTTCCCCAACAAATATAACTGCCTAATAACTTGGTATACATTCTTTAGAATCTTCTTCTAAGCACGTGTAGTTTTACAAACGATACTTTTTACAAAAATAGGATTCTATACAGACTATATTTTAGAATCTTCTTCTAAGCACGTGTAGTTTTACAAACGATACTTTTTA
>NW_020172551.1:0-979 GCF_003031525.2 Neophocaena asiaeorientalis asiaeorientalis
GGCGATAGCTGTCATTCATAACTCTGCATGTTTGTGAATTATTGTGCACCTGAACTCCTTTCTTCAACTTGCTTTCTTTTGAGCTGGCCGCAAAACTGCCCGATTGCTTCAGGACCTAATCTGGATCTGGCAGGGCATGCTGAACCTCTGGTTAATTCCTCTTCTTGCAGGGAAAAGAGCATTAAATTTGCCCGTGCACTTACATACAGCTAGTCTCTCATTGGTTCTCCCTATTGCTGTTCACCTTGCACAGAAATTGCTAAATGTGCCAAACAGGAGGTTAAAAGCACTGACTCTCCAAGTGGGGAATGTGTTAGTAAAGTGTCTGGAATGGTGAACCCGAGTCCCAGGGGACGAAAACTGAGATGCATTTAAAAACGTTTCCCAATCACATGGTGGACCTCACTCTTGGTTTCCAATGCATGTTTTAGCTTACGTAAGTATCCCTAAAACCTCGAGAGTTGGGACCCATAGAATGGGTACCATACAGTATGACTTCAAAGGGTCTGCATTTGCTCACTGATCCTCACCAATGCTATCAGTCGGAAGTTTCCAGCCTTATGTCTCACCCAGTTCTGGGTGTACATGTGGTAAATCCAGGTTGCATCAGAAACCCTGAGCGAATTATTTAAGAATTGCTCTCTATTTCACTCTCATTGTTTTTTTTTGTTTGAAATTAATTTTGATAATGGGATTTACCGGATATTCACTGCTGCACACACGCTTGATTCCCTTACAGAGACATATAAATACATTAGTTTTAAAATTCTTACTCGTCAGGTATATTCCTAAGTGTTGAATATGTGGTTTTGAGTCCACTTCCTTGAGAAAGGAGTAGGTGTGATCTATTACATATGTGGCCTATGGAACGGTGCCTGTACTAATTTCACTCTCTGATTTTATGCGGCACCCCAACTCTCCTTTCCCCATAATCAAGGGCAAGTTGTTTTTCTAAATTTGAGACCCTGTTCTCTACTGT
>NW_020172552.1:0-239 GCF_003031525.2 Neophocaena asiaeorientalis asiaeorientalis
CCTAACCTGTCCCCTAAACAGTCCCCGTTCACAAACCCTAATCCTAACCCTAACCCTAACCATAACCCTTTCGCGAAGCCTTACCCTAACCCTTCCCCTAATCCTAACCCGTACGCTTACACTAACCCATACCCTAACACGTACGCTCACCCTAAACCGTTGTCGTACCCTAACCAGTCCCCTAAACCGTCCCCGTCCCCTAACACTAATCCTAACCCTAACCCTTACCCGAAGCCTTA
>NW_020172553.1:0-177 GCF_003031525.2 Neophocaena asiaeorientalis asiaeorientalis
TTTATTGTGTTGTTCATCATTACTTGTTTCCTCTTTAGTTCATCTAGGTCCTTGTTAACTGTTTCTTGCATTTTTTTCTATTCTATTTCTAAGATTTTGGATCATCTTTACTGTCATTATTCTGAATTCTTTTTCAGGTAGACTGCCTATTTCGTCCTCATTTGTTAGGTCTGGTGG
>NW_020172553.1:468-790 GCF_003031525.2 Neophocaena asiaeorientalis asiaeorientalis
TGTGTTCCTGTCTTGCTAGTTGTTTGGCATAGGGTGTCCAGCACTGTAGCTTGCTGGTCGTTGAGTGAAGCTGAGTCTTGGTGTTGAGATGGAGATCTCTGGGAGATTTTCGCCGTTTGATATTACATGGAGCTGGAAGGTCTCTTGTGGACCAGTGTCCTGAAGTTGGCTCTCCCACCTCAGAGGCACAACACTGACTCCTGGCTGGAGCACCCCTTTCATCCACACAGCTCAGAATAAAAGGGAGGAAAAAGTAGAAAGAAAGAAAGAAAGGGGGTAAAATAAAATAAAATAAAGATAAAATAAAATAATTAAAAAATAA
>NW_020172554.1:0-212 GCF_003031525.2 Neophocaena asiaeorientalis asiaeorientalis
GAGTGGACAACCTTGTCTTGTTCCTGATCTTATTGGAAATGGTTTATCACCATTGAGGACGATGTTGCCTGAGGGTTTGTCATATATGGCCTTTATTATGTTGAGGAATGTTCCCTCTATGCCTACTTTCTGGAGGGTTTTTATCATAAATGGGTGTTGAATTTTGTCAAAAGCTTTCTCTGCATCTACTGAGATGATCATATGGCTTTTCT
>NW_020172554.1:605-748 GCF_003031525.2 Neophocaena asiaeorientalis asiaeorientalis
TTCAATTTCGGTGCTTGTGATTGGTCTGTTCATATTTTCTATTTCTTCCTGGTTCAGTCTCAGAAGGTTGTGCTTTTCTAAGAATTTGTACATTTCTTTCAGGTTGTTAATTTTACTGGCATATAGTTGCTTGTAGTAATCTC
>NW_020172555.1:0-845 GCF_003031525.2 Neophocaena asiaeorientalis asiaeorientalis
GATTATGTCTTCCTAAAGAGGGGCATTGCTTAAAAAGCTACAAAGTGTAAGAAAAGGATTTAGGGCAGAGGGGCCTGTGGTTACGTAGCTGAGGGGTACAGGGAATTTCAGAGCCAAGGATTATTTAAAGCCATAAAGTTAAAAAAATAATTGGTTTAGGGACTTCCCTGGTGGTGCAGTGGTTAAGAATCCTCCTGCCAGTGCAGGGAACACGAGTTCAAGCCCTGGCCCGGGAAGATCCCACATGCCGTGGAGCAACTAAGCCCGTGTGCCACAATTACGGAGCCTGCGTGCCACAACTACTGAAGCCCACGCGCCTAAAGCCCGTGCTCTGCAACAAGAGAAGTCACCTAGTGAGAAGCCCGTGAACCGCAACGAAGAGTAGCCCCTGCTCACCAGAACTAGAGAAAGCCCACACGCAGCAACAAAGAGCTAAGGTAGCCAAAAATAAATTTTAAAAAATTTATTAAAAAACATTGCTTTAGCACTACTGCATCAGTGCTGGCGAGTACGCTGTAAAGGCAATTAAGCATGAGCTAAAATTCATTTTAATTTGGCTAATTACTGCATGGATCCAGGAGAGGGAGAGGAAAGAAAACATGCCCCCTCCATGGCAATCAGGGAGGACGTTGGTTTTGGTTATTATAGCCACGCTTATTAGTTGGGGTGCCCAGAATCCAGCCATCACAAGGGCCTTATTAGTTAAAACACAGGAAAATTGTTCTCTCAAGGCAGAACAGCGAATGCTCTGCTGTCCCAGTGACCAAGCAGAAGCCACTATTAGTTTTAGCTCCATCAATTATAGTTAGCCAGAGAGGACATGACATACACAGTCCTGACTTCAC
>NW_020172556.1:0-1316 GCF_003031525.2 Neophocaena asiaeorientalis asiaeorientalis
GGACATTCCATCCAAAAACAGAAGATTATACTTTCTTCTCACATCCAGACTCAGTAAATTTAAGAAAATTGAAATCATATCAAGCATCTTTTATGACCACGCTATGAGATTAGAAATCAATTACAGGGGAAAAAATGTGAAAAAACACAAACACATGGAGGCTAAACACTACGTTACCAAATAACCAAGAGATCACTGGAGAAATCAAAGAGGAAATCAAAAAATACCTAGAGACAAATGACAATGAAAACATGACGATCCAAAACCTATAGGATGCAGCAAAAGCAGTTCTATGAGGTAAGTTTATAGCTATACAAGCATACCTCAAGAAACAAGAAAAACCTCAAATAAACAATCTAACCTTACAACAGAAGGAACAAGAGAAAGAAGAACAAACAAAACCCAAAGCTAGCAGAAGGAAAGAAATCATAAAGATCAGAGAAGAAATAAATGAAATAGAAACAAAGAAAACAACAGCAAAGATTAATGAAAGTAAAAGTTGGTTCTTTGAGAAGATAAACAAAATTGATAAACCAGTAGCCAGAGTCATCAAGAAAAAGAGGGAGAGGACTCAAATCAATAAAATTAGAAATGAAAAAGGAGAAGTTACAACAAACAACGCAGAAATACAAAGCATCCAAAGAGGCTGCTACAAGCAACTCTAGGCCGATAAAATGGAAAAACTGGAAGAAATGGACAAATTCTTAGAAAGGTATAACCTTCCAAGACTGAAACAGGAAGAAATAGAAAATATGAACACAGCAATCACAAGCACTAGTATCAAACATATAGAAAAGAGATAACACCGATCCTTCTCAAACTCCTCCAAAAAATTGCAGAGGAAGGAACACTCACAATCCCATTCTATGAGGCCACCATCACGCTGATACCAAAACCAGAGAAATATACTACAAAAAAAAGAAAATTACAGACCAATGTCACTCATGAATATATATGCAAAAAACCTCAACAAAATACAAGCAAACAGAAGCCAACAACATATTAAAAGGATCATACACCATGATCAAGTGGGATTTATCCCAGTGATGCAAGGATTCTTCAAAATATGCAAATCAATCAATGTGATACACCATATTAACAAATTGAACAATGAAAACCATATGATCATCTCCATAGATGCAGAAAAAGCTTTTGACAAAATTCAACATCCATTTATGATAAAAACTCTCCAGAAAGTGGGCATAGAGGGAACCTACCTCAATGCAATAAAGGCCATATATGACAAAACCACAGCAAACATCATTCTAAATGGTGAAATATGAAAGCATTTCCTCTAAGATCAGGAACAAGACAAG
>NW_020172557.1:0-177 GCF_003031525.2 Neophocaena asiaeorientalis asiaeorientalis
TTTGAATAATCCTTGTATCCCTTGGATAAATCCCACTCCCATTTGATCATGGTGTACGATCCTTTTAATGTGTGTTTGATTCTGTTTGCTAGTATATTGTTGAGGATTTTTGCATCTATGTTCATCAGTGATATTGGTCTGTAATTTTCTTTTTCTGTAGTATGTTTGTCTGGTTTT
>NW_020172557.1:391-726 GCF_003031525.2 Neophocaena asiaeorientalis asiaeorientalis
TTCATATTTTCTATTTCTTCCTGGTTCAGTCTTGGAAGGTTATACCTTTCTAAGAATTTGTCCATTTCTTCCAGGTTGTCCTTGGCATAAAATTGCTTGTAGTAGTCTCTTATGATGTTTTGTATTTCTGCAGTGTCCATTGTAACTTCTCCTTTTTCCTTTCTAATTTCATTGATTTGTGTCCTCTCCCTCTTTTTCTTGATGCGTCTGGCTAAAGGTTTATCAATTTTGTTTGTCCTCTCAAAGAACCAGCTTTTTGTTTTATTATCTTTGCTATTGTTTTCTCTGTTTCTATTGCATTTATTTCTGCAGTTCCTTTTGATATAAGTTTAGGT
>NW_020172558.1:0-494 GCF_003031525.2 Neophocaena asiaeorientalis asiaeorientalis
TTTATTCTCTCACCGTTCTGGAGGCCAGAAGTCTGAGGTCAGGGTGTTGCCAGGGTTGGTTCCTTCTGGAGGCTCGGAGGAAAGATCTGTTCCATGCCTCTCTCCTAGTTGCTGGTGGTGGTTGTCAGTCCTTGGCATCATTCGGCTTGTATATGCACGATTCCAATCTCTTTCTTCATCTTTGCATAGTGTTTTCCCCTGTGTCTCTGTTTCTGTGTTCTTTCTCTTATAAGGACACCAGTCATATTGGAGCAAGGGCCCACCCTAATCCAGTATGACCTCATCTGATCTTTATTACACCTGCAAATACCCTCTTTCCAAATAAGGTCACATTTACAGGTTCCGGGGGTCAAGACCTCAACATATCTTTTGCGGGGACACAATTCAGCTTATAACAAGGCGCAAAGATTCAGTAGTGGAAGGGACAAATTGATAAAGGAGAAACCTAGTTCCACACGATAAAAGCATTATGATACCATGCACATATGAAGTTT
>NW_020172559.1:0-313 GCF_003031525.2 Neophocaena asiaeorientalis asiaeorientalis
TTTAGATGAAATCAATCTATTGCTTGGTTTCCCCTGTATACAAGTAAAATAGCATGTTAATGTTAAAATTACTGTATAGCTGGGCTTCCCTGGTGGCGCAGTGGTTGAGAGTCCGCCTATCGATGCAGGGGACACGGGTTCGTGCCCCGGTCCGGGAGGATCCCACATGCCGCGGAGCGGCTGGGCCAGTGAGCCATGGCCGTTGAGCCTGCGCATCCGGAGCCTGTGCTCTGCAACGGGAGAGGCCACAACAGTGAGAGGCCCGTGTACACAAAAAAAAAAAAAAAAAAAAAAAAAAAAAAATATATTAGAG
>NW_020172559.1:362-2108 GCF_003031525.2 Neophocaena asiaeorientalis asiaeorientalis
AAAAAAAAAAAAAAAAAAAAAAAAAAAAAAAAATTACTGTAGAGCTGATCTATTACTTGACACTGTAATACGAAAGGATTGGAAAGAAATTGTCTTTCAAAAGGGAACTGTTTGAATACACTATCAAATATCCATGTAATGTAATAGCATGTAGCTATAAATAAGAACAAGGTAATTCTATATGCATTAATCTGGGAAGTTTTCCAAGATATAAGCAATGTGCAGAATAGTACATGTAGTACACTACCATTTGAAGGGGTTAAGAGAACAAATAATTGTATACTTTTAATATATGCGACATCTTTGGAAGGACAAACAAAAAACTAGTAATGACAGTTGCTTTCTGGAAAGGGATACCCGGGGCTGAGAACAGTAGAGAGACTTATTTTTTACTGTATACTCTTTTGTAACTGGTTAAGTGGGTTCTGCACTCAGATTCCGATGTGTGGAGGTTTTCCCACACCACCAATAAGCAATTCTGTGACACAAGTTGGGTGTCTACAATTCAACTCCATTCTGACAATATAAGGGCTCAGTACCTCAAGATTGTGTTGTGTTCACACCCCAGTACCTCACCCCAGTTCAGATGCCAATCACAAGCCCAGGTTATCACCTGTGCTTCTGACCAATGGGCTGCAGACTGGAGGTTCCCACGACCCCCTTCTTGGGTTGGTTTAATTTGCTAGAGTTTTCACAGAACTCGGATAAACATTCTACTCACTAGATTACTGGTTTATTATAAAAATATGTAATTAAGGAACTGCTAGATGCAAGAGATACATAGGGAAAGATATGGGTAAGGGCACAGAGCTTCCATGCCCTCTCCAGGCATGCTACTCTCTCCAAATTTCCACGTGTTCACCAACCCTGAAGCACTCTGAACCCGTCCTTTTGAGGTTTTATGGAGGTTTCATTACATAAACATGATTGATTAAATTATTAGACATAGTCAATTGATTCAACCTCCAACCCCTTTCCCTTCCCCAGAGGTTAGGGGGTAGGACTGAAAGTTCCAATTCTCCAATCACATAGTTGGGTCTCCTGGCAACCAGCCTCCATCCTTGTTACCTAAGGGCTTTCCAAAAGTGACCTCATTAACATAACACAACACAAGACATCTATGTTGCTGTCATCACTTATTAGAAAATTCCAAGGGTTTTAGGAGCTCTGTGCCAGAAATGGGGATGAAGACCATAGTTGGGTCTCCTGGCAACCAGCCTCCATCCTTAAGTTACCTAAGGGCTTTCCAAAAGTGACCTCATTAACATAACACAAGACATCTATGTTGCTGTCATCACTTACTAGAAAATTCCAAGCGTTTTAGGAGCTCTGTGCCAGAAATGGGGATGAAGACCTATATATATATATATATATATATATATATATATATATATTTGAGAAACAAGTAGCTACAGAGTGAATATATATATACTTACATATGTATTTTTCTTATTATAAATCACAATAAAACACTTGTGAATTCAGTATTTTGTGAATCTATCAGCTGTTAGCTCTGGAGTAGAATATTAAGTTTGTGTTTGTGTTTTGCTTGACAAACATTGATCTTCCCATATATTTATTGATATGCAAAATTAGAAAGTTGCTGGAAAAAGAGTGAAAAAAAGAGTCACATGGGGTAAGCAACTTCCTGGAAGTAAAAACACAGAGAAATCTCTTTTGTTACCATTACCCCTGGACATGATATACTGAAGTAGCCCCTACTAAATATGGTGGGAGAAGGCAGAA
>NW_020172560.1:0-482 GCF_003031525.2 Neophocaena asiaeorientalis asiaeorientalis
CTGGATCCAGAAGAAAGAATTGTGACACTGAGCTGTGGTTTCGGCGACCTGATGGGAAAAGAGACCAAAAGATGAAGTCCTCACCCCCATTGAGTAGATCTGATAAGCCCTCCAGCCACTCTAACCTGAAAATAAGTGGCTACCCCTTTGGGATAATGGTGAACTAGAAGACACAAGCCCTGGCATGGAATTGCAGTCTAGGTATCCATCACCAGAGTGATCTGAGGAACTTCAAGCCCTGAACTTGGAATACAGTGGTCTTGGTCAGTTAGTGACCCCAGGCATTTAGCAGAAGCAGGTGAAAATGCTCTCTGTAGGAAGGTTCTGTCTTCCCATGCCTGAAATCAGTCTGATAAATAATTTTTCAGTAATACATTGGCACATAGTCAAAGATAAGTGGACACGTAAGTAAAAAAACTACATTGTAAGTGACAGCCCAATGAAAAAATAGACAATGAAAACAAATTCACAAATATTTCAGA
>NW_020172561.1:0-1113 GCF_003031525.2 Neophocaena asiaeorientalis asiaeorientalis
CACTGTCATGGTGTTTTGATTTTTAAATTTATTTTGATGATTTGATTTATCCGATTTTCACAGCTGCCTTTATGCTGCTGTATACACGCTTGATTCTATTACGGAGACATATAAATCCATGGGTTTTAAAATTCTTCCAAGTCAGGTATATTCCTAGGCATTGAATATGGGGTGTTGTGTCCATTTCGTTGAGCAAGGAGTAGGTCTTTTCTATTACATATTTGGCTTATGGAAAGATATCTGTGCTAATTTCAGTCCCTGGTTTTATACAGCACCCCAAAGTATCTTTCCCCATAAGCAAGCACTAGTTGATTTTCTTAATTTTAGACCCTGTTCTGTTTTGTAATTCAGTTCATATGTAGTCAAGATTACATTCCATGTATTAGTGATATATTATGATGTTTATTTTTCTGTGTGAGTTAGTTCACGTAGTATCACTGTACCTGAATCCATTCACTATGCCTCTACGGGCCTGATGACACAGATTTCATTGCTGAGTGATAGTCCATTGTACGTACGTACCACAACTTCTTTATCCATTTTTTGCTTTCTGGGATATTTACCTGGTACTGTAGACGTGGTTCTTGTGAACACAGCCGTCCCAAACTTTGAGGTGGCTGTGTGTTTTTGATTTGAATTTCCCTAAGCTATAGGACCATAAGTGGATGTGCCATATGCTGTGATGTTTTTTTCTTACGTGTTTCAGGAAACACCATACACTTCTCCAGGGTGGCTCATGGCAATTTACATCTTGCCAATCAACATAAACAAGGCTCCCTGTTCTCCATGTCCTGTCCAGACTTTCTGGATTTTGCACTTTTTTCAGATGGCCCTTTTGCCAGGGGGGCAGTGAGACTTCATTTTAGTGCAGATTTCATTTACAGGCTTGCTTGGTTGGCCAAAAAGGGCCTATGCGTTTTTTCCTGAATATATTCAGGAAAAAACGCATAGGCCCTTTTTGGCCAACCAAGCAAGCCTGTAAAGGATTCCTATGCTTTCAGGGCAATTCCAGTCTACCCCCTGCAATCGTTTTCCTGAAATTCTGCCCCACTTCCAAGTCCTCTTCGCAGGATTACTGCGATATATTTTTGGAGGATAGCTGTCATTTATAAC
>NW_020172562.1:0-700 GCF_003031525.2 Neophocaena asiaeorientalis asiaeorientalis
CCCCTCCCCATATCCTCAAGTCTGTGCTCTAGTAGGTCTGTCTTTATTCCCATCTTACCCCTAGGTAAGGGTCTTTTGTGTTTCCATTGAAATTGTGAAATTTTTTGTTCTAGTTCTATAGTTCTAGTTCTCACTTGAGAAAAATGTGTTATCTGTTGTTTTTCGATGGAATGTCCTATAAATATCAATTAAGTCCATTTTGTTTAATGTATCATTTAAAGCTTGTGTTTCCTTATCTATTTTGATTTTGGATGATCTGTCCATTGGTGAAAGTGGGGTGTTAACGTCCCCTACTATGATTGTGTTACTGTCGATTTCCCCTTTTATGGCTGTTAGTATTTGCCTTATGTATTGAGGTGCTCCTATGTTGGGTGCATAAATATTTACAGTTGTTAAATCTTCTTCTTGGATCTATCCCTTGATCATTATGTAGTGTTCTTTTCTCTTATAATAGTCTTTATTTTAAAGTCTATTGTGTCTGAAATGAGAATTGCTACTCCAGCTTTCTTCTGATTTACATTTGCATGGAATATATTTTTCCATCCCCTCCCTTTCAGTCTATATGTGTCCCTAGGTCTGAAGTGGGTCTCTTGTAGAGAGCATATATACAGGTCTTGTTTTTGTATCCATTCAGCCACTCTGTGTCTTTTGCTGGGAGAATTTAGTCTATTTACATTTAAGGTAATTATTGATATGTATG
>NW_020172563.1:0-451 GCF_003031525.2 Neophocaena asiaeorientalis asiaeorientalis
TCTATTCTATTTCCAAGATTTTGGATCAACTTTACTATCATATTCTGAATTCTTATTCATATAGACTTCATTTTTCGTCTTCATTTGTTAGGTCTGGTGGGTTTTTATCTTGCTCCTTCACCTGCTGTGTGTTTTTCCGTCTTCTCATTTTGCTTATCTTACTGTGTTTGGGGTCTCCTTTTTGCAGGCTGCAGGTTCGTAACTTCCTGTCGTTTTTGGTGTCTGTCCCCAGTGGCTAAAGTGGGTTCAGTGGGTTGTGTCGCCTTCCTGGTGGAGGGGTATAGTGCCTGTGTGCTGTTGGATGAGGCTGGATCTTGTCTTTCTAGTGGGCAGGTCCACGACTGGTGATGTGTTTTGCGGTGTCTGTGGACTTATTATGATTTTAGGCAGTCTCTCTGCAAATGGGTGGATTTGTGTTCCTGTCTTGCTAGTTATTTGGCATAGGGTGTCC
>NW_020172564.1:0-199 GCF_003031525.2 Neophocaena asiaeorientalis asiaeorientalis
GTTGTAGGTTTTTCTCCTTCATCACTTTAAACATGTCCTGCTTCTGCTGTAAGATCAGCTGTTAACCTTATCGGGATTCTGTTATGTGTTATTTGTTGTTTTTCCCTTGCTGCTTTTAATATTTGTTCTTTGTATTTAATTTTTGATAGTTTGATTAATATGTGTCTTGGCATGTTTCTCCTTGGATTTATCCTGTATG
>NW_020172564.1:266-528 GCF_003031525.2 Neophocaena asiaeorientalis asiaeorientalis
TCCTCAAATATTTTCTTAGTCCCTTTCTTTTTCTCTTCTTCTTCTGGGAGCCCTATAATTCGAATGTTGGTGTGTTTAATGTTGTCCCAGATGTCTCTGGGACTGTCCTCAATTCTTTTCATTCTTTTTTCTTTATTCTGCTCTGCAGTAGTTATTTGCACTATTTTATCTTCCAGGTCACTTATCCGTTCTTCTGTGTCAGTTATTCTGCTATTGATACATTCTAGAGAATTTTTAAGTTCATTTATTGTGTTTTTCATCA
>NW_020172565.1:0-116 GCF_003031525.2 Neophocaena asiaeorientalis asiaeorientalis
ACAACAAATGCTAAAGGAACTTCCCTAGACAAGAAACACAGGAGAAGGAAACGACTTATAATAACGAACCCACAACAATATATAAAATGGGAATAGGAACATACATATCGATAATT
>NW_020172565.1:231-444 GCF_003031525.2 Neophocaena asiaeorientalis asiaeorientalis
ACATACAGACTGAAAGTAAGGGGATGGAAAAAGATATTCCATGCAAATGGAAACCAAAAGAAAACTGGAGTAGCAATTCTCATATCAGACAAAATAGACTTTAAAATAAAGACTATTAGAAGAGACAAAGAAGGACACTACATAATGATCAAGGGATCGATCCAAGCACAAGATATAACAATTGTAAATATGTATGCACCCAAAACAGGAGCA
>NW_020172566.1:0-205 GCF_003031525.2 Neophocaena asiaeorientalis asiaeorientalis
TTTTTTTTTTTTTTTTACTTTAAAAAATCTATTTCTTAATAATATTTTTTATTTTAATAATTTTATTTTCTTTTATTTTACTTTGTTTTATTTTATCTTCTTTCTTTTTATTTTTTCTCCCTTTATTCTGAGCCATGTGGATGAAAGGCTCTTGGTGCTGCATCCAGGAGTCAGTGCTGTGTCTCTAAGGTGGGAGAGCCAACTT
>NW_020172566.1:449-1002 GCF_003031525.2 Neophocaena asiaeorientalis asiaeorientalis
CCAGCCTCATCCACCAGAACACAGGCACTAGTCCCCTCCACCAGGAAGCCTACACAACCCACTGAACCAACCTTAGCCACTGGGGACAGACACCAAAAATAATGGGAACTACGAATATGCAGCCTGTGAAAAGGAGACCCCAAACACAGTAAGTTAAGCAAAATGAGAAGACAGAAAAACACAGAGCACATGAAGGAGCAAGGTAAAGACCCACCAGACCTAAGAAATGAAGAAGAAATAAGCAGTCTACCTGAAAAAGAATTCATAATAATGAGAGAAAAGATGATCCAAAAACTTGGAAATAGAATAGAGAAAATACAAGAAACATTTAACAAGGACCTAGAAGAACTAAAGAGCAAACAAACAATGATAAACAACACAATAAATGAAATTAAAAATTCTCTAGAAGGGATCAATAGCAGAATAACCGAGGCAGAAGAACGGATAAGTGACCTGGAAGATAAAATAGTGGAAATAACTACTGCAGAGCAGAATAAGGAAAAAAGAATCAGAAGAATTGAGGACAGTCTCAGAGACCTCTGAGACAAGATTA
>NW_020172567.1:0-253 GCF_003031525.2 Neophocaena asiaeorientalis asiaeorientalis
AGATAAAATAGTGGAAATAACTACTGCAGAGCAGATTAAAGCAAAAAGAATGAAAAGAACTGAGGATAGGCTCAGAGATCTGGGACAACATTAAACGCACCAACATTCGAATTATAGGGGTTCAAGAAGAAGAAGAGAAAAAGAAAGGGACTGAGATAATATTTGAAGAGATTATAGTTGAAAACTTTCCTAATATGGGAAAAGACATAGTTAATCAAGTCCAGGAAGCACAGAGAGTCCCGTACAGGATAAA
>NW_020172567.1:543-799 GCF_003031525.2 Neophocaena asiaeorientalis asiaeorientalis
CACCACCAAACCAGCTTTACAACAACTGCTACAGGAACTTCTCTAGGCAAGAAACACAAGAGAAGGAAAAGACCTACAGTAACGAACCCAAAACAATTTAGAAAATGGGAATCGGAACATACATATCGATAATTACCTTATATGTAAATGGACTAAATGCTCCCACCAAAAGACACAGATTGGCTGAATGGATACAAAAACAACATCCATAAATTTGCTGTCTACAAGAGACCCACTTTAGACCTAGGGACACATA
>NW_020172568.1:0-637 GCF_003031525.2 Neophocaena asiaeorientalis asiaeorientalis
TTCCAATAATGTTTGCATTCAGTGCTCTCAATCACTTGACAATAAACTAATTTTGAATGGAGTACTTTTACTCTTTTAGATTTTTTTTACTGGAGTATACTTGATTTACAATGGTGTGTTATTTTTTTCTGTACAGCATTGTGACCCGGTTATACATATACATATGTATTCTTTTGTATATTCTTTTCCAGTCTGGTTTATCCCAGGACGTTGAATAGAGTTCCCCGTGCTATACCGTGGGACTCTCTTGTTTACCCACGAATGTGGTACTTTTATAGAAGACAAGCTCTCCAGCGTGTTCTTGTTGGTTTTGCTTGTTTTTCAGCGGGCCTCTGCGGCTGCCCGAATCCCATCGTGAACGGCCACATCAGCAGCGACGGCTTCAGTTACAGGGACACCGTGGTTTATCAGTGCAAACCCCGGTTTCCGGCTCGTGGGGACTTCCATCCGGATACGCTTGCAAGACCCCAAGTAGTCCGGACACACCCCAGTCTGTGTCCGTAAGTACAGCCTGTGAACTAAGTCAGCGGGTGCTTCCCTTCGTGGTGTTTTCTTTTGTCATTAGGTCGTAACACAGACACCTTTAAGCTCAGAGAAAGGACGGAAAGCTGTCGGAAGAGAGAGAACGTGGGCGCCC
>NW_020172569.1:0-521 GCF_003031525.2 Neophocaena asiaeorientalis asiaeorientalis
CTGATCTTTATGATTTCTGTCCTTCTGCTAACTTTGGGTTTCCTTGTTCTTCTTTTTCTAATTGCTTTAGATGTAAGGTTACCTTGTTTATTTGAGATGTTTCTTATTTCTTACGGTAGGATTGTATTGCTATAAATTTCCCTCTTAGCACTGCTTTTGCAGCATCCCATAGGTTTTGGGTTGTCATGTCTCCATTGTCATTTGTTTTTAGGTATTCTTTGAGTTCCTCTTTGATTTCTTCAGTGATCTCTTGGTTATTAAGTAGTGTACTGTTTAGCCTCCATGTGTTTGTATTTTTTACGGACTTTTTCCTGTAACTGATATCTAGTCTCATAGCGTTGTGATCAGAAAAGATACTTGATACGATTTCAATTTTCTTAAACTTACCAAGGCTTGATTTGTGACCCAAGATATGATCTATCCTGGAGAATGTTCCATGAGCACTTGAGAAGAAAGTGTATTTGTTGCTTTTGGATGGACTATCCTATAAATATCAATTAAGTCTATCTTGTTTAATGTAT
>NW_020172570.1:0-1436 GCF_003031525.2 Neophocaena asiaeorientalis asiaeorientalis
CCCAGCCACCCGCCCCGGACCCGGCGCCACCGTGCCCAAGTGCCCCAAGTGTGACGAGGAGGTGTACTTGGCTGAGCGGGTGATCTCCTGGGGAAGGACTGGCATGGCCTTGCCTGAAGTGTGAGAAATGTGGAAAGACGCTGACCTCGGGGCGAGGGGACACACTGAGCACGAAGGCAAGCCCTATTGTAACCAACCCTGCTACTGGGCCATGTTCGGACCCAGAGGCTTTGGGCGCGGTGGAGCGGAGAGTCACACTTTCAAGTAAACCCAGGTTTTGGAGACCCCATCCCCGGCTGCCCCCGGGGCCGCGGCCCTCTAGACCGATGGCGGGCCTTCTCCACAGGCACCTGGGGCTGTCCTGTAGACCCCCATGCCCTCAATAAACCCGTACGCTTGGAAGAAAACAAAAGAAAACACATTCATTCATTTTCCTAATTTTATATTTCTGGCACAGAACTCTTAATATACTTCGAATTTCCTAAGTGATGAGAGCCACAGAGGTGTGTTTTGTTATGTTAAAGGTTGGCTTTTGGACTGAACCACAGGATGGGGGCTGGTTACCAGGAGAAGCAACCATGTTAATAGGCAGTTGGAATTTCCGGTACCACCCCATCCCCCATGTCCTGGGAGCCGAGAGGGGCTGGAGGTTTCACCTACTGCAATGGCCCATGATGTAATCAATCATGCCTATTTAATGAAGCCTCCATAACACCCCAAAATGATGAGGTTCAGAGAGTCTCCACGCTGGTGAATACACGGAGATTATAATTTTATATTTCTGGCACAGAACTCTTAAAATCCTTCGAATTTCCTAAGTGATGAGAGCCACAGACGTGTGTTTTGTTATGTTAAAGGTTGGCTTTTGGACTGAACCTCAGGATGGGGGCTGGTTACCAGGAGAAGCAACCATGTTAATAGGCAGTTGGAATTTCCGGTACCACCCCATCCCCCATGTCCTGGGAGCCGAGAGGGGCTGGAGGTTTCACCTACTGCAATGGCCCATGATGTAATCAATCATGCCTATTTAATGAAGCCTCCATAACACCCCAAAATGATGAGGTTCAGAGAACCTCCAACTAATGAAGCCTCCATAACACCCCAAAATGATGAGGTTCAGCGAACCTCCACGCTGGTGAATACACGGAGATATGGGGAGAGTGTCCCGATCTGAGAGGACACGGAAGCTCCACGCCCTTCCCACACACTTGCCCTTCGTGTCTCCTCCATCTGGCTGTTCCAGAGTTACATCCAGTAGTCTAGTAAGGAAAGTGTTCCTTTGAGCTCCGTGAGCCGCTCTAGAAAATTAATCAAACCCGAGTGGGGGATCATTAGAACATCCAATCTGTAGCCAGTCGGTCAGAAACACAGGTGACAACCTGGACTCGAGATTGGCATCTTAAGGAGGGGGCGGGCGTGCAGGAATGAGCACTAAC
>NW_020172571.1:0-1319 GCF_003031525.2 Neophocaena asiaeorientalis asiaeorientalis
TTTTTCAACTTTGGCACTACTGATATTTGGGGCTAGAAAAAATTTTTTAAATTTTTACTTTATATTGGAGTATAGTTGATTAACAATGCTGTGTTAGCTTCAGGTGTACAGCAAAGTGACTCAGTTGTACATATACATGTATCTACTCTTTATCGAATTTTTTTTCCCATATAAATTATTACAGAGTACTGAGCAGAGTTCCTGGTGCTATACAGTAGCTCCTTGTTGGTTATCTATTTTAAATATAGCAGTATTATTATTGTTATTTTTAACGCAGGTTGTTACCTGGTGCATCGAATGATGTTTGGCAGCATCCTTGAACTCTAATGACCAGAAGCCAGTAGAATCTCCTTCTTCAGTCCTGACAATCACAAATGTTTTCTGACATTGTCAAATGTCCCCTATCAAAATCACTTCCAGTTGAGAATCACTGCCCTATGGATCTTGAACCAGTAGATCAATATACATAGAAATCAAAAGGGAAAATTTAACAGCTGTCATTCTGGTAAAGCCAGAATACAGCTTGGAATTTAAAATCAAGACTTCTTTCAGGACTTTCCTGGTGGTCCAGCAGTTAAGACTATGCACTTCCACTGCGGGTTCAATCCCTGGTTGGGGAACTAAGATCCCCCATGCTGCGTGGTGCGGCCAAAAAAAAAAGGATTTCTTTCTTTCCCTCTGAAGTGAAACTAGTGAGAAACAGAAAGAACAAGAGAATGAGAATAAGAACGAGTGGTAAATTCTTGGCAGCCCAGGTCCCAATTTCCTCAATCATATTAGTTACATATTCCCAAATGAAGGAGTTGCTCTGAGGAGAAAAGAGGAAAATGCTTTCCTTACCCCAACAGAGGCAAGGCTTCCTATGTTATACATGAGATTAAAATACAAGTTAGAGAAAAAAATGTGTGCTGTAGAACGGGGACAAAGATAATCTAGAAGAAGTAACCTATGCAAATAGGCAAGCTGGACAATGAAGATGTAGAAAACCAGCATCAGCAGATACATTCCAGAGGTTGGAATGGGGAATACAGCAGATGGACACAGAGCACCAAAGACTCAGAGAGGGAGCAAAATATTTCTCTCTACGCCTAAGCTTCCAGGTCCAGTCAGAGTCCATATGTAATTATAACAACCATTTGTCCACTGCAATAATCTGACTGAATTCTTCCTCGTAACCAAATGGGCCAGATTCAAACACTGATACTGCTATCATTTGTATGAAAAGAAGAGTAACTAGTCAATAATGTCAATCCAAATCTGAACCCATGTCATTTTTTTAAAATTCAATTTTAATAGCTAAAAGGCAGGCTTGATTTTTT
>NW_020172571.1:1342-6310 GCF_003031525.2 Neophocaena asiaeorientalis asiaeorientalis
CGGTACGCGGGCCTCTCACTGCTGTGGCCTCTCCCGTTGCAGAGCACAGGCTCCGGACGCGCAGGCTCAGCAGCCACAGCTCACGGGCCCAGCCGCTCCGCGGCATGTGGGATCCTCCCGGACCGGGGCACGAACCCGCGTCCCCTGCATCGGGAGGCAGACTCCCAACCACTGTGCCACAAGGGAAGCCCTTTTTCGTGGATTTTTAAAGCAGTTTTGAGAGAGAAAGAAAAAGAATACATGGCATTTTGTATCTTTCCTGGCATCCCAAGACCTTAAACAGCTTAAGACTAGGAGATAACTTCCTTTCCTCTACTGATTTTCCCCTTTTAGTTAGGTGCATTTATAATAAGTTCAATTATCTTTCTCTATTATATTTTTGTGAAAACTGCTTTTCTCTGCCAGAGATTGTATCTACTTCCTACACCCTTAAGAGATTCTATTTTCTTCTACATTTTTCAGTTCCTCAGAGTGCCTTTTCTAAATTTTCTCAATGTAGCACTGTAATCAAGGTTTCTAACTGTAAAAATACAAAAACACAACAACAACAAACAGGCCTCAAGTTTCATATTTTTAGAACAATGACCAGATGTTACTATGAAAAACCAGTTTCAGTTTGTCACTAAACTAAGAGGACGTTTTTCTTTACCCTCCCAAATGCGTTAAATGTACTATCCTCACCTCTATTTTTTTTCTTCCTTGCATTGCTTAATTCACCTTTTATGATGGCAAGCATCAGGCAAGTCTTAAAAAAAAAATTCATCGTTTGCTATCATACGCCTTAAACAATGAGTCATCTAAAGAAGTGAACATTCTTGTTATTTCAAATCATTACTGAAAATTAGAAGCAGATGAAGCTAGAATATAAGTCTCAGAATTTTAAAAACTTGAGAAACATTAAAGAAAACACAGTTCATCTCCCACTGTAGCTGGAACAAATAAACCCCAGAAAACTTTGCTCAAGGCCAAACAATAAGTAGGTCTGAGAGTTGAACCTAGATCATCTTACTCTAAATATTGTTCACCACTCTCTGGCCCTACCATTATAACACACTGTCTCTATGTCTTTCTCTACTGTGTCATATGTAGCCACCATGTAACTAAAAAGTATACTGAGGATTTAATTTTTCTATCAGGTAGGTTCACATTGAACCACCCTAGGCATTATGAGAGGAAAAACAGAAGCTAATATTTATTATCCACTCTGTGCCAGGCATTTGGCTAAGGAAACTATATGCAAGTATCCCATTTAATCACCAAAATGTTTGCAATCTATGAAGTAGGCACCAAGGCAGTCTTACTCAGGGTTCAGCTGTAGAGCATAGAATCTTTCCTAGACACCTGAAGTAGAAAAGCTTATAATTAGAGAGAAGGGAAGCAACAGACCCTAGACTGAGGTTCTGGCCACACCAGGCTGCCACAACAGCTACTGCCTCTGCAATGGTGAGGAAGCAGATTCTCAAATCAGGAAACACCGCTGAAGCTGGTGACTCCAGCAACTGAGAACCTCTGCCACCATCTGCACCAGAAAATTCCAAATCCATGTCCCCGTGAGAATGTGTGACTTGCAGAACTAAAATCACATCCAGAACCATAGCTGTAAAGGAGCTGGGGAACATCCTGAAGAGACTGGAAAGGGAAGAAGTATAGGAAGGCACACAAGAAAGCAGTTGGAGTGGATACTGCAGAAGTCAATATAAACAAATTTATAGAAAACTCCAAATGCCTTCTGAACAATTTCTGATCCTCAGGATCAAAATCCCAAAAAGTATAATAACATCACTTTTATGATAAAATAATGAAAACTAATTTGAAGACAATATTAGATTGAAAGTCACTGTAGGAGAAAAAGAAAATTGTAATCTGGAAAAAAAAAAAGAAAGTGTTTCTTTTCTGAGTTAATGTCATGTCAATATAAGTCTAACTTCTAGAAGTAACTTGTAATTACAATCATTTATTTTATTTATTATTTTCTGCTTTTACTAAAATGAATTTAGTACATAGTTAGGTTTTGGATAGCTGCCATCCACACTAAAATGAACAGTAATGAAACTTGCTATTAGTGCTTTTAAGAGCATGCTAATGTTACTCATTAAACACTGGATGGATTGTTTCTCAGCCCATGTTCCATGGTGGCTGCATTTGATTATGTATATGTTGGCCGAAATGCTGGCAAATGACATGGACTGTCCTCCCAGAACACGCATGGAAATGAAATGTGTGCATCCTGAGGCGAGCTGGGTGAGAAAAGTTGGGCACTTAATGAAATCAACAAAGAGCTTGTTTGTCAAGGATGACTTGAAGTGTGTGTAAATGATCCTTGCCTCCATCAGCACGATGAGGTGATTTTACCATCAGTGATTTTAGGTGATTAAACATCTCTGGTCTGCTCCCATTAAGGGAGATTATTCTTAGTTTCATCCTTGCAACAAAGCTAAGGTTTATGCTTTATTAGGGAGTCTGTGGTGACTAGATGTGTCATTATCTGTCCTACCATCCACCACTGGGTTTAGAATTTTTACTTCAAAATGACCGCCATTCACTCTTTCAGATTACTTCTAGTTTACTATTTAATGTGTGCTTGTTCTGCACTATTCTCGATGGAGCTCATGCTGTTTATGTTTCCAGAGCTTTTTAAGACTCATCCTTGAATAAAGATTAGGAAAAAGTCATTTGCATTTCCTCCAAACAACAGCTATTAGATGGGTAATGGATCCTGGAGCTCAGATTATTAAATATTCAACTGTCCTTCTGGATCATCAGGAGGTGCATATCCCAGTTTGACAGGGACAAAGTCAGCCTATAAAAGGACCCAATTTCTCTGGTTAAGGGCTGTGAATCTCATTTTATAGGGTATACAAGAATGATCACTGACTTTATTTTCATTTAATCAAATTATATTCAGCCTCAAAATCCTATTGGGCTGCTAGGAAATTCTGATCTCTGCCATTGCTGGGTGTATCACCTTCAGGGTTCACCCATAATTTAGGACATTCTAGAGAAAGAGCTTCATCTTGCAGTCTTCTGTGGCCACAGCAGAAATCCTCATTATGCAAGTCTATAATCTAAAAGCTATTTGATTTTACGCCATTTATGTACCTGGGGATGTACGCAGAGACTAGGAGCCTCTAGAATCTCACCTTCAAACTGCTTCCCATTCCTTCCAAAATCCTGTCACCATCAATGTGCATCCTCCAAAATTCCAATCCTAAACACAGGCACTTAGTATCATCTTTCCAGGATGCTCAGCCTTTAAAGATCAAAACCCAGGAGAGGAATATATCTTCCAGGAAATTTCTGCAAGTTAGCACTGAAATACAAGCCTGCCCTGAGACAAAAGAGCATAAAAGGTGCTAGGATACTTTTGTGAAATGTGGCTGGGGAGGATTCAGACGAGGAGAAAAAAATTAAGAAGAATTATTTCCATAAATTATTCTGAATACTTACTGTGTGCCAGGCACTGTTTTAAGTGCTATATTTGAATGGTGTTTTACTAAGCTCTCAAGATAAGTCCCAAGTGAGGATTAAATGAAACATCACTAATACATGCCAAACAACTATTTTAAGCACATTCGAAATATCATTACCTCATATAATCACATAACAACTCTATCAGGTAGGAACTACTGCTATCACCAAATGAAGAACTAAGGCATAGAAAGACAAGTAAGGTGCTGAAAAGGGGTCACTGGACCTGTATGGAAGAATGTTTTTTAAACGGGACATTGGCCTTAAGCACTTAGAAATCTAAGATAAGCATTTTAAAGTTATTCCAAACAGGGCTACATGAATGGCCAGAGTGGTGGACAGCTTCTCTGTGCCAAAAGATACATAATCATAGATCAAAAAACAATTACCACTTTCAGTGTGTAAGATATTTTAACAGCTATTTTGTTCTAACAGTTATTAAAGTGAATATAGAACTGACTTGTATCAGTGGTTTCACTTTTCATACTTAATTACACAGTTACCCTTACAAAGCACTAAAGAAAATATGGGGGAGTCAAGATGGCAGACTAGGAGGGCATGGAATTCGCATCTTGGCACAACTAGGGCACCTACCAGGCACCGGTAGGGGACCACGGACGCCTAAGGGGACGGGAGGAACCCCCAGCAACCGAGTACGACATGGGGCGTGGGGAGAGTGAGTGGGGAGGAGAAGTGGAGGTGGGACTGGACTGGCGCCCCTGAGGGGCAGCTGGGGGAGAGGAAGAGATCCCACACCTGGAGGGGGAAATTGGGGGACCACTGGGAGGGCAGAGGATCAAAAGGGAGGGTGGCTAGGTTTCCCCTACCCTCTTGGGCCCCAGAAGCCTGATGAAATCCCGGACCTGATCCTCTGCCCACCTAAATCCCTCCAGCTGCGTGGGTCCTGAGGGAGTGGGAGGGAGGAAAGGGGGAGCAAAAGTAAAGGCCAGACCTCTGGGACCTGCACCCCTGAGGGGCAAATGGGCAGGGGGAGGAGTTCCTACACTCAGTGGGACCAGCCCACAGTTAGGGTTCCAGCGGCGACTGTGGAGACCCTGGGGGAGACCATGGGGGAGGGCGTGGAGGAACAGAAAGGAACACGGCCAGCGCTTTCCCTGCCCACTTAGGCACCGGGGAGCCTGTTGGGCTCCCAGGCCTAATCCTCTGCCTTGGGAGCCTCCCTCCTACGAGGTAGAGCCCAAGCCCTGCCCCTACACCCCCACCCAGGGCCCCACCTCTACACTCGGAGACCCCTTCTGAGACCCCCTCCAAACACCCTGGGCCTAAACCCCACACACACACCCTCACCCATGGCCCTACCTCCAAACTCCCAAAATCCACATTCCAGAGAGCCCCTTTGGATGTGCTGCCTCTCCCATTCCGTGTAGGTCCTAGGCAGAGGCCCCACCACACACTAGAATGTTGCCCAGCCTAGGCCCCACACCCAAGGCCTTTTCTGGCTGTGTGGGTCCTGAGTCTAGGCCCCGCCCCACACTCAAA
>NW_020172571.1:6358-7334 GCF_003031525.2 Neophocaena asiaeorientalis asiaeorientalis
GCCTTTTTTTTTTTTTTCCTTTTCTCTTCTTTTAGGTCGGGGTGCTGTTTTACCTTCTTCTTGTTAATTCATTAATATAATTATTTTTTCTAATAAACCTTTTATTTTTCTAATTTTATTTTATTGTCTATACTTTGTTATTGTTCTGCTCCTTTAGGGTTGTTCCCCCCCACCACTTTTTTTTCTTTTTTCTGGTGTGGTTTTGTTTTCCCTTGTTGCAGTTGCAGTTGTTTCAATTATATATTTATTTTTCCTAATACATTTTTTATTGTTCTAATTTTATATTTATTCTTTGTTATTGTCCTGCTCCTTTTATTCTTTTTTATTCTTTTTTTTTAATGATGCCATGCAGCTTGCGGGTTCTTGGTTCCCAGGCCAGAGGTCAGGCCCGAGCTCCTGTGGTGGGAGCACCAAGTCCAAGCCGCTGGACTAACAAAGAACCTCAGATGCCAGGAAATATTAATTGAGGTGAGGCCTCCTGGAGGTCCTCATCTCGGCACCAAGGTCTGGCTCTACCTAACTTCCTGCAAACTCCATTGAAGGAAGCCTCAGGCCAAACAACCAGTAAGACAGGAATACAGCCCCTCCCATCAAAAAAAAATGAAACAACAAAAATATATGTTACAGATGAAGGAGCAAGGTAAAAACCTACAAGACCAAATAAATGAAGACAAAATATGCAACCTACCTGAAAAGGAATTCAGAGTAAGGACAGTAAAGATGATCCAAAATCTCAGAAACAGAATGGAGAAAAACACAAACATTTAACAAGGATCTAAAGGAACTAAAGAGCAAACAAACAGTGATGAACAATGTAATAACTGATATTAAAAATACTATAGAAGGAATCAATAGCAGAATAACTGAGGCAGAAGAATGGATGAATGAGCTGGAAGATAAAATGGTGAAAACAACTGCCAGAGAGCAGAATAAAGAAAAAAAAATGAAAAGAACTGAGAACAGTCTCAGAGACTTC
>NW_020172572.1:0-958 GCF_003031525.2 Neophocaena asiaeorientalis asiaeorientalis
ACTCTGTAAAGGTTAAAATCTTTAGGAAGAAATCAGATAAGTAGTGTTGCAAATACTACACCAATCTACAATTTACTGACTACAAGCTCAGTGTTTGTGGAAGCGTGTGTGTGTGTGTGTGTGTGTGTGTGTGTGTGTGTGTGATTGAGAGAGAGAGAGACTATCTCTGATATTCCCTTCTAGATACTTAGAAGACATCTTAGAAACTTTGGGTCATCTCTTAGGAGTATATATACCGTGGCATTGGCAGCTATAGGGTAATGTGAAAAAAGAGGTCTGAAAGATGAAGCTTTCTCCTGAGAGCTAACATTTTCAGAACAAATTGGGCAGCTGAGAGATATTCACTCTCCAGACCTCAGAAGATAGTTAAAATCAGTGATCTCAGGGTGGTCAAAGAAAACAAACACCAAAGGCTGACTCAGAACCCAAACATTTGTTTATGACTCTCTTCAAAGAACTCTTGGGTGATAGTTTTATTTAAATCAATGTTTACAGATTTTGTCAAGTTTTCTGAATTTGTCTGCCGAGTATACTCAAGTACTTTTTCAATAAATAATTGGAAAATTATTTTCAACGTAAATGAACAAAAATAGTCCAAGATAAAATAGAAAGAATAAAGCATGATTTGAATCAAATCCATATATTCTTTAGTACCTGGCATGTATAGTATATATAGTTCAGATTGTTTATTCTTATTCATATATTTTGTTTTATTTTATTTCACTGAATTCTTGCAACAACCACTCTGCTCTTCATCAATAATTATTTTCCATTTAATAGGAGAAGGAATGATGAATTTCTAAATATAATCTTATTTATCTGCATGTTCCTTACTCTTCAAAGAAAGGAGTTTGTCATTTTTCCACTCACGTCACGTATTCAGGTTTAAGAACACAACAGAGAGGGTACTGAAAATAAATATTTATAAGATTTCTAGTAAGTTTGATACTCTTGGAAA
>NW_020172573.1:0-176522 GCF_003031525.2 Neophocaena asiaeorientalis asiaeorientalis
AAAAAAAAAAAAGCATTCATGTGTAAGTCAACTGCTCTATGTAATTTCACCAGTTTTTAAAAATTTTCTTTCTGGCCCCCAAAGGCTCATTCAGATTATGAGAAGACCTCCTTCCAAAGAGACATAAGGATTCAAAATTATCAGATTCATCTTCATCTGCTCAAATATTTTCTTCCAAGATTACAAATTATACTTTTCATTCAGCTGATACCCTTACATAGCATATGAGCTTGATGTGGTATCTATTGCAACTCAGAAATATGTACATCCAGATCTTATGTCTAATTTTTTTCCACACCTTGTCTATGGCTGAAAAACAAAGGGTTTCCCTTAAGACTACCTTAAAAGCTTTCTGATTCTTTGTCATGCCCTCCATGTCTTGAGGTAAGAGGTTAAATCCTTAAGCTTCTTTTTTTTTAATTCTTTTTGTAAGCTTTTCTGAACAGTTTGAATCAGTTGCCTCACCATCATATCCCATGTAATCACCAATATCACTATAGTAATTAAGTACCTCAACCTCAATCTCCCTTTACCTTGCCCTCCACTTGTAATTCATTCTCTTCATCAGTGATCATTTTAATAACTGTAACCATAGATTATCAGTGCCCTTAGGGAGCTTAACTGTACTTTATAAATATGAGCAATTTTATTCTAAAATTCCATCTTTTAGGATATGGGGGGCTGACATTCTTGGTGCCAATAATTTTATTAGGTATGGTCCCTTCAAAAAAAAGAGATGCTGGGCTTCCCTGGTGGCGCAGTGGTTGAGAGTCCGCCTGCCAATGCAGGGAACACGGGTTCGTGCCCCGGTCCGGGAGGATCCCACATGCCGCGTAGCGGCTGGGCCCGTGAGCCATGGCTGCTGAGCCTGTGGGTCTGGAGCCTGTGCTCCGCAGCGGGAGGGGCCACAACAGCGAGAGGCCCACGTACCACAAAAAAAATAAAAAAGAAAGAAAATAAAAAAGAGATGCTATGCTTTAAATGGACAATATACAGAAGTGCGGGCAACCTTAGGTATCACCAAGTGATGGTTAGACAACCAAGTGCCAGAGACAGTGGAAATATGTTATCTAGGTCTGAAAGATCAAGGAAAGAAATTGGGGTTACTAGATGCTTGTGAAATAAAAAGGCACCATCCATAGGGGTAGAATTAGAGGAATATAGGCCCTGGCATTCTCATTAAAATAGAAGGAAATAAGGAAAAATAAACACCCATATTTCTCTCTCTTTCAGCCCTCTGTTCTCTTGCTGGTTACTTCCAATAGCTGAACCCCACAAAAACCCAGAGGATAGGGAAGGCTGGGTGATGTATTCTATTTCAGTCAGTTTCTGGGGACACCAGGGAGGATAAAGGGCATAAAATGGATCTGGGTGGAAGTGTGCTGTATCTATTTATTTGTCTAATCTGTTTGGTTGAATTTGGTAGCTATTGACATTGCTATACAAGAAAATAAGATGGTGAGAAAATATTAGACACAGTGGCATACCAACTGTAGTGGCAAAACATTCTGACAGTTAAGGTTTCCACTTCACCCAGGCATCACCAGTCACTCAGAGAATTGCTTTTCTCTTCCACTCCAGCTACTATTATACCTGTCTTGAGGCAGATATCTTTGATACTTCTTCCTAGCCTCAGGTGAGGCAAATGCTCAGAATTTGATCAGCTGCATTTCTTCACTGAGATACCCCAATTGATCAACCAATCAGGTGTCTTTATCTGTCCTCCTGTTCCTAGCTGTCACCACCTCTGGGCCTCAGACATTTTATATGCAACTCCCAACCTTTACAGCAGCAATTCGTAGGCATGTCCTTGGTTCCGGTTTCCCTCCAAAATGTGCTCCCTTGACTCTCTTTCATTATTACTGTATAATTTCTCTTCCACAAAAAGTCTTCCCTTTTTACTTTTCTTCATGGATAAATCTTTGTTTATTCACTTACACTTTTTCTATCATTTCTAGGAAGTCTATATTTAAGAGATATTTTCAGTACATTCTCAATCTGCCATCTAGACACAGATGTCCCCATTACTATTAATATTCTAATAAGTTTGCCATGAAATGAAAAGTCCTTAATTAGGAAATGGGAACACTATAATACGGAGAACTCATGAACTGTTCACCTTCTTAATTTTCTTCACTTGTTCATGTATGCAATTCATGTTTATGGGGGAGTATATCAATCTAGATGAAAAGCATTAGCTTAAAATAAGATTTAGATGAATGGATAAAGAAGATGTGAAATATATGTATGTATACAATGGAATATTACTCAGCCATAAAAAGAATGAATTTTTGCCATTTGCAACAACATGGATGGACTTGGAGGGCATAAGGCTAAGTGAAATAAGTCATACAGAGAAAGACAAATACTATATGATATCACTTATATGTGTAGCCTCATAAATACAGCAAACTAGTGAATATAATAAAAAAGAAGCAGACTCATAGAGAACAAACTAGTTGTTACCAGTAGGGAGACAGAAGGAGGGAGGAGCGCTATAGGGGTAGGGGATTAAGAGGTACAAACTATTAGGTATAAAATGAGCTACAAAGATATATTGTACAGCACAGGAAATATAGCAAATATTTTATAATAACTATAAATAGAGTATAACCTTTAAAAATTGTGAATCACTATATTGTACACCTGTAATTTATATAATATTATACATCAACTCTACTTCAATAAAAACATTTTTTTAAAGGTTTATTCACATAACAGATATTTGCTTAGTAACTACTTTTGTAAGGTCCTGTGCTCATTGGGTTGAAGAAAGTGATTGCTTTACCCTAAGAAAGGCCAGAGTGAAAAGGTATTTTCTTTTCTTAGCCAAGCCTCTTAGAGAACAAAATGTTTCATATATTCAAAAATCAAACCAGTGTAGAGTAACCTGTTTACCCTAAGTTTAGGGTAATATGCTTGTTAATACAACTTGAAAATACATTTATCCTCTTTAAATCTGCAACACTGGTAGTTCAATATGGTTGATAGAGTGTTTCCGATATTCATGACAAGAGTCATGACACATCTAAATTCTGACGTGGCTGCACTAGAAACTCAGCCGAAAGACCTGAAAGTAAGTATTAGTAACAGACAAATCAAAGGATATTCCATCAGTATCGATCACGTTTTCTAAATGGCTTCAAACAATTCTGTATTGTGAAAGACAACCTCACCTTATGATACTTAATATCTGATAGAAGAGCAGTACACAGCTGAAGTCCTCCTACATTGTGGAATCTCACAAGTGACCAATGAAAAATACCTTTCCAGTGAGCAAACTCCCTTGAGTTGTCTTAATCCTAACTGTCCTTCAAGACCCAACTCAAAACTCGTTTTTTTTTTTTTTATCATGAATTCTTCCCTGACTAGTACACAGCAATCATCTCGCCCTTCTCCTGGTGCCCAAATTTTCTTCTGGCTTCACTTATTTGGTATGCTAACCTTATGAACTTTCCACCAGTTTTGTACATTCTACAGCTTGATGTTAGTGTACCTATCACCATAAGCTGCTAAAGAGCAGCCAGATAGTGGCTGACATGATAATGTGTGCACTGCAAGTACACAAATGTGTGGTGACGAATTGATGGATAAAGCTGTTTGCCTCTCTTACCTTTCTAGTTGTAGCTGGTAACATCTGAAATTCAGATTTTCTTCAATACTGCGTTATTTTCCCCAAAAATATTCTCATAAAGTAAATATATATTTATTTCTTATACAACTTCAGTACAATGTATGGCTTATGCCTATATAGAATCTACCACTTCTTTGCCAGTTATGAATTCTATCTTTACTTCATATTTCAGAAGACATTTTGAAAAGGGGTAAACTCATCTTCTCTCCTACTTTACCCTTTCCAGTTGACCTAAGGTAAATTAAACCCATAACAATATGATGTTTACCTCATATTTTCACTTCTGAATATATGAAACCCAAAATTTTATTAAAGAATGCCTATTACTTCCTAATATTTCTATGTAATTTTTTTTCTTAGATTATGAGCTCTAAATTTAAGAACTGAGTCATCTTTTATACTATCCTTCTACCCACATACTATGTACTTTAATATACAGGTGAATTAAAAGCACTTTTCATAATTACATAGAAACCTTTCAATCACATCAAATGAGACACAAAATAGTTCTTCAGAAAGCATCTCTGGGTTGATTTTCAGCAGGGATCAATTTCGGGGGTACCACGTTTACTTAAATCTGGCCCAGTGGTTAATAGCCCATTGGTATACTGCTTTTCTGTCTTCATCTCCTTCATCTTTCCCATTCTCCATCAGTCTTTTCTTGTCACTAGGCAGTCACTATAAAGTAGATATTTCTATAGCTAAAGTTTCTGCTTTGGGGATCATAAAGTTGTCACCCAAATAATTTAAGGATTCCTTACAAGCTATTTGCGTATAAGATATAGCTTGATAATTGCAGTCATGTAAGGCAGCTAAATGTTGAGGGTACCTTGAAAGTTGGTCTCGAATCTATTATTTCATTTCCTTCTAATCATATCCATTAGGATTGTCCCAAGACCTGGCTCACATTTTCTTTATGTATTGACCTTTAATTATACTGGTATTTCATCTCCCATATTTCTTTTTGCCATTGATACTAATACCCATGTCTGAATTGTTCTTTCTGAAACTATAGGTAGATACTACATGAAAAAAAGAGGCACATATAATGTCCCATTTATATATTAATTGAAAGAAGAACACTCTGTTTTCATCATTGATTCACTCTGGCATGAGTCATTTATTATTTTTTGGCCATTTTCTCTCTTCCAACTTCTTACACCCCTCTTTCATTCTCCATATTTTCAGGCTTCATTGCCCCACATTGTTTCCTTTTCCTATAAAATTTGTTATAAAATAAACACAACCCAAGATGTTGTGTTACCCCTCCAGGGGCATTTGCTGTATCAGTCTCCTCCAAACTGAAATTATTTAAGACATAAGAGTATATTTCCAGTGAAAAGAAATGTGACACTCTGAAACAGAAGCAGAGGGAAATCTTTTGGTCTGAGAGCTTATTTTAGATCTTTAAGTCATATCAAAAAAGCAGCATCCTCGCCACAGCAGGATTTTAGGAATAGTGTTTTGATGCAAGAAATCCATGAGGAGGAAGCTTGTGTCTCCTGAAAAAGAGGTTCCCACAGAACCTGCTTCCTAGACCCAATCATGGAAATGGAAGAAATTGTCCCTTTAACTCTCAAAGAAATGCTAGCATGTCCAGCAAAAAAAAAGATTACTTGTTGTGTCTCAAAATACAGGTTTCTGGCTTGCTGTCAAAAATGTTATAACCATGTTGTTTGTGACTTTAATTAGTTTTCCAAACATATGACAAACTAAGTTGAATAAATCAAACTGACCTTTAAATTTCTAGAATTATAGCCTATTTAATTGTCAATAATGCTTCAATAATAACCCAAGTTAATAACCATTTCACTTTCCTCCCTGAGAGGCTCTCTGGGTGATGCACAATGTTATTAATTTTGGCGTGATTACAAATTATTCCTATAGTTCAGGTTTAATACAGTATTGATGTTGTTATGGATTTGTCAGTAAAAATACAAAACTGAGTCAGTCCCAGCTAATGTCAGTTTTAAGGTTAAAAATAAAAAAAACCTACTTATATTGAGGACAGTCAGGAAAACCCATAAGACTAGAATTTCATTGAAAGTATACTTGGCTTGGTATGAGAAAGGATTCAAAATTATAAAACAGCAAAATAGATACGGTAAATCTGTCTGTTAGCAACTTAATTTTTTTTTAATGTATATTGGTCATTTCTGTATTTTTCAAAATTTCTCAGGGGATTGATTAAATCATGTGACAATTCTACAAGGATTGTCCAAAAGTAAGTTTAGAAAGCTAATAATCAGGGTTGAGTGAAGAGTGTAATAATTTTACTCACAGTACACTATTTTGTGAAGCATGAGGGGCAAACTTGTTATAAATGTGTGACTTGGAGTAAAAGGAGAAAAATATAATGTATGAAAACTTGCATGGCAAGACAGTCTAGCACAATGGTGAAGAGTTCTACCTGAACACATGTGAATTTAGTTTAATCTTTGGACTTTCTTTTGTTAGTTTTATTAATTACTAAGTGTCTTTCTGCAAGACACTTCACCTAAAATGTTACATTAAAAATATTAATTATCTCAGAAAGTTTGCAATAAGTAAATGAGATAATGCATAAAAAGTGTTTAATACCTGGCTCATGGTAAATGTTCAAAACTTGTAGGTTCCTGTTAACAGGCTACCACAATGTGCAAAAGTGAACATCTCTTTGATCATTATATTTTCATACTTGGAGAAATAATTCCCGTAAGGACTCACAGTTATCAAAAATTTGTGATGGGATTAAAACCATGTCATTTCCAATTACTAAATCAGTTACCATACTGTCCCATCTGCTTCGATTGTTTTTCAAGGTATGATCCCGGGTAAAGTGTATATGAAGCTTGATTTTTCACATAAAAATTAAGTCTCCCAGATTTCTACTTTCAGTGATTAAAAGCAACTCTTAGAATACAGCAATTAGAAAAGCTGGACAGAAAAAACTTTCTGCTTTAGGATATCATACAGTTATAATAAAGTGGACATTTATGGGTCAAATATTGGGAGAATAGAGTAATTCAAAGAGGTTAAAACAGCATCTTAATTTGCCTTTTCTTTATAAAACTCTACTGATGTTAGAAGAGGCAATTGAGAATCTGCCCAATACTCTTCTTTCTACTTTTGTATGTATTTGAATTTTCTATGCTATATAAAGTAAAAAAAACAAAACAAAACAAGAAAGCAAACAAAAACCTTTCCATAAATGTGACCTAACTTGCTTTTTCAACTCCATCTCCTACTGTTCATTGATCCTTGAACATTATTTACTGTTTCCTTTGCCTGGAATGTCCAATGTTGCTTATGCCACATAACAAAATATTTTCATTCTTTAAATTCCAAAGCTATTTCCTCCATGAAGTCAAGATATCACACAAATGAAACTAGCCTCCTTTGTTTGCTCACCACTTCCTTTGACCTTCCCATAGCAATGAATAGATTCCCCTTTATGTGTACATATTTGAGAATACACGTGTCTCTTCACAAGCATTTTAGATTTTTGGAAAGTACTACAAGTCTTACATTTTTATTCCTCTGCTAAGACAAACACAGGGATGAGTTAAGTTTTAGGGCCTAAAATCTATGCAATTGATTTAAACTGTAAAGAATACAAAAATCCACAAGTTAGGTAGAGTGGCTTGGAAGACCCATGCCAGCTAGGGCCCCTAAAGCTTCAGCTTCAGTAGCTTTACCGTAAAGCTATCTGTAGCAAAACATCATGCACACAGTGTTTGGTTTGCTATAATAAATTCTTATTAAGGGGATCATGTTCAACATTGTTTCGCGATTATTTTTCTGTGATGTTTGAGGCTTTCTTCTCTTCCTCCATGTTTAGAGGTCAAAATAATAGGAAACAGAGGAAGTGGTACCAGTGGTCCCAACATTTACACTCTGGGCTCCCTCATTACCCTTGTATTTCTTTTTCTTTAAAAGTAATTTAGTCTTGGATATGTAGCCAAAAAGAATACAATCTTCCTTAGAAAAGTCAACCTGTAAATGTAAAGTAAAGCAGGGTATAAAGAAGTTTCTTACTCCATATTTCATTGTTGAGAGCTTTCAAGAGTCATTCCTCTCCTTCCCCTTCTGCCCCACATCTGGGCAGGCTGATAATAAAGACCAGGTGATCCCTTCTTTTTCCTCAGCAGAAAGCTCAAATAGTAATAACTTCAGTTCTCACATGTATCGGACCCCTCATTCCAGCCCCCTAACCACAATAAAATCCTAAGCCAATCTCCATTTCCTGCTCTCTCAAGCCATTTTCATATCGGCTCGTGAGCCTGTTCTACTCTCCCCAGAAAGGCTTATTAAGGGAATATTAAACCTTTTCATAACTTCTCAATGGGCATGCATATGGTATCATCAGCCCTGACATTCAAATCAATGTTGATGGGATGGTGGACCATCTCATTTCTGTAGTATAACCACAACATGGGAAAATTTCTTCATGAATATAGGAAAAAGTGATTTGTTGGACAGAAACTAAAACATACATTCATGGAAATTGCATGAGATATTATTTAAGAAGCAGGATGTTGAAGGCCATAAATTTCAAGCTGAAACATTTGGCTTTTATCCTATAGGTAGTAGGAACCCATTTTGAAAATTTGACCAGGAAAGTGACATGATCCCATACATGCTTTAGGAAGATGGATCAGACAACCACATGCTAATTGGTAGTGAGAAGGCTCTAATTTCTCTCAAAATGGGGATGGATACAAGAAATATCATGGGAACTTTGACAACATAGAACCTGGGGGATAAAACAATAGGCTTAGGGGAACCTCCACATTGCTGATGCTCCAACAAGGGCCATGGGTGGTTTAATGCACCATATTTAAAGGGCATAGTAAGCTCAAACTGGACTAGTGCAGTCATGTGGGCGGGACCAGAGTTGTACAAACAGGGATAGAAGCAGTTATCCAATAGAAGTGTTCAGTGTTACAAGACCTACCCTTACACAACAAGAAGTTTCATAATAATGATATGAGGTATAGTGAACAGGATCCAGACCTGAGAAAGATAACTTTCCACAAGCCATTCAAATCCCCTAGCATTAGGTTCCCATGCTATGCAGCATCTAGGGATATAGACAGATCAAGCAGAAAGGCTATGTATGGAGTATTTAAGTAGAATTCCAATGTGAAGAAATGGCCAGAAGAAGGCCACCAAGAGTGACATAATTTGGGGCCACTTAGGAAACTGTGCATCCTTGTAGCCTTTTTGAGGTATGACTTTATATTTCTGAAAATGTATGAAACATCAGAGAGGAGATGAGGAAGACTTTGGTGGAGGAAACACTGGCATTCCATGGTTTGCTCAGACCACACGGCTATGGGTCTGGAGAGTATGGCTATATTTTAGGCGTTCATGACAGTGAAACTAAAGTTAACTGAGGACCAAATCTTAAAATTCTATTTTGTGCAATACTTTATAAAGGGAATATTTTATATGTTGATGGCTACCTAGCTGTCTAACTTTCTACCAAATATTCCAAAGACCTTTCCATTTGGGAGAAGTCCTTGAACACACCTTGTATATTTACATATAGGAAAAGATAATGATGTGAAGAATGATCAAAGTAGTGCCACCTGAGAAAGACTACAAATGCTGAGGGATATCAGAAGAAAGTGGAGTCATTCAAACACAACACTCCTGCTCTCAGCTGAAGGGAGATTCAGAGAGTTAAGGTATTAAAAGCAACTTTTAATAGTGGGTTGTCAATTAAGGTATCTAATAGAATAGTGAATGGTTTAAACAAATGGTTTAAACAAATGAGATTTATATTCTCACCCTACAAGAGGTCCAGTGGTCAACAGTTGCTATGTGGATGTCAAAGCTTGGAGTCAGGATCTCTGTCAGGCCCTCGCCCTTTCATAGTCACAAGATGGATGCAGCATTGCAGGCATCATTTCCTCTCAAGACATCATAAAAGTCAAGAATTGGACAAGTCTGTCACCTTCTATGTCTCTCATTCAACAAAGAGGGGAAAATCCTTCTAAGGACTTCCTTCCAGTAGAAACTCCCTTACATGTCTCTGGCCAGAACGGAGTAAACTGCCTACCCATAAGTGAGCTGATATGCCGACCTTCCCAGAAATCCAATAATATTCACCCAGTACCTGAACTAAACTGGGGTATTGTTAACAATGAAGAGGGTAATGGCCCATGTATGAGCTGACAACAGTATTCACACAATAGGCTTAGGCACTTCCCTTCCCAGTTAGGCTTTGCATTTAATGCTGGTGATCAGTGTTTCAACTTAGAATTTCCTGGTGACAAGGGTGTCTGATACAGTGATTGGCCAGAATTAAAGATAATTTGGGACCGTGAGTCCTGCTGAGAGTCACACTTCACAAGCAACCATCTGCTTTACTTAGCCTGTCTACAAATAGGGAAAAATCTGTCCTTTAAATACCTTCTCAGAATTTGCTTCTTCTATCTACCTTTACAAGACTTACTGTCTCTCTGATAAATCCAGCCCTTATTTCTGTTTCCTTGGTTAGCTCACATTTTCCAGGGCTATGTTTGACCACTTATCATCCCTCTTAGCAGAGAGAGACCTGTCAGCTTGTTCTGTCAGGGATGGTAGCCTTTTCTTAGGCCCTCTAAATAACTAATAAAAATGATTCAAGTCAACCTATTGTTCAGCAGATAATAAACTGATCTTTCTTCTATACATGGATTTCAGAAACCATTGCTCACAGATATCCAGGGATATATTTCAATTACTAAAATCTTCGGGAATATATTTTAATTATTTTTATTCATAGACTATATGGGGGGAAAAGAAATATGTAAAAACTATTTTCTTCCCTCTTCCTCTTCTCTCTTTCCCAAAGCCCAACACCTTGTAGATCAGAGACTAGTTTTTCTATGTGATGTTCAAATCCCAGTATTTTTTTTCAAATATGTCCTAAGTGCAGCTTAATAATTTTGAACATAATATAAAGGATAAAAAGAACATTGTATTACATCCACCTTCCCTTATCTAATGCCCAAGAATATAGAGTTGAATGCATTTCATTCTGGTGTTCATAAAAGTCATAACAATGAAATGCATTTTTACACCTATACTTTGAGAACCATCTCTAATGGGTGACCCATCCTTAAGTCTCACCAACTGCTGCCCCCCTAGTCAGCTGAAGCTAAGTTGTGACCAATCACTTTAAGGTAGAAGTAGTATGAACTCTGCCAATGAGACCCACTGGTTTGGGGTCTTTATCTGCATTTGTCTCTCTGTGGTTGTCATTCATGGGTTGGACTCGGTGTTGGATACACAGGAATGTACTCAACTGTCCAAGACGATCATTCTATATGGAAGTACAGTCAGCACTGTGTATTGTAGGATAACTCGAGTAGCACTAGAAGTTATACGCTGATCAAAATCAATAGCTCTGAAAGCCCCATTGCTAATGTCACTATGGGCTAGTTAATACAGGCAATCCATGCATTAAGTAGATATCCATATTAGTCTTCCTAAAGTCCAATAATATCAAACATCTGCTCAGGAACACTTCTGGCTCTCCCTTACTAAAGTTTTTTTTTTTTTTTTTTTTTAATATATGATTTAACCTGGTAAACAGTTTACTATATTTGTCTTTTAACTAATCCACGTACAAACATACAGTTAAAATGAAGCAGTTAAACCAATTATAAATATAAATGAAAATTAATAGCATTAGAATGACTAGAAGAAAATTTGAGCTCTCAACAAACTGATGTACCCTCAAGACTGTCATCAACACATTTTGTTGTATCTTGATATTTGTCTTTTTTCAATTTACTACCTTGAAGTTACACAATCTCAAGATTAATGCCCAGATTAAATTAGGAAGATTGTTCTGTCTTTTCTTTGGAAAGTATCAGACAGAGATGTTTTCCTCATACAGGCAGAGCTTCAGGAATGATCTGAAGATTCCAAGAACCTCTTAAGGTCTTTCCAATTCCAGTAGCTTAAACAATAGGAAAAAAAAATTGAATTGTGTAAATCCAATAGTTCTGTCATTGGCTGGCATCTCTATTTCTCCAATTACCATTTGAATAAAGAACTCATGATATAAATAAAAACAGCTTATTTTGAAAATAGCATCATATAATAGGTTGGAAACATACCCCAATAATTTTGCTCAGACTTGCTTTACAGTCCTGGATATTTTAATCTAAAACTCACATCATGCATTTCTTCTTCCTCTAAAATAACCTCATTTCTTTATATATCAGAATTTCTTTCCCCCATTAGTAAAAATAAAATCATGTAGGTGCAATTTTATTTTCTTTATACTTTGGGGACTAAATTTAACTAATTAACATTTTAATAACATTCCACCATTTGTTCCTGCAGAATTAGGGGACTTGCTCAAGATAAAGATATACTTTGAACCATCTGGAATTCAAGGAGCTTTGATTTTAAATAAGTACTTGTTTTCCTATATGCTTGTGGACATTTTGGGGTGATTAACATATAGACCATAAGGTAAACTATAGAAAGAATAGAATGTTTTTATATTTATTATACTTTTCACACTCAAAAGATTCTGAATTGTTTCCCTAAATGGATTTAAATATTGGTGAGGATCCTGGCAGAACAGGCACTCAAGGTAATACTGTGAAACCTCACTGATTCAGAATGATTTGAAGGAATGCAGTCTGTATAGAAAAGCTTTTGAATTATAAGATTATCAAGAACAAATATTTCTATTACCTTTAAAAATACATGCATCAACCCTACAAAGTTAAAGTACTGCTGCTGATAGAGATATTACTGAACTTGGTTTAATGAAGGACTAAGGACTTGTACTGTGGACACAGAGGACCACAGTCTGGGCGAGACATAAACTTTCTGTGTGGGAAAATGGAAGGTAAAATTGGGGTGAGATTGGGATATAAAAAGCCTTGCATGTGATGCTCGGCTTGAGGACCTAAAAATTGAATAAATGAATCATATGGCTTCATCTGAAATAAGCCCCAAATCAGTTTAGACCACCAAGATTAATTCCTTATCATGGGAGACAGTACTGGGGTTCCTTGGTAATTGTAGGCATACAGTGAGAATAGAAATTGAGAAAGACAAAACAATATTTTGTTTTTGTCTTTCTGTCTAAAATAGTTTTTGGAGAACTGACACGATAAATGATATAGTCCGCAATGTCCCAAGTTCTAGGGCTCCCCATTGTGTTTGGTGCCATGCCATGCCTACAGCAACAAGTCCTCTAAAGTAGAATTCCAAAATCATGGAAGATCCCAAAACTGACTCCTTACTCCATGTGGAGTTTGCCAGTGCACATGTCCCTCATCTCTGTTTGTTCGTGATCCATTTGTCACAATTATTCCTAAAAGCCCAACTTTAGCATAAATTTCTATAGGATTTGTTCCACCTTTTTCTTTTTCCTGTAATCTCTCGATTTTCTTACCTTCCTTCTCTCGTTTAGTCTTCATTCTTCTTAATATTTCATTTTGCACACTGTCAAGATACAAATGCCTTTATTGTCTATATTTGTAGATGGAATATAGCTACTATGTTGGTAATTTGCAGCCAGAGCTCACTAATGTATGGTATCAAATGCAATGGAGGGAGAGGGTATGGGGAAGCACCTTCACCTCACTGCATCTTATCTTCAACATGCTTTCATAGATTCTAACACAAAAGCTTACTCCATTCACCCCTGACTAGGCAAATTGACTAGGCATCCAATGGTAGAGACAAGGATCATTTTTGCCAGACTCTCCTAGGTACTTTTAGAGATGCAGAAAAGCAGGATTAAATTAACTTAGTAACTGATTTGAACAGGATCTTAACTTCGAATCCATATTTCACACATGGTTCAAGACCTGACCTCGCAAGTTCTCTACTAAAGAGTACATTGACTCTCCCTCTGTTACTGGCCTCTCAACTATGTCTTATCCCAGTAAATTGTGGACCAAGCAAAGACCTTTTACCAAAGTTTTATTACCCTGCCTTTTATTATGGATATATTCAGTCCACTGACTTTGGTCAGCTATTCAACGTGAAAGCCTGAAGAAATATTAATGGTAAAACATCTGTCCTATTTTTATTCAACAGCATTTCAGACCTTTCAAACTATTTTAACGTTTTCTCTCATTTGATCAACAGTATGGAGTATGCAGGGTACATTTTATGATAACTTCTTTAAACAGTAAACTCAAACACAAAGAAATAAAATGAATTATCAAAATTACACAGCAAGTTATAGCAGAGTCTAGTCTACATTCCAAGACCCTGCTCCCTAATCTCATGGTATCCCCAGTATATTGTACCTCTTCCCTAAAACTGGACTGTTATCTTAATCTTGTGTGGCATTTGTCGTCACTTGATTTATTTTCTACACTATATATCAGAACATTTAACTTTTCTCAGTTACCTAATATGCAAAATTATTTTTTCTTGAGGAAGCCAAACCATGCCTTTCAAACTCATTTGTTGATGACTAATACAATTTTAATGTAGAGCAGAAAACAGAAAGAAACTTTCTCTGTAAGAATATAATTCTCTACTTCCATTTTGGAAGATTGAGTTTATTATACATTCTATACACTTAAAACATTTAGAGATTATAAAACATCTTCCCCTGGAAGGAAGAGAAATGGGTGTGAAGGTCTTCAGTCTAAGCAGGGATGCTAAGAGTATCAGGAGAGAAGGGAACAGTTGGGGAGGGATAGATTATTCATTGAATTTTGGACATGCCAATAATCTGAGCTCCAAAAATAAAGCCCAAACTAAGGATGCTCAAAAAGTAATCATGTTCTGAGTGGAACAGAGAGAGAGAGAGAGAGGGAGATAAACCCTCTGAAACAGGAAATACTGAATAGCATCTGTTAATCTTGGTAGGAGTCTAACTAAGAGGTAGTACAAAGTCTTCTGCGATGATAGTTCCCATCTGTGGGGCCTTGGGGCCAACGGTGACACTAAGAAAAAGCATCAGGATAATAGAAGAGAAAGACTGGTGTCTCTTAAGTTGGCACTTCCCAAAGTGTTCCCCAGAGACCAGAGTTGCAATATATGCTCCCTCCTAAAAACTTTATAGGTCAAATCATTGGTAAATACCAAGTACTATAGCTCCCTACTAAAGATTCAAAATTCAAACCAATGCAATAATTAAAAGTCCTGTAGAAAAGGAAATAAACTCAAACAGGTTTAACTATTTTTAATTATGAAATGTTTCAAACATATATGATGATAAAACAAACATCCATATGCCCACCACTCAAATTAAATACAGATTAACATTTTGTCTTGTTGCTTAACATTTGAAAAAAGAAGTTCTAGATACAATGGAATTCTCAAACCATTCTCCTCCTCCCTCTTCAGAGGTAAAGACTACATTGAGGTTGTTGTTGATCCCCTCCTTCATGTTTTAACTTGGGTTAATTCAGCATTTCCCAAACATGTTTACTCACAGAGCCTTCTTCTTATGTAACATCTATTAACAGACTATGGAAGATCTGAAGTGAGTGTATAATTTTGGAACACTGATTTAAGATTCCCATATGTCTTAAAAATAAAAAACAAGCTGGTGAATGTGCTTCAGGCCAAGAGAAATGGGTCAGGAAAGAAAGAAGTGAGTTTGGGGCCAGAATGAATAATAATTTTTGGAGAAATGAAAGTTGCAATGTAAGGTTGTCAATGGGTAGTTTAGATTCAAGGCATGGCTTCTCTGGGCCCGATATGAAACTTCCTCCCTTTCCCAGTGGGTCAGCTAATGGCAGGACCCAAGAAGGTTTCTCTGAGGCTAGATTAGATACTCCGGGTTTCACCCTGAGAAAAGAGAGAGGCAGGTTCTGTTAGAAAATAAACAGACGGCAGACTTCCAGAACTAGTGGCAATCCAGATGCCAGTTCAGCCTCCCGGTAAAATCTACAAGGCTTGATCTGCTCTCCTATGTACATAGGGTTCCTGCGAGAGATGTGGTTCTCTTATCATTTTCCCCCGAAAGGCCCACAAAACTCTCTACCCCTTCCCCAAGCTGGGCCTCCCCTCCATCTCCCTTAACCCCCAACAATTTTAATTGAAGTTGGTTTAAATTTTAGTCCATATCACTTATACCACAGACATAGAGGAATGGCTGTATCATCCATTCATCTGAACTAAGCCTGATTTTCCTGGACCAAATTGAAGGACCAGGAATCTCTAATGAATAAGATATAACTAGGGAGTAAATCTCAGTCACACTTTGCCATAACTTCACACAGAGATCACCCACATTCTGGGCTATGTGCAGTTCTTCAAATTCTATCAAAAATGAGTAAATGAATTTCACCCCACTTACTGATTATAAGGACTAGCTAACTGCTTTGATCATCTGGGGAGCCCCTTGAACTGTTAAAACTTATCCAATTTATCTCCCCTGTGGGAGTGCAATGTGCTAGAAAGAGCCCCCATTTAGCAGTTCATGGGTCTGCGATCCAGCACTCAGTAGCTATTTAAATGTAGGAGAGGCATTCACCTTCTCTGAACAGGTATAACAGCATCCTCCCATAGGTTTTGTACAGGATTAAATGAGCTAATGCATCTGATATGCTTATCTTAGTGCTCAGCAAGTGGCAGATCTGGAAAACAAGAGCTATTTTTATTACTGCTATTATTATAAAAACTAAAAATCAAACCAAACAAAAAGACCTGTTTACTTAAGGAGAGCAAGGAATGGATGTTTTGGAGAGTGGGAGGTGCTGTAGAAACCTGCTTGAAATCTCTTCAGGCAGAAGAGACAGAGGATAGTACATAGTAGAAGAGAGTTTAGCTGAGCAAATATTTGTGACCTAATGGGCTCAGGAAAGAGAAGGGTTGAATTAATATTTAATTAACATTTCACCAGCCTGGGAAAGGGATATAAGCCTGTGGTTGATTCAATATATAACATCAGGTGTTATTAGATACTACCAAGAATCCCTTTGTCCCAAACCTCTCTCCCCTCTAGAAATTGAGTAGAGAAGGAACACCAGGCATGTGGATGTTTCTGCCCAGTCTCTTGCCTCATCCCTCTGTTAGCCTGCCGTCTTATGGGAGGAGTGTGCTGCTGCTTAATCCACTGGCTTACAAGGAAAACCCTGATCACTTCCCATATGAGTAAGGGAGGAGGCAAGAGGAAGGAGAGGAGGGTCTTGCATAGCTGATGAAGGTAGGTGATAGGCTGGTTCATGTGTCCTGCCAGTCAGCAGTGACTCTTAGTATGCCTCCTCCACACATGCTTTTGCACCGTCTGCATCTTCTGAGTGGTGCTTGTTCAAGACCTCTCACTCCTCTATTCTCACCTCTGTATCCGAGCCCTTCCTATCCCACATTGCACGGTTCAAGTTTCCCCTCTTCTATGAATTCCTCACTGAGCCCCTCAGTCCATAATCTTCTGTACACAACACTTACTGTAGAGAATACAGCTGAGCACTGAATACCTGTTTTGCACTGGGGTTGTATGATCAGTCTTATCCATGTCTCCTCCAATAAGACTATAAGATCCTTTAGGGTGGAAACCATGCCTTCTGCATTTCCTAAAGCTGCTAACACAGAAGTGAGCACATGAAAACTAATTAATAAATGCCTGTGAAAAAGAATGTTTTAAAACCTAAACTAAAAAAAAGTGCCTAGAAAATTCTCTAGGGATATAAAATCTTTAGAAAATTCTAAGTCTGAATACATTCACCCTTGCAAATGCATTTAGAAAGGGCCTCCAGTGCCGACCCCAGAGAGCCTCCGAATGTATCTGTCATGTGAGTTTGAAATGCAGCATTGTCATTATTCAGATGGAAAATAGAATCACTTATGAGATCATGGCTCATTGTCAATTCTCTATATATTTGCATGTATTGTGACAGATGCTGTCGAATCTCATCCTACCTCTATTATTCTACAGAAATAGATTGGCCCTCTTATGCTATACAATAATAATTAGGATAATATCACCCATTAACTCTCTATGCCCCTTTCTATATAGAAAGCTCAGAGAAAGCTTTGATGATTACAAGCCTAAACTCTACTCCATCAGTTTCAACTGGACCCTCACTCTCTCCAAAAATTTCATTTTTGACTGAAATATTTCATGGGCTATTCACATCCCAAAGGGGATTTTTTTTCAAAGTTTGAGATAATGGGTTTCAGCCATCTTGACTTAGAACAGAATGAATAAATGCATTTTCTCCACAGAAAATTCATAATGCCTTAAGCTGAGTTTGTGCCTATGACATATTCTTAACCACCTACTGAATTGCTTTCTCTTCATTTCTGAGGTTAAATGGGAGTCCTGGAGCCTATAGTAGAATTCCACCATATGTGCTGGTGGAAATTTTTTTTTAAATAAAAAATAAATAAATACAGTTCTAGAGTTATCAGGCAGCATAGCAAAAACAGTAAAATTTATGAAAACAGGAGAAACTTCTGCCATCTTTTTCAGGCTAGGTGTCTATTGGTTACCTTTTGTCTATAGCCCCATACCTCATGGAATTATTTGTTCTATAAGTAATTGCATGTTTATCTTCTCAGGAGTATCTATATTTTAAGGAGGAAGGAAGAACAATGGTGTAATATGTTAGACTGGTGTCAATCATTCCTCAATTTTGTTCCATTCAGAGACATTACAGATGCCTCAACATCAATTAGCTGATTGGAGAGAGGAAACAAGTCAGGACTGGATAGGATAGAGATTGAGGAATATGATCTGATTACAGAGGAAGCCACAGTAGTGGGGAACTCAGTGGTTGACTTCTGGACATTTGACAAGACTCATCTCTAGGACCCAGGTTTTGAAAGGCTAACATTACAAAGAATGAGGTGATATATTAGCAGTGGACATTCTGGACATTAGAGCACTTCATAGAAAATTGAGTTTGGGATTTTTTTCTGGATAACCCTCAAATAATGCCAGATGGATGGCTCACCACTATGTCTACAGATAAAACCAACAAGCACCAAACATAGCACAATAGAGTTAATTTTCCATATGCATATGACTCAGTGAAGCCTCACCCTGTACTGCTCTACACCATATCTTCAGTGGGAAAAGGGTTGGAGACATATAGGCTGTTTGGCTTTCCAGAAACTGCTAAGGAAATGACTAAGACTAGAAAAAGCCCAATTCCACCAGTACATTATGGTAACCTGAGCTTATACTAAGAAGTTCATACACACCTAGAAAGAAGATTGTCTGGGAGGAAAGGGTTCACCATTGCCACCATCATCAGTTCTTGCCACTCAGATGAACCAAAGAAAGCCCTTAGACCCAGAAAACCACTCTGAGATTTCAGGAGATCCCACTTCTCCGTACCTTGACCAACTAGTGGTGTGAAGTGAATCAGAATTCCTCTCATGCCACAGCTATTTCTGAATCTAGATTGTGTATCTAGAATAGTACATAATGAAATTATACTTTCAGGTTTTAAGATATTTCATTTTTATTGCAAAAGATTACAATAGAAGATTACTTATGCTTGGAACTGTGTTTGAGCTCTTCTAGGGAAGATGGAATTTGATACCGCACAAATCCATTTACTTTCTTTTCAACTGGATTTTCAGAATAGCAATTTCTGTATTTAGTTATAATGTTTATTATTGCCCTAATGCTAATATAATCTCTGACAAAAATCTTCAGGCTGGTAATAAATGAAACATTGGGAAATAGGGAATTGATAATACATACTGACTTCAAACTCTGACTGAAATTCCAGTTTAAATCTACACTTAGGAATTATTTATATTCTTTTATGTCATATCAATTTAAATAATATCTTACTCACTGGGGCATAAAGAATAATGCTAGTATTAAAGTTTCTCTTTGATATTTGCTAATTGCACATGAAGGGGTTATATCGGCTGCATTTAAGGGTATTTTTTTAAATTTAATTTTACTGTATTAGAAAATCCATGAATTCTTCTTCTGAAATTATTGCTTTTAAATATTGAGTAATAAAAATATTATCCCCATGATGCACCCTGAATCATGTGGCCTTGAATAAGCTTTTTCCCTGTTACAAAGGAAAAGGAATAGCAGGACGATTGGTCTAATAGTTAATAAATAAGGGTGATCATACTCTCATTTATTTAAAAAAATTTTTTTTTCGGTACACGGGCCTCTCACTGTTGTGGCCTCTCCCATTGCAGAGCACAGGCTCCAGACGTGCAGGCTTAGCGGCCATGGCTCACGGGCCCAGCCGCTCCACGGCATGTGGGATCTTCCCGGACCGAGGCACGAACCTGTGTCCCCTGCATCGGCAGGCGGTCTCTCAACCACTGTGCCACCAGGGAAGCCCCATACTCTCATTTTAAAATATCAAATCTGTATTTAAAAAGCTGTTTTCTTCATAAAATATGTCCATCATTGATAAGGTTGTATACTTTATAAAACCAAAATTCCATGAAAATTAAAAATGTTGTTACTGCAATGTTGGTTCTTATCTTATAGAGATATAAACTGTAGCCAGTGCCCTACTTCAGACTCTCATCTTACTCTTCAATGTTTTAATCATTCAACAAACTTCACTGAATGCTTCCAAAATGGGGCAGATTTGTGAGGGTAGAAGGGTGCTTAGGCTGCAGATCAAGACATAACTACATGTACTTATGAGCTGTGTGCCCATGGTTACATTTCTTAACTTCCCTGAGCCTTGATGGTTTCTTTGTCTGTAAAATGTAAATAATAATCTTATCTTGGAAGGCTTTTTCTGGATAATGTCTGAAAACAAATGCTTTTAAAGTCTCTAGTGCATATTAGTGTATGCACTAGTGTATAAATGGTTGTATAATAGTGTTCATAGCAAAATTTAATTTTTTATAGCTGAATAATATTTTTTTATATATACATACCACATCTTCTTTATCCATTCACCTGTTGATGGACACTTAGGTTGCTTCTATATCTTGGTTATTGTAAATAATGCTGTTGTGAACATTGGGGTGCATATATCTTTTTCAATTAGTGTTTTCGTTTTATGTGACAGCATGGATGAACCTGGAAAGTATTATGCTTAGTGAAATAAGTCAGACAGACAATAACAAATACTGTTTGTTTTCACTTACATGTGAAATCTAAAAAATAAACAAACATGACAGGACAGAAACAGACTGACTCATAGATACAGAGAACAAACTAGTGGTTACCAGAGGGGAGAGGGATGGTAGGAGGGGCAAGATAGGTGAAGGGGATTAAGAAATACAAACTACTAGATACAAAATAAATAAGTTACAAAGAAGTAATGTAAAGCATATGGAATATAGCCAATACTTTATAGTAACTTTTTATGGAGTATTATCTATAAAATATTGAAGCACTATGTTGTACACCTGAAACTAATATAATATTGTGAGTTAACTTTACTTGAATTAAAAAAAAATAGTGTTCATGGGCCTCACCAATCTATGAGTACAAGTCGGTCACAGTAAAATAACTTAGATTCCACTAACTCTTTTTACCATCTACTCATGTAGGAGCTCTGGACCCCAACAAAGCCTTCTCCCCTGACATAATGCCTCTGCCATTCCCACATGTGCTAATCATTAAGCTTGAATAGATATAAGACTGCAATCAATTCTATATCTGCAATCCCATTCCTGCTCCAGCCCCATCAACCTCCACACACAAAATGTGTTTTTTACAAAGTTGATCTTTCTATGCCTGGCTCCTTTTAACCTCATTGGTGATGGTGATTTTTCTCCCTAGGGATTCCTCTATTTGAACAGACATACTCAGATCTCTCTGAATCTCACTTGAATTCTACCTGGGACACCCCACAGGAGAGACTATGGTTTCTATTTCCCAGTCCAACAGCAATGTTCCCAGAAACAGAAGCACTCACTCTCCAATGGTGGAAATAAGTTATTAACACAATAAATAGAATATAATATACTTAGAAGTATATTATGCATGACATAAACATGACATGAACAAGATTGAGGGGAGAGAGGGAGCCCATGTGTTAAGACCATCAAGGAGAAGTTCAAGGAAGGGATGGGTTTTGATCTGGTTGTAAAAGAGGGACAAAATATTGGCACAAATTGGAAAGCATAAAACCTGATGGCACTGGAGATGGTGGAGAGTTTCTCTAGAGAAAATGGTAAGTGTGAAGAGATATTGCAAAAGAGGGTTGGACAGAGGTAAAGAAGAAAAGAACTACAGTGGTAGTGGTAATCAATGGTGATGATACAAGTGATGCTGGTGGTGATGATGCTGAAGTACTGTTCTCTTTTATTCTCATAACACCAGTAAAGTATTAGTTTCCATTATAAAATTCATTCTACCCAGAACTGTACAAACTTTACATTTTGTTCTCATTATTACTCATAGACCACATTTATAGCATAATGATGTAGAAGTAGCAAAATGAGAGTAGTGATGGATCACATAACGATGTCATCCCCTGGTATAACACCCTACCCTTACCAAAATGAGCAGAAAACTGATTGGCAAGGTATGGGTTGAGGTAAGACAGGTATGTCCTTTCATAACAGAAAACTCATATTTTATCTTTGTTTTTAGTTCCATATTGATGAAATATTTATAATAGTTTATCTTAGAAAACAATTAAAGCTATTTTTTCATCATTTACATATCTAACTTCATGGAGTCAAATATGTTATGTTCTATCACATTTTAGATAGTTATAGTGCCCCTACTCTCCATATGTTGACATTTTATTACTGTGATATGGGAACAGTAGTGATTAGTAAATTCTTATATAACATTGTTATATCCTCCTTTCTTTCTATGTTACAGTTGTCCAGAATTAGGAAAGCTACCTATTTCCAGAAAACTATTCTTAATTTCCTGAGGCATTATACTTTTAATGGAAAGATGATCCAATGAGTCTCACACATCTGTTTTCTTCTTGAAAGAGGACTTAAGGGAAAGAAATTCTAAGAAACACAGTTCCAATGGTGGAATTATATGGCAGTAAAATAATCATTTAAATATCAGAAGGGAGCATGTTCTAGAAGGTACAAACATCACCACTGCATAGAAGCTATAGATAATGAATTCAGATCCAGTACACATAAGAGGTTTCTTATAATAAGATCTGTGGGGGAAATGCAGAAAGAATTCCAGCACTGAGTGGAAGCTTCAAAACAATCATCTCAGGGAGCTCCCCACATCTATGAATCTCTGACAACTTCAGGAAACATGACTATCAGCCTCGAGGAATATTTTTTTGGCTGGTGAGGTCTGTGCAAATTTGGCAAATGATAGGAAGTAGGAGGCTGCCTGCCACACATCCACAGGAGGCTAAAACCAGTCCTGGGTCCCTAACACACAACATTAGTAACATGTGCTAGGGACATACCATGAAACATCCATTACAAGTGGAAATTGTTAATATTGAGTAAGGTAATCTATGAGTTCAGAGAACACATTGAATAAATGTTTCTGGTTCACAAGACTAAAGATGAATTCTGCTTCAATACAATGCTAATAAAAGGAAGCTCATGAATGTGTATGTGAGCATACCTATTGTTAATATTTTTTAAATGCTTTAATTTGGAAAGTCATAGTTGACCAATGAACAATAACTTCAACTTAATAAATGATGATATTGACCAACCAAGAAATCAACAGCTGCTTAATAAATTAAAGGAAAACACAAATTTATCAGACTTATTTCATCAGGTTACATATTACATTTAAGTTACCTCCAAAGTATGATATTTTCCAAGAAAATAGAGAACACTGAATGTTTAATTAGAAGTATATTATCAGTGTAGCCATTATTCAGAATCAATCTACCATAAATAAATAAATAAATAGGAAGAGAAAGATGGAGAAGGAACAGATTTGCTTCCCAACTCAGTGAGCACAAAGGCAATGATGTATATGAGAAGGTGCAACATGGTCTTCTCTACAATGAAAAATTGGGTGACATCTTCAAGGTACTATAGTGGGATATTACAAAAATATTATATATCTACACATATACATGCACACACATATATAAACAAACACACACACACATTAAGGGATGAGCATTTCAAAATTTTCACACTGCCTTAATAGGTGAAAACCAATATTTCTATCACTGGAATTCAGTTTTCTTAGTTGAACCCATGTGTCTAAAACGCTGCTGGGAGATGAAAATTAATACTGGTTATTACTGGTTACTAACATATGAATGTGATTTATTTTATCATAATAATAACCATCACTAGGAATGATGTATTGGACTGGGAATTTTTAATGCAAGCAAGGGAATGTACAAGTTGTAAAACATGCACATTTAGCATGGTTAAGGAGGTACCTGTTGCCTGGGGCATTATGGTGTTGCAGAGAGGCACTTATTTCAATATTTTGACCTACACTTGATCTACAGACTGGAATCATTACTGTCTAGTACTCTTCAGTGGCTTGTTATTTCTTTCCAAAATGTGATCACTTCCTGGGTTTGACAAATACTACTTCCATCTATCCCCAAAACCTATAACCCTCTCTCTCATGTAGCCCTTCCTCATGTCCTCTCCATTCTCCATTTCATCCCCTACTATCTCTTAATTTGGTTTTCTCCTCTCAGTCCCCACACTATTATCATTTATCATTTGGACTTTTGCTTCCCTACTTAATTCCATACTGTCACCAGAATGATTTAAAATACAAATCAAGGGTCTTCATTTCCTTGGGCAGAATAAGGTATGGTTTCACTGGGATAGTAATGGTAGAAGGGATAAAGGTGGAGGTGGTAGGAGTTATAGAGAGGTAAGATTCAGGTTTGGGCAGTATCACACACACAGAAAAATGGTCAATCAGTATTCTACCTTAGATGAGGCCCATTCTCTCACTGACCTACCAGGGAGCTAGACACACAGGAATGATTTCACATTAGGGTAAAAGTACCCATTTATTTATGGATGAGATCTCAGCGTAGGTCTGTCTGGTGAAAGATGGATGCAGTCATGCTGCTTAGTTATGAAGTTTAAGGGGAATTCCTCCTGTGCCACTACCCAACCCCAAAGCTAGGGGCAGACAGGTTGAGGCATGCTTGTAGGAATAGAGAAAGACAATGTTGCCAGCTTTATAGAGCAGATCCTGATCTAAATTACCTACTCAAGTCTTCCCTTGGAGAAGATGAAAGAGAAATGGTGAGTCATGACTTGCTTTACCCCAGGGACAAGACTTTGCCCAATAATGAGAAGGGAAATATCAGGGGAGAATTAAAAACTTGGTATAACAACCTGCTTATTAAGAAAATCTGACACCATGCACACTCTAGGCTCTGACACCCTCTTCTCCCTACTCCAGCAATGATAGGACAGTTACGAAGTGTGTGTACAGAGGGTATGGAAAGAGAGAGAGAAGTTACCTGTGTCTCAACTTTTACACACAGTCACCATCCCTGCCACCAGGGCCATCACTTGTTGGGTGCTCACCCCAAATGAAGCCAAGGCATTGCAGGAAGTCTTAACCTCAACTACTTGTGTTAATGCATATAATCCTCACAAAATGTACACATGGTGGGCTCTAAATAGTATTTCCTTTTTTCACGTGAAGGGATTAAAGATTAGGGAGGTTAAATAACTAGGAGGGCTGAGTTGTAGACAGATGTGGAGATTGAACAGGTTCTATATTTCAAGGAAAAATGGTATAGGCAAACAAAGAGAGGCCCTAGATACCAGCTGTGGTATCTGTGGTAACTAGAGAGTGTGTGTCTGAGCATGATGGTTGAGAATGTGGTTCTGGAATGAGTCTGTTAAGATGGATCAAGAGAAAAGCCACTGGAGTTGGGGAATCAAAACAATAGGAGATTCGCTATGTCCTGAGACATCCATATGCTGGGGGAAGCCTCCAGAAGGAGGGTAGACTGCTTCTCCCCATGGTGGGTCAGGTGGGGGTCTCCCACCCTTGACATCCAGCAAAACAGCACACCATGCCTCATCCTGAAAGAGCCCTGCCTTCTCAGTCCATTGGGCTCACCTGCCCCACTCAGGGCTCACACACTAGCAATGTCCTTCCACAGCTTCAAGTTGCATTAAAATCACCTGGAAGCCTAAATACTCACATGTAATATTAAAATGGCTGAAGTACTCTTTCTAGTCCCATTTGAATTTCCATGTCCAGTGCAATGAATTGATTGAACTTTGACGGCATAAGGAGAAGTCAGGATGTGAGCACTCCCAGTACCCCCAGTTGGTCACTGTGCCCAAAATTCCCCTATTGAAATACATACTTTTAGCTCCAATGGACTACTCCTTTGTGATCAGAGTGCACATTTCCCGTGGAAGAGCTGTGGTTTAGGCTAATTTTGGTCACTTCAGCTTGTTAAAAATGAGGGGTCTGAGAGCAAGTACTGAAAGGGGAAGAAAGAGTTTGAGGGAAAAGAGAAACTGGAGAGACAATAATCCTGGAAACACAAAAATGGACTAATGACGTCTTAATTCTGCCAGCACTTTTCAGGAGGAAAATCTTCAGCCTTCTTTACTCATTCAGTGCATGGACCTCTAGGCCTCTCTCTTCTTGGTTTTGGTCAAATGATGATATTTCTGTTAGACAAACCAGGGAGTTTGTAAGAAAGAGGTTTCACTCAATAAAATAAATATCCATAACTAAAATTTAGTTTAGTAGTATATTTTACTTCAAATGTACATGGAATACTCTATCTATGGCTACATAACACCAGACTCATCAAGGGTAGACCATGCTTCTCTCTTCCCCCACCCCCAGGGAGGAGATATAAAGTTTTCACTTGATCATCACAGACCTGTCCAGCACAAGGAATCTGTGGAGTTTTTTGCTTTTTGCTTTTTTTCCAGACTCAGACCCAGCTAAAGCTTAGAAGAATCTAAATTAATCATAAAATGTCTCCATAAAGATGATTGGCCCTGGTAAAAGAGTGAATTAATTACCCAGTTTGGGTGGAATGGCACACTCGGTTTTCCAAGGCACCCTTTTCCCCATCGCAAGTAGAGCCCGGGTACAGAATTTCACTATCCTTTGCCTGATTTCATCAAACAAGCCTTCTGACAGGTCTCCCATCCTCTAGCTTTCTCCTGGCTCCAGTCCATCTTCTCCACAATGATGCAGCCATGTGGTTGACAGGGTCTTTGTGCTCTGGCCGACTACCAGATGCAGTCTTGCCCACAAGAAAGACAAGATCCAGCCTCATCCTTTAGAACACAAGTACCAGTCCCTTCCACCAGGAAGCCTACACAACCCACTGAACCAACCTTACCCACTGGGGGCTGACACCAAAACCAATGGGAACTACGAACCTTCAGCCTGTGAAAAGGAGACCCCGAACACAGTAAGTTAAGAAAAATGAGAAGACAGAGAAATACACAGCAGATGAAGGAGCAAGGTAAAAACCCACCAGACCAAACCAATGAGGAGGAAATAGGCATTCTACCTGCAAAAGAATTCAGAGTAATGAGAGTAAACAAGATCCAAAACTTTGGAAATAGAATGGAGAAAATACAAGAAACATTAAACAAAGACTTAGAAGAACTAAAGAGCAAACAAACAATGATGAAAAAACACAATCAATGAAATTTAAAATTATCTAGAAGGAACAATAGCAGAATAACTGAGGCAGAAAAATGGACAAATGACCAGGAAGATAAAATAGTGAAAATATCTACCACACAGCAGAATAAAGAAACAAATAATGAAAAGAATTGAAGACAGTCTCAGAGACCTCCGGGACAACATTAAATGCACCAACATTCGAATTATAGGTGTCCCAGAAGAAGAAGAGAAAAAGAAAAGGACTGAGAAAATATTTGAAGGGATTATAGTTGAAAACTTCACTAATATGGGAAAGGAAATAGTCAATCAAGTCTAGGAAGTGCACAGAATCCCATACAGGATAAATCCAAGGAGAAACATGCCAAGAAACATATTAATCAAATTATCAAAAACTAAATACAAAGAAAATATATTAAAAGCAGCAAGGGAAACATAACATACAAGGTAATCCCCATAAGGTTAACAATTGATCTTTCAGCAGAAACTCTGCAAGCCAGAAGGGTGTGGCAGAACACAATTAAGGTGATGAAAGGGGAAAACCTACAACCAGCATTACTCTAACAAGCAAGGATCTCAGTCATATTTGATGGAGAAATTAAAATATTTACAGACAAGCAAAAGTTAAGAGAATTCAGGCCCACCAAACCAACGTTACAACAAATACTAAAGGAACTTCACTAGGCAGGAAACACAAGAGAAGGAAAAGACCTACAATAACAAACCCAAAACAATTAACAAAATGGTAATAAGAACATATATATTGATAATTACCTTAAATGTAAATGGATTAAATGCTCCAACCAAAAGACATAGACTGCCTGAATGGATACACAAACAAGACCTGTATACATGCTGCCTACAAGACACACACTTCAGACATAGGGAAACATACAGACTGAAAGTGAGGGGATGGAAAAAGATATTCCATGCAAATGGAAATCAAAGGTAAGCTGGAGTAGCAATTCTCATATCAGAAAAAATCGACTTTAATATAAAAACTATAACAAGAGACAAAGAAGGACACTACATAATGATAAAAGGATCAATCAAAGAAAAACATATAACAATTTAAAATATTTATGTACCTAACATAGGATCACCTCAATACATAAGGCAAATGATAACAGCCATAAAAGGGAAAATAGACAGTAACACAATAATAATAGGGGACTTTAACACCCCACTTTCACCAATGGACAGATCATCCGAAGAGAAAATAAAAATAAATAAGGAAACACAGGTTTTAAATGACACATTAAACAAGATGGAATTAATTGATATTTATAGAACATTCCATCTGAAAACAACAGAATACACTTTCTTCGCAAGTGCTCATGGAATATTCTCCAGGATAGATCATATCTTTGGTCATAAATCAAGCCTTGGGAAATTTAAGAAAAGTGAAATCATATCAAGTATCTTTTCTGACCACAATGTTATAAGACTAGATATCAATTACAGGAAAAAAATGTAAAAAATACAAACACATGGAAACTAAACAATACACTACTAAATAACTGAATGATCACTGAAGAAATCAAAGAGGAAATCAAAAAGTACCTAGAAACAAATGACAATGAAACATGATGACCCAAAACCTATGGGATGCAATAAAAGCAATTCTAAAAGGGAAGTTTACAGCAATACAATCCTACCACAAGAAAAAAGAAAAATCTCAAATAAACAACCTAACCATACATCTAAAGCAATTAGAGAAAGAAGATTTAAAAAACCCAAAGTTAGGAGATGGAAATAAATCATAAAGATCATATCAAAAATAAATGAAAAAGAAAGAAGGAAATGATAGCAAAGATCAGTAAAACTAAAAGGTGGTTCTCTAAGAAAATAAAACTGATAAATCATTAGCCAGACTCATCAAGAAAAAAAGGGAGAAGACTCAAATCAATAGAATTAGAAATGAAAAAGGAGAAGTAAAAAATGACACTTCAGAAATACAAAGGATCATGAGAGATTACTACAAGCAACTATATGCCAATAAAATGGACAACCTGGAAGAAATGGACATATTCTTAGAGAAACACAACCTTCTAAGACTGAAACAGGAAGAAATAGAAAATATAAACAGACCACTCACAAGTAATGAAATTGAAACTGTGATAAAAAATCTTCCAACAAACAAAATCCCAGGACCAGGTGGATTCACAAGCAATTTCTATCAAACATTTAGAGAAGAGGAGCTAACACTTATCCTTCTCAAACTCTTCCAAAATATAGCAGAGGGAAGAACACTCCCAAACTCATTCTACGAGGCCACCATCACCCTGATACCAAAACCGGACAAAGATGTCACAAAAAAAACAAAACTACAGGCCAATATAAATGATGAACATAGATGTAAAAATCCTCAACAAAATGCTAGCAAACAGAATCCAACAGCACATTAAAAGGGTCATACAGCATGATCAAGTGAGGTTTATCTCAGAAATGCAAGAATTCTTCAATATACACAAATCAATCAATGTAGTAAACAAAATTAACAAACTGAAGGGTAAAACCCATATGATCATCTGAATAGATACAGAAAAATCTTTTGACAAAATTCAGCACCAATTTATGATAAAATCTCTTCAGAAAGTAGGCATAGAGGGAACTTACCTAAACATCATAAAAACCATATATGACAAACCCACAGCCAACATCATTCTCAATGGTGAAAATCTGAAGCCATTTCCACTAAGATCAAGAACAAGACAAGTTTGCTCACTCTCACCATTATTTTTCAACATAGTTTTGGAATTTTTAGCCATAGCAATCAGAGAAGAAAAGAAATAAAAGGAATCCAAATTGGAAAAGAAGAAGTAAAATTGTCACTGTTTGCAGATAACATGATACTCTACATAAAGAGTCCTAAAGACGCTACCAGAAAACTACTAGAGCTAATCAATGAATTTGGTAAAGTTGCAGGATACAAAATTAATGCACAGAAATCTTTCCAATTCCTATGCACTAACAACAAAAGACCAGAGAGAGAAATTAAGGAAACCCTCCCATTTACCATTGCAAAAATAAAGAATAAAATACCTAGGACTAAACCTACCTAAGGAGACTGAAGACCTATATGCAGAAAACTATAAGACACTAATGAAAGAAATTAAAGATGATACAAACAGATGGAAAGATATACCATGTTCTTGGACTGGAAGAATCAACATTGTGAAAATGACTATACTACCCACAGCACACTACAGATTCAGTGCAATCCTTATCAAACTACCATAGGCATTTTTGACAGAACTAGAATAAAAAATTTCCCAATTTGTATGGAAACACAAAAGACCCTGAAGAGCCAAAGACATCTTGAGAAAGAAAACCGGAACTGGAGGAATCAGGCTCCCTGGCTTCAGACTATACTACAAAGCTACAATAATCAAGAGAGTATGGTACTGGCACAAAAACAGAAATATAGATCAATGGAACAGGATAGAAATCCCAGAGACAGACCCATACACATAAGAAAAGACAGCCTCTGCAATAAGTGGTGCTGGGAAACTGGACAGCTACTGGTAAAAGAACAAAATTAGAACACTTCTTTACACCATACAAAAAAATAAACTCAAAATGGATTAAAGACCTAAATGTAAGGCCAGACACTATAAAACTCTTAGAGGAAAACGTAGGCAGAACCCTCTATGACATAAGTCACAGCAAGATCTTTTTTGACTCACCTCCTAGAGAAAGGGAAATAAAAACAAAAATAAACAAATGAGACCTAATGAAACTTAAAAGCTTCTGCACAGAAAAGGAAACTATAAATAAGACGAAAAGACAACCCTCAGAATGGGAGAAAATATTTGCAACGAAACAACTGACAAAGGATTAATCTCCAAAATATACAAGCAACACATGCGGCTCAATATCAAAAAAAACAAACAACCCAATCCTAAAATGGGCAGAAGACCTAGATAGACATTTCTCCAGAGAAGATATACACATTGCCAACAAACACACGAAAGGATGTTCAACATTACTAACCATTAGAGAAATACAAATCAAAACTACAATGAGGTATCACCTCACACAGGTCAGAAAGGCCATTATCAAAATATCTACAAACAATAAATGCTGGGGAGGGGGTGGAGAAAAAGGAACCCTCTTGCACTGTTGCTGGGAATGTAAGTTGATACATACACTATGGAGATCAGTATGTAGGTTCCTTAGAAAACTAGAAATAGAACTACCATGTGACCCAACAATCCCACTACTGGGCATATACCTTGAGAAAAGCGTAATTCAAAAAGAGCCATGTACCACAAGGTTCATTGCAGCACTATTTACAATAGCCAAGACATGGAAGAAACCTAAGTGTCCATCAGCAGATGAATGGATAAAGAAGATGTGGCACATACAGAATATTACTCAGCCATAAAAAGAAATGAAATAGAGTTATTTGTAGTGAGGTGGATGGGCCTTGAGTCAGTCATACAGAGTGAAGTAAGTCAGAGAGAAAAACAAATACCATATGCTAACAAATATATATGGAATCTAAAAAGAAAAAGAAATGGTTCTGAGGAACCTAGGGGCAAGTTAGGAATAAAGATGCTGATGTAGAAAATGGACTTGAGGACAGTGGGATGGGGAAGGGTAAGCTGGGATGAAGTGAGAGAGTGGCATGGACATATATACACTACCAAATATAAAGTAGATAGCTAGTGGGAAGCAGTTGCATAGCACGGGGAGATCAGCTTGGTGCTTTGTGACCACTTAGAGGGGTCAGATAGGGAGGGTGGGAGGGAGATGCAAGAGGGAGGGGATATGGGGATATATGTATACGTATAGCTGATTCAGTTTGTGATACAGCAGAAACTAACACACCATTGTAAAGCAATTATACTCCAATAAAGATGATAAGCAAAAAAAAAAAAAAAAAAAAAAAAAAAAAATAGCCAGTTTGGACAAAGGTAAATCATAAGAAATCATCACATTCAGATCCTTCCTAATGTACAGTTAGCTTCAGACTCCTACTTCCACCTTTTAGGCCTTTTCTCCTCCTCAGCTGACCAATGTCTCAGCTGCTGGGAGAAAATGATTTCTCAAAGTCCCTCATGCTGTAATGTCAGGGAGTAAATGGATCACACCCCAAGGAGACACCGACATCTAGAAAAGCAGTGGTTCTGAATCTGTGAGACTTGGGTTCACCCATGGCTCTATCTCAGACCAGCTGTGGGACTGTGGACATGGCACTCCACCTTCTTATTAGTCATGGCTCTTATCTTCAAGTGTCAAAAATTCAACTCAAGCTTGCATTTTAGAAAAGGGATTATATCAGCTTTAGTGACTGGGAAATCCAAGGGCTGGGGACTCCTTTAGTCAGAACTGGATCCAGTAGTGCAAATGACTCATTTATTCATTCCACAAATATTGGCTGGTTGCCTTCTTTGGGTAAAGAGTTGTTCTAGGTGCTGAAGATATAAGAGTGAACAAAGCAGACAATTTCTAAATACATAACATGACAGATGGTGTTAAATGATATAGAGAAAAACAGCATAAGGTTAGGCCGGACAGGATTGGTTATTTTTTTACCAGGTGGTTAGAGGTGACGTTTGGGTAAAGGTCTGAGGGAAGCCAAGGCATGAGGTCTCTAAGGAGCTCCATCATTGCCTTCATCTCTGTCATTGTCTCCATCATGTCTCTTGGCTCAGTTTTTCTCTGATTTAATTCTCAGTATGTTCATTCCACAAAGCAGCAAAGACGGCCATGGGAATTTGTGAACCTACATGGTCCTGCCTATTCATGTCCTAGAAAGAGAGACATCACTCTTTCAAATTATCTCCATCAATCCCTGAGAAAGGATTTTGGTCATTGGGTTACAAGGCCATTCTAGACTCCTCACCAGAGGAATGGAATATTTTAATTAGTCAGCATGGATCAGATGTATAGACTTAGAGCAGAAGAAGTAGGACTAGAACAGCCTCACCAGATGGAAAAACTAATAGGAATAGAGATATGGGAAGGGACATTGGCCATAGGAAAATAATAGGTGTACACTATAGCCACAGATCCCCAGTTTCCTTATTTGAAATAAAAAAAATAAGTATGCCTAAATGAAGAGTTAAAATGCATACTAGAGAGAGCATATGTGAAATGTCTTATCTGCAGTGACTTTGTACTAAGAATTCCGTGGGCCTTGCCTTTGCTCTATGTATTTCTTGCTGGGGGCAGAAGAGTGAGGAATACAGAAATACAGCTTGCTTCTACTCTTCCCTGTTCTTGGTAGCTGCCACCACCCACTCTGTCTCTTAGGGTTCTTCTCCCCAAGACTACATGCATCCTTCATCTTTCTCCCAGCAGCTCAGTTCCTTACTACCACTGAAATAAGCACTCAGGTCCTTTCCTTATGAGGATTGTATTGCTAATAATTCAGGGGAATATGTAGAGGAATAACAAAACCATAAAAAACTGAAAGCCATAAATGTTATATATTTTTAAATCCTTGTATGTTTGATCTCAGGCCTGAAAGGTATGTATGATAATAAATGAAAGCCTGTTTTCTGTCTTTATATCTCTAAAAGGGGTTTCACTTAAACTCAGCTTCTTTCAGAGACCCCCTCCTCTGCCCAAGAAAAAGGTCCCAACTTCACAGCAGTCCCTCTCCCAGTCTATAGAATGGAGGTAAACTCAGCTCAGATCATGCCATGATCTTTTACCTCAAAGTGTTAATATTTAGGAGTAACACTGGGAATGGAAAGGAAGGGATGAATCAGGCATTTTGGTCCACAAGGGAAGCAGGCAGTAGGAAAGGGGGAAGGAATTAAGAATGACAACTAGATTCTGATGGCAGGGAATGGTGACATCAAGTCACTGCAGGGAGGAAGTCAGGGAAGGAAGTAGCTCAGGGAAGCTGAAGGTACTGAGTCTTTTTGGATAAGTAGTGAGTTGCTTGTGGGACATCCAGGTGGAGTAGACAGCTATGAAAAGGATGTGTCCAGTTGGACTCTACAGAGAGATAAGAAGAGGATGAAGGAGTACCATGGGATCTTAGCCAAAAATGAGGGGTCCAACTGGAAGAATGAGAATGGTTTTCTGTAAATGTTCATCAGGAGAGAACATCATTCATACAAAATCAGTATGGACAACACTGTCGTCATACCTGGACTTCCCATTTTCATGTATCCTTCCTCTCTTTCTGTTGCCAAAACCCAGTGTGCCTCCAGGGTTCTTGGGGTGACTACTTCTCCTAGAAAACCCTCTGCATTTCTTACAGGTATGCACTCCTAGATCGACCTTTTATTCTCTGGATCCTTTTCTTCTCCCAATCTCCCATTGAACTCTTCCCTAAGCCCATGCTCTCTGTCCTTGCTTTCATATTTCTCATCAGAGAAAGGGGTATAGACTCAGAGACGAGGTCCATGGCAAGGAGACTCCTGAAAGCCTCTCAAATCCAATCATATTGGGTGATAACTCCTCTGGGTCCCCAGTGAGTCAGTTCCTTGATACAACTTGGTGCAGGGCTGAACAAAACTGGAGTGGATGCTGCAGCTATATCAGCTGCCTAGCTGAGACCAAGGGGAGCTGAGCAGTCCTTGCACACTCCCTCCTAAGTTTATTTATTTTCTAAACAATCAGCTTGAGTGAAGTAACCCTGGCGATTGTCAGGGAATGGATTTCTTGGCTACGCATTGCTTTCCACAATGTGGGTGATGAGAATAATTTTACACCCAGTACTGTTTCATGACCATTGCAAATTATGATGCCCAAATGGAGGAGAACAGTATGATTCAGAGCGAGGCATGGCCCAGGGACAAGCACAGGACCTATTCTGCTTTCCCCCTGCAAAATGTCTCCCCTGGGCTTGAAAGTGATGTTTATCAGAAAGCAGTTTATTATTACTGTCTTGTTATTGCCTCAGTTAGCATTTAGATGGCACTTTGTATTTTCAAGGTGCCTTTCAATCATTTTTATTACTTAGGGCAGATTTTCAGGCATAGGTAGAAGAAGGTAAGAGCCTGGGTTTTCTTGAGGAAAGGAAAGACATTTCTGCAAACGGACAGTCATTTTGCTCTCTAAATTTGACTTTTTAAATGGTGGTTGAGAGGTATAGAAATCAATTGTGCAGTAATTGTCCAATAAAAAGTCACTAAACCAACTAAAACGCCATGAGGGAAATTATAAATGCCATGCTGCTATGCCATCACAAGGAGAGAAATTCATTAATTCATGTATGTATGCATGCAATTCATTCATCATAATTTACAGAGAAATGAACACTTTCCCCACAAACCTTGGCTAAACATTGTTAGAATTGCATATAAATTCAATTCATGGCCTTCTTCTTAAAGAATTTAGAACGATTACTTGGAAGATAATAGTCACATGAAATAATTATGACCAGGAAGCAAATAATACTGTTTAAAAGGAAATCTCCATTCATAAAACAGAGGGTGTTTCCTTGGATTCCATCATCTCTGCTGTAGCTTTTAGTCAGGTCTCTGTCACTTGCTCTGAATCCTTTATTTCAGCACCAGTTGACCCTCTTTCCTCTTGCCACTTATTGCTCTTAGCAAAATTACTATCTTGTAAGTGGAAAGTTAGAGTGTTGGGGTATAACATAACCGTTCAAAGATAAAACCAGGTACTTATGGGGGGGGATAAGAAAGGTGACAAAGATCATGATACTCTTCCTTTGAATACAAATCACAGAATGGAGTCTAAGTGGTAATTATATTGGAAAGAATGGAGATTTTGAGGTACCTTTTTATCTTAGTACCAAATATACAGTAAAGAAGAATATTAGAATCAGAAAAAATGTGCATATTTACAAAGTGATGCCTATCAACAAAACTGGGAAAAATATGATCAAACTTGCTCTCTAAGTGAGCACATTTTTTTTCCTATCTCACATCACCTTCAACAGATACTCACCTTGAGTTCTAATTTCTCAGATTTTGCAACCCTGCCTTCCTTCTAAAACCCAACATTTGCACTGTGGGGAGTGGAAGGCAGGGCTACTGATTGCCTAAGGACTTGAGCTTTGAAGACCTCTACTGGTTACTAATATATAACCTTAAGGAAGTACATTAACTTATAGAACCCTGATTTCTCACTTTATTTTGGCTGTAACTATACCTCATCAGGTTGTTGTAATGATGAAATGACAAGATATGTAAGGCACTTAGAATTTTCTCCAACACAGGATAAGTAATCACTAAACAGTATTCTTTTCATATTCCAAATTTACCCAAAGGCCACAGGATTTTCTGTTCAAAATCCTTTCAAAATTCCAGTTCAGTACCTTCCAAAAGGATAATAAAGTAAATCTTAAAAAAATATATCTACTAATCAATTGATAATATTTACAACAGTTCCATTTATTTGATGTTTTAACATTTGCAAAACTATAGCACATACTCATTTGCACCTCAGATGAAATTTAGGCTTAGCAGAGGAAGAAACTTGTTTAACAAATTAAACAATTTGCCAAGTCACACAGCTAGCAAGAGGAGGAGCTCGACCTTGAACTTAGGTCTTTGGACTCCAAATCTTATATAATTTTTACTATTCGGAATGATGAGTGAGTCACACAATGAGAGCCCTCCCTCCTTTCTTGGGAATATATATTTATCAAAAAAGGAATCTATGTTATATAACTTCAAGGAACAGGATCTTAGTGATAAGCAATTTTAGCATCTTAGAAGACAAGTGGAAGGAATATTTTGGAAGAAAATGAAGGTTGTATACACTTTCAGTTCAATATATAATATATATGGCTACACATGTTTGACCATTTCTCCTATGACAAGAGTGAAGGCAATTTTATCTATGAAGCACTGGCCTTTTCTGTAAGCAAAGGAGAGGGGGAATAAATGATTCAAATTGTCACAGGCACCTTGAACCACTTTTGAGATTGGAAAGAGCAAGGGACCTAGCCAAAATCTTTTCTAGCATTTCTACATGAAATTTATCATTTTACCCAATAGTCCAATCAATAAACTTGAGTAGAAGCCAGGAAATGAAGAATTTCTGTTTGCTGGAAACTTTTTGATTTGTTCTATTATCATAATTGATGACCTAGAATCAAGAACTTACTCAACCAGGATATCAAACATCTCATTCTCGCATAGATAAATGTCTCTGGAAACAGCTTAGGAAAGTGTTGTTGATTCATTTTGCTTTTCCCTTCCCTTGTCAATTCCTTCTTCTTTCCCCTGCTTATCTATCTGACTTAAATGCTATTCCATAGAAACATGTTTGTGGTGGGAGCAGAAGGAGGGTTCTTGAAGGGCTTTTCACAGTCTGTGTGGTCAGAAAGGGCTGCTTGCTCATCAAGGCACGGTCATGGAGAGGACATTTAGGAAATTTCCTTCTGAACTTACTTTACTCCTTCTAAACAGGTCCTGTTCTAGCTTCCCAACTGTCAACCGATGTGTGGCCCATGGTATTCAATACAACCCTGTCTGTTTGTTTCTCATCATTCTTTTTTTTTTAATACAACATTTTTATAAATTAATTAATTTGTTTATTTATTAATTTATTTATTTTTGGCTGCATTTTGTCTTCATTGCTGCACACGGGTTTTCTCTAGCTGTGGTGAGCGGGGGCTACTCTTTGTTGTGGTGCACAGGCTTCTCATTGTAGTGGCTTCTCTTGTTGCTGAGCACAGGCTCTAGGTGTGTGGGCTTCAGTAGTTGTGGTATGCGGGCTCAATAGTTGTGGCACACAGGCTTAGTTGCTCTGCAACATGTGGGATCTTCCTGGATCAGGGGTCGAAACCGTGTCCACTGCATTGGCACATAGATTCTTAAACCCTGTGCCACCAGGGAAGTCCCTGTTTCTCATCATTCTTGAGTGCCTCTTTCATATGGCAATTCCTCAAGCACACCAAGCTCATGTCCATCTTGCATATTTGCTCTTGGAGTAATCCCAGCCTAGGACCCTCTACCTCCAGGTTTCCCCATCGCTGGCTCCTTTTGACATTTAGTTCTCAACTCGAATATCAGCTCTTCAGACAGAGCTTCCCTGACCTTTCTAGCTAAATTTCATCCACAGGCCCTTTCTGTCATATTACCCTGTATTATTTTCTCCTATAGCATTTATCACTCTCAGTAATCATATTAATTACTTGCTTACTACCTATTTAGTATCTATTTCCCTGCCTTGAATAGAAGTCCCACTAGGGCAAGGCATTATCTGACATAATTGTTGCATATTCCCAACTCCTGGATTAGTGTTTACCACATAGTAGATAGTTAATGTTTGTGGAAGTAAAGAAGTGACGGGGGACAGCATTATGGATTTTTCACTGCATTTTGTGCATATTCTATGCTACTGTGAAATTTATTTCAAGCCACTTGATAATTATGTATTGATGATTTCTTTCATCAATTAGCTCCTTAGAAGAAGAGCCCATATCTTTTATGCCTGTAATATCTCCCATGGCTGATTGTAAAACTGGCACTTGGTAAATCTTGGTGATTGATTAATAAATGAGAGTGAAAAAGTAGTAATCATGCAATTCAAACCAAAATAACCAATGTAGATCAGACAAAACATTTGGAGGCCATCAGGTGCCAAAAGAAGTAGCTCAATTTCTCACTTTGTTTTTGGTCCTGCTTTTGGTTGATAGAATCTAATAAGGAAATGTACAAATGAAGCTGAAAGCATAGATGCAAAGAAAGACTGAATGGGAAGTTGTGAATCATAAGGAAACTAAGAAAGGGGGAATTACAGAGTAAACTAGGCTCCTAAGTCTGGGAAACTGAAAAAATGGCAAAATCTTTGGTAGAAATCAAGAATAAAAAACCCATTGGGAGTGGGGGGGAAATGAATTTAGGTTTAGAAAAAACTGAGCCCAAAATAGTGGCAGAACATGCAAGGGGAGATGCCCTTGCATCATCATAGGAAAACTGAAGCTGGAACGAGATTAAGGAAGTCATTCTGTTCAAGTTTATTATTTTTTTTTTTAAACATCTTTATTGGGGTATAATTGCTTTACAATGGTGTGTTAGTTTCTGCTTTATAACAAAGTGAATCAGCTATACATATACATATGTTCCCATATGTCTTCCCTCTTGCGTCTCCCTCCCTCCCACTCTCCCCAGGGAAGGAAGGAGGGAAAGAAGAAAAAAAGACAGAAAGAAGGAAGATACAGTAAAAATAAAAAAGTATAATATAGTTATTGAACTAAAAAATATTAACTCTCCTCCCTGCTCTCACAGCTCACAGGAGCTCAGCCTTGTACCCTGCCCTGCCCCTGCGCGCAGGTCGCTGGAGGGCGTCTGTTTTTTGCTCAGACAGGACGGGGTTAAAGGAGCCAGTGATTCGGGGGCTCCGGCTCACTCAGGCCGGGAGGAGGGAGGGTCACGGATGCGGGCGAGCCTGCAGCAGCAGATGCCGGCATGACATCGCACCAGCGTGAGGCGCGCCGTGTGTTCTCACCCAAGGTTATTTTTGATTCATTCTGTGGGAATGGGTAGAAGTTTCCAGAAAAAGGGAGAGGGGCTGAAGACAGACCTTAGAGAACAACACATTCATGGAATTGAGAAGGAAGAAGAGAGACTGGGAAAGGGAAGGGAAAAAAAGAGAGGTGTGGTAGAGAACTCAGAAGAAAAAAATTACAGAAATAAAGAAAAGAGAATATTTCATTTTGTCAAAATACAAACTCAATCTATAAATCTTATCTCTGTAGACAGAAAATAAGGGACCCAAAGGTGAATGCCTTTGTTTTTATGTGTATGATGGGGAGGGGGTAATGTTGGTGAATAAGTTTTATTTATTTATACCCATAGTTCACTTGTTTTAATTATTTTTAATTTGTTTATTTAATTCAGTTAGTACATAAATGCGTTATAGTAACGAGATACAAAAATACTTCTGACCAGGCCCTCCCCATATCCCAGTCTCTTCACAGTGGTAACTGTTTTGTTCATGCCACTCCATTCTCTTCTGTGAATTTTTATCATTATAAGTTAGAAATATATAGATTTGTTAAGTTGATTGATAATGATATCAAGTGATATTACATTATAGGTCTTAACTTGAAGCTTTTTTTTTTACTCAACCATATGTATTAGAGATCTTCTATGCTAATACATGGATCTGCATTATTCATGTTTATTGCTGCATGGACTCACAAATAATAGTAAATAACAGCTGTTCATACCTATTTAATCAGAACCTTCTTCATGAATACTAACTCCTCTGTCCATGTCTCCTGAGCTAATGTGGTTTTTCATGGTTTGGTCATGAATGTGAAATTGTTGCGTTGGAGAGGGCAGCCCCTGTCTCCTCCAATTCTTTTATTTTTTGCGGTACGTGGGCCTCTCACTGTTGTGGCCTCTCCCATTGCGGACCACAGGCTCTGGACGCGCAGGCTCAGTGGCCATGGCTCACGGGCCCAGCCACTCCGTGGCATGGGAGATCTTCCCGGACCAGGGCACGAACCCATGTCCCCCTGCATCAGCAGGCAAACTCTCAACCACTGCGCCACCAGGGAAGCCCTCCTCCGTTTCTTGTTTCAACCACTCAGGGCCTATGACAAGCCTGAGCACAGAATGAATGAAATGATTGCCAGCTGCATTACAATCTCTCAAATTGACTGTTTCCTCCGGCCTTTTCTTCCCTTTCACAGTCCATTGCAACAAAGTGGCATTGCTGTTACCACCACTGGGATTTGGTGCAGATACAGAGCTTGCACAGAGGCAATAAGGATGCTACAGATACAAAAGCAAGCACATCTCCTGGCCACCTGAGAAGCAACTGGTGGCCTTGCCATTCTCAGCCTCTAGGATGAAATATACTGACATAGAAAGAGAGCAAGTATCCTATCAAATGTCCCGTTGAAAAGCAGACTAGAGAATGTGTGTCTTTACTTAATCCCAAAGCCTCAGTGTGTCTTCTCACCCATCAGCCCCAGGCAATTCACGTTGCCAACTTGTTACTTCACCGCCACACTCAAATGCCTGCCCGCCACACTCAACAAATTTTATACTTTTCAGTTGGTCCCACTCAATCCCATGTGGTGTTTTGAAAATATGTAAAGGGAAAGCAAGGCTCCAATATTTTTCCTCTCCTCATAAATATGGCATTTTAAATATGTTTCATACATATTCATCTTTTGCTCTTTCTTTTTTCTAAATGTGCACCTATAGCTTAAGTTTTATTCATACCCTTCTCTGGTTCCCTGGTTTGAATTGAAAAATTGACATGTAAAATATTAACCAAATAGTAAGGTGTCTAAAATTTCCCTTCCAATGTGAGGCCTGAAAAGAAATAAAGACAATCTTCCAGTAATTTATAAGTATGGTAGTGAAAGAACACTTCCATCTTTTTTTTTTTAAAGCCATAGAAAGACTGAGCAATTTGTAAACAGAACATTTTTGAGGAGTGAGAGATTAATTTGTGGGAGAAATTTGTGATGTCAGTGTTATTAATTTAGAATCACACTTCAAACATTCAATTTTAAGAATTCTCAGGTGGGTTAAGACTTTGCCAAAGTTTCTAAAGAACTTGAAGATCCTTATGCATTGGTTCCTCTCAGTCCAGCACAGATGAACTCCATCCAAAAATCATGTTTTTTTTTTTCTCTTTCTCCTTCTCCCATAAAAAAAGAAACTGAGCAGGAAATTTCACTTAAACAAGCTGTCTCACAACATTTCTGGCAAATCCTGATTCCAACTAAGTTGAAAATACCTCAAGAGCAGCCTGTCATACAGAATTTCAGTGCTTCTACTCCTGGGAATGCAGAAATAGATAGATATGTGGGATTCAAAATCTCCAAAACACTTTCAGTAAAAGCATCTTAATGTGAACTTCAGAATGACCTGATTTTATGTGAGAAGCATATGCTGTTCCTCATGTATCAGTGAGCTATTGCTGTGTAACAAATCACCCCATATCTCAGAGGCTTAAAATGCTAAGCATTTTTTATTGCTCAGGAGTCCATAGTTCAGTGTGCAATTGTGTTCTTGGTTGGGCTCAATCATAAGTCTTTAGACAGCCATACATAAGGCAAGCTAATTCTGCTGATCTTGGCTGGGTTATCTCACATGTCTGAACATTGGCTGGATAAAAGGTAGTCTAGGATGTCCTCGATAAGACAATCGGACTGTCCTCCACATGGTCTCTCTCCCCCATCAGGCTATCCTAGATTTGTCTGTGTGGTGATGGCATCATTCTGAGAGAGCACATAAGTGTGCAAGGCCTATTAAGGCCTAATCTCAGAAGTGGCACACCATCACTGCCATCTTATTTCTTCGGCCAAGGTCAATCACAAGTCTAGCCCAGGTTCAGGGGGTAGAGAAATAGACTCCCAATTCTTGTTGCAAAGTCAATTTGCAAAGGGTGTGGATACAGAGACCATTAGGTGGGATCTTTAATATATTCATCTACCATACCTCATTTTTAGAGAAATGCTTTTTGAAAAATCCCATAAAGATTTATATTTTTTGTTTTTTTTTTTGTGGTATGCGGGCCTCTCACTGTTGTGGCCTCACCCGTTGCGGAGCACAGGCTCCAGACGCGCAGGCTCAGCGGCCATGGCTCACGGACCCAGCCACTCCGTGGCATGTGAGATCTTCCTGCACCAGGGCACGAACCCATGCCCCCTGCATCGGCAGGCGGACTCTCAACCACTGCACCACAGGGAAGCCCAAGATTTATGTTTTTAAAATGTACTCTCCAAAGTTCACCTGATCAAAACTTCTTCACCGAGTACTTGGACAACAGTGCCAAATGACAGTTCTGGGAATGCATGACTTAATAGCAGGAATTTGGGAAGAAAAAAAGGAAAAACAAAATTACATATTTAAGTACTAATATTTCAAAAATACATAAAGATTTACATTTATTATCCTCCGTGTCCTCTTCTTCTAGCATGTTGGTGATGCAGAATTTCTTAAAAGACTGCTCCATTACTGTATCCAGAACTTTCTTCCAAACCACAGCCCCCTATTCTACAAGTTTAGATGAACGTGTTTTTTCTTTATCTTACCGAATGGTGTCACAGAAGTTTTTCAGAAAAGAATCAGTATGTGTATTCCTCCCTCAAATGGTCCTTAAAAGGTATATTGACTGAAATATTAAGAAGTTATAGGTGCCAGGATACACCACCAAGAATAATAACCAGGTGCACATATCTGTACTTGATGACAACTGGACCCAACTCTCAACTAACCCATAGCAATTGTAAGACGTTATTGGTAATAAAATGATTTTAGAAATGTGAAAATAATGGAAACTTTCAAATTGATGAAATACGGTACTAAATGTCACTGTACACAGAAATATTTTTCCAGAATACCACTGGACGCTTTGATACTTTCACCTCCAAACAGCTCTATTAGGCTTGCTCTTTTTCAAAATGAAATGTCTTTTTTAAAGTTTGCCATTTTTGTCTAATTGGAAAATCCAACTGGAATGATCATTTCTATTGTTTCCAAGGGAGAAAAACTTTCCTTAGGAATCTGGGCAACATTGCCTCTACAGACGCACATATTCTTTTTAGAGGTCCTTAAATTACTGGAATGCATGGGGCATGGGGCAAAAAGGATGCTCGGACATAGCATTCAGGGAACTTTTTGTTCTTTTACTATCTTTACCTTTTCAATAAATTAGTGTCTCAAAGTTTAACCTTTGCCTGTAATCCATCTGGGGCTTCCTCTCATAACTCACTCCAGAAGGAACATTAGTGGATGTGAGTTTTCTTCTAGGGATTTGCCTTCCTTCTGTTTTAAATCAAAAAATGCTTTTGCAAATTAGCCAAAGGAGACAGGTTATAAGCTTCCTGTAAGAATCCTTCAGTGTGCCCTCTGGACTTTTTGTCTGGCTGTTCTCAAAAGTTGTGTAAGTTAAAATCTACATGGAGCCTATAAACAGCACATGTGGGCACAAACACATCTTCCATAAAAACAACAGTCATCTGCAGAGTTGCCTCAATTGAAACACACAGAATAAATGTTTACCAATCAGAAGTAGTTTTTAGATTTTCATGGTGAAAACAGTTTTTAGAGACCATGCTAGTGCACACCCCTTAGTTTACATATGGGGAAACTGAGACTAATTATTCTTTCATTCAAAGCATAATTATTAAGTGTCCATAAAGAGACAGGAATTGTTCTATCCTGAATACACAAAAGAACAAAGATCAAGTGACTTATTTGAGGGCCCATCACTTGTTAGTGGTTAGCCCTGCACTAGAACTTCAGTGCCCTCATACCTTGTCCAGCATTCTTGGCAGTATGCTGCACTTTTAATTGACTCAGAATTTTTGGCAATAGAGAAAGAAAAGCAAATTTTAACTTCCAATGTCCTGATCAAATATTTGTCCTTTCAGTTATTCACTTATGTTTAAGGAGCAACAGAAATTCAGTAACAGAGAGCTGACTGGCATCCTCAGTAACAGAACCAAACCACCAAATGAGCACCCAGACAACCTTGCATTGAGGCACAAAGAAAATTTGCATTTTACATATTTGCTTTATTGTCTACACTGTACTGACTCTGCACAGAGTCTGTACAACATGCAAAAGAGGACATGAAAGAAGAAAGAGGTATCCCCATTTTTCAGAAAAGTGTTTCATCGTCCAAACTAAAAACAACAACAAAAACCAGTGAAGGAAAAATGCATTGTAACATTTCGATTTATGCTGTAAGAATAGAGTAAGTCCATCAACAGATGAATAAAGAAGATGTGGCACATATATACAATGGAGTATTACGCAGCCTTAAAAAGAAATGAAATTGGGCTTCCCCGGTGGCGCAGTGGTTGAGAGTCCACCTGCCAATGCAGGGGAACATGAGGAACCTAGGGACAAGATGGGAATAAAGACACAGACCTACTAGAGAATGGACTTGAGGATACGGGGAGGGGGAAGGGCAAGCTGGGACAAAGTGAGAGAGTGGCATGGACATGTATACACTACCAAATGTAAAAGAGATAGCTAGTGGGAAGCAGCCGCATAGCACAGGGAGATCAGCTTGGTGCTTTGTGAGCACCTAGAGGGGTGGGATAGGGAGGGTGGGAGAGAGGGAGACACAAGATGGAAGAGATATGGGTACATATGTATATGTATAACTGATTCACTTTGTTATAAAGCAGAAACTAACATCATTGTAAGATAATTTTACTCCAATAAAGATGTTAAAAAAAAAAAAAGAAGAAGCATAGAGTAAGTTCAGTGTGCAGTTCATCAAAAAAACTTTCTGGGAAAACCAATCTTGAACTGGGTCTTGAAAGAAATAAAGAAAATTTAGACTAAGATCCCAATCATCCTTCATTTGTGAAAATCTTCTTAATATTTAAATATTGTTTCTAATATAATATTTCACTTCTTTTCTTTAAGTGTTCTACTCATGCTTATACTCAAACCCTCTTGTTTGTCTTCCATATAGACCATTTTCATTATTTTTAATTTTGTTCATGCCTCTTCTCTTTGTTCAATATTCTCAATCCTGACATCTATATCTTAAAACTTTTTTGTTTGTTTTTGAGTTCCTAGTTTGTTTGTATGTTTGTTTTCTTCAGAGTCTATTCTTCCTTGTGCTCTAAGTGAGGCTTTCATTCTGGATGGTTTTATTTTTCCTTCTTTTCTTTTCTAAGCTGTTCCAGTCCTGGTTCAATCTCCTTCCATCCTCATGCTATATCTTACAAGCTCTCTTGAACCCTCTCTATTGTTCTACCTTGTATTTTGATTTGATAGAGGTGTTTTTTTTCTACTAAAAAAAGATCTTGGTCATATGTACCACCACATTTTCTAGCTGATCTGTGGTAACATTTCTGGGACATGTTCTTTCATGATATATCATTCTCTAGTAATGTCTTATTTTTGGTTTTCCTGTTCCTTTGATCCTTTTTAAAGGTGGATTTGTTGTACCTTTCTGTTTATTACTCATCTATAAATTCATAAGTTCTTCCAGGATCAGCAGTTGGTAGCAGGTTGGGGTTTCTTGTTATGACTGATGATGGGCTGAAGTATATGAGTTCTCATGGCCATTTGTGGCCAGTATTTCCACCAGCAATCAAAGCAAGCCCTGCCAGACTTTCCATAATGCACACTCCTCTTCAAACCACCTCACCAAAAACAAGCTTCCTGCAAATCTGGGTTTGGTGTTACCTGAAACAGTTTGATTCTTTTGAGACTTTCAATTTTTAGGCAAGATCAGAACATTTACACCAGGGCAAATTATCCCTCACTGCCAAAGCAAGGTTCTTCTGAGTACTCTACCAAAGCCTCAGAAATGTTGAGGTTTCCAGTCTGGCTGGTGGGAACAGGAACTATTCTGACCTTGTATGAATGCCAGGTACTCTCTCCTCTAATCATTTTTGGGGGTTCTTTCCCTGGCCTGCAGCAGTTTCCTCACAGGAAGCACTGATCAGTGTTCTACTGGATCCTCAGGGTCACCCTCTAAGGGTCTCCAGCTTTCTCTCTGGGCAGCTCTTTTCTCTGTGTAAATCTGTCCTGCAAACTCTAGCCACCTAGACTCCCTAAGATTCCCAACCCAATCTCCTCAACTGAGGGTGTCCACTGTGCTTTGTCTAGATTCTCCCTCCCTACTCTTCTTACTCTCAAGGCAGCAAGCTTGGGAAACTGTAGGACTTACTTCATTTGTTTCCCATCTTTCATAGATCACTGTCTGTTGTCTGAGGTCCAGGCTCTTGGAAACCATTGTTTTATAAATTTTGTCTTTCTTTTCAGGGGATTGTTTCAGTGGAAGGGTAAATCTGGTCCCTATTACTTTACCTTAGCCACAAGGAAAAGTCTTGGTTACAGGAAGTTTTTGTTTAACCCCAACTTTCATGCTACTAAAGATTTGTTCCAAATAGTATCCAGGAGAGTGCCCTCCATTTCTGTTGTTCCAGAAGAATTGCTGGGTTTGTTCCTCTGAATTCACCACTTAGGCTGGAGACCTGGGCTTTGCCTTCATTGTCTGAGATATTCACCAAGATATTCACCTCTCTCAGCCTGATCCTGTACCACTATTTAACCTTCACTGCACTGGCAGCCCTTCATCCTATATTGTGGTTAAGAATAACAGATGTTTCCGAGGTGTGATGTTCTGCATCTGCTTTCCATTCTCCTTTACTTGGGGAAGGAACGATTGTTTTGATTCAGGCTTCCCTTCATCCGAAGTGGAGCTCCTCAGCAGGTGAGGACTGTGAGTTGATATGCATGGGAGTCCCTTCACATGGCATGGAGGCTGCACACTGGGTACTCTTAAGGGGCTTTTGCTGATGATGATAGAGAGGAATGCAGGGGAGATGAAAATATCTGAGGGAGAAAAAGAGAGGCAGATATGGCAAGGACTCAGCAGAGGAAAAGGTGAGGTTGTGTAGACATACAACCTATTTGTTCTAATTTGAATAAAAGTCTAACTACATAAAATTAAGTATGTTTTAGCAAGATAGGCATTCTAGAAATGTTTAAATAACCATCCAGGTAATAGTGGCAAGATGTAGGGCAGGTAGATTAAAGGAAGAAGAAAAACATCTAGGAAAATAAAGCATATGAGAATGCAAACATGACACACAATATTTGTCTCTATTTCTCAAAAGAAGCAGCTTTCCTCCTTTGCTAACTGACACTCCTTATCTTGGCTTCTATGAAGCATTCACTAATGGAAATAAAAATGAACCAAAACTTAGAAAAATGTGATAATGTCAACTATACTCAAGGGAAAAATATAATTACTTAGTCATTTTAATTACACATGCAGAGTAAAGCAATTGCTTGCAATTTACTGCAGTATGCCAGAAACAACTTAATATTAATAAATATTTGTGAGAAATCACTTTGTAAATTTTAATTACTTAACAAAAGCAATAAAATAATTTTTAATTAGAAAGTATGTACACCCATAAGTAAAATGACCCTTTGTATTCCAACAAAGCAGCTTCTGTTAGAGATGAAGGGTAACATTTCTGAGCCCCTAATTATGTATAAATTGTGAGGGAGAAAAAGAGCTAAATACCATATTGTCTCTTTCTGATGGAAAACTAGGAAAGAAATTTGTTAAAGAAAAAAAGGAGGGATTGAAATAATCATATATATTTTTTAGATATTCTCTTCATGTCTTATAAGGAGCACTATTATTTTTTAATTCTGATAAAGGTGACAATCCAGAGTACTGGGGATTGCTAAGACTAATCTATAACACTGAAGTCCTAAATACTACTTCTCTGCTCTTACAATCATGTCAATCTCCATTGGGCTAACTCATTATAATTCTTAGTGAATGAATAATTGGTATTTTCTTACTGGAAATTGCAACCAATTTGTGGAAATTAGTACTGATGACTTTTTCAACAGACATAAATATTTGTGTGATTCTTATTAATAATTCCAGCCCCTTATCAGCTATAATTGGAAAACAATAAATTTCAGGAGGTGAATTAGTACCCTGCTTTCCCTATATGTCCAGAGGAGATGGTTAAGTGGGATGACTTTACTTTGCCATCCCAAGAAACCTAGACTCTTCTGACATCCCTAATATGGCTATAGCAAAACACATAATAAAGCAATTTTCCCTACTTCTCATTCAGTTACTCAAAATTCTGTTCCTTACTGGTGTATGTCAAATCTCCCTCATTGTTAACACAGAAAACTCATAGAGTGGAATAATTCTAGTCCTGCACACAAGTTTTATAACTAGGTTCTCTACTGATTTTTTTAAGTTTCTGAAATCCTGGGTAAAAGTTTCATTGAATCTTATTCCTTCTTGATAGAGCCCGGCAGTAGCAGAGGCTCGGGTAGGCAATGAAGGAGAGGAAGAAAAGGACGTTCTCTAAAACAGACCTGTTTTCTGAGAGATGATTTACCAAATGACCTCCCTGGCCACAGTTCCCCAACTAATTTCAATCTGAATAGGGGAATAATGTCAGATACCACCAACAGTATACACCAGAGTCATTCCTCTGATAACAGCAAATTAAACCTGGGAAGGAACACATATCAGCCTGAAAAATTCATGAAGATTCGAATCTGCTGCCTAATTAGCACAGTGGTTGATACAGGAGAAAAAAAAAAATAGCCCACAACTAACAATGTCAAATTAGGGGCATTTGCTGGACCTTTCTGCTGAATGGCTGAATTGATTGAAATATCCAATGAACAGTTAAATACATGCATCCATGCCCACTAGAAAGTTTTTCTGTGATTATAGCCAAACTTGTGAGTATGGGTGACTCACATAGCATGAATTTAAGTCAAACCCATTGTCAAGCAAGATATATATGTTTATGAGATAAGAAACAGTGATGTAAGTTTCAATTAAATGTGAATCAGGAGCAACAGAACTACTACACACACAATTTCCCCTGGGACTGGAAATATGCATTCTGTCCAATTTTCTCACCTATGTATTAATCTCCTTCCTTCACACACACACACACACATGCACATGCACACAGAACATATAAACCTGTGATTGAACATTTCTGATGAAATGTATAACTATACACCATAAATTTGTTATCTGCCTTATTCCAAACAAGTCCTACTCCTCTCCAAAATCTTCAGCTTAGCAATCCCCTAGCAACCCTAACAGATGGTCAATGAGAAGAATAAGAGTCTTTATAGCTACTAAAAACTTGGAGAACTTGGACAAGAGTTGGCACATGGCAGACTTCTTCCCTTCTTCTCTTTGTGTGGACATCCAAAAACTGAGGAGGGAAGGGGAATTTTCTGAGAGAAATAAAGTATTTATAAGAATTAACGGTGACTATTTGGAGAGTATTTTATTAAGATTTCCTTTCCCATGTGGATTGGCACCAGATCCGGTAAGACTCAAGGGTCCTGGTACAAGTCCAAGTGTACATTTTGCTTGGGATCTAGAGAATTAAAAACTGTCAAAGGGCAGCGGGAAACATCAGAGAAAATAAAACAAGGAACAAGCTACTTACCTCTTGTTCTAAGGTCTAAACTGTATAGAGCAATAAAGGGAACTTTGAAGTTCACCATACCCAGAATGACTTACCTTGAAAAAGAGAGAAAGGTCTCTGTCCAGGAAGAGAAAATATATATTTTCTGCAGACAGTCACATCATATCATCTCTGGGGAAACAGCTTAATGAAGGATGGATGAACTGAGTGCACAAAACCTGGAAAGGAGAACCATATTTCATTATTGAACTGTTATAATTGCTAAAGTTTCATTCTGAGCCATAATTGACTTCCCTGTAATGCACATCTACTGGTTATTAAAGAAAATGCATTATGGGATTTCCCTGGCAGTCCAGTGGTTAAGACTCTGTGCCTCCACTGCAAGGGGCATGGGTTCAATCCCTGCTTGGGGAACTAAGATTCTGCATGCCACATGGCGCAACCATAAATAAATAAATAAAAATCATTGATGAGATATTTTTTAAAATTTTAAAAATAAAGAAAATATGTATGTATCTCTATAGCTATAGATAATATATGTATATATTATGATGCATACATATACATACACATATACATATATATGCTAAGTAAGCTATGTTAAGTGTTGAAAGGAAGGATCCAAGACATAGAAATACGTGTGAGTTTATCTGGCTTTGTGAGTCCAGAAATCAATTTGTGCAAATAAGACATACATGTGAAGTATACCTAATAACATAGCCCAAGAAATAGTTCCCAGTATGTGGGATGGGTTGTAAGTGAAGCAAGAATTGATAGCAGAGCATGATAATTTTTTGTGTTTTTTTAAGTCTCTTGGAGATATCTAAAGGATGATTAGGTTTAATTTAATGGATTAGATGGAAAAAACGTGGCAGAGGGGAGGATCAGCATGAGAAAATATATACAGGTGGGTGTGTAAACACTTCTTTGTAAGTTAGTGAATAACATATCATTGGTTGCCTAAATGAGAGGTAGAACTAACGTACACTCTGCACAGACCAATTAAAGGGCTCCTGACCCTAACCTGAAACTTACCTTTTCTGGCCTCCCACTGCTCTACTCAGGAGCTCACCTGGATATCAGAGGGAAGTGGAGCATGATGGGCCACACAAGCCCCAAATTTTTGCTCAAGGAATATGCTTTCATTTGACCATGACCAATGATCCTGCAGTGGTCAGCATGCAATTATGCTGGTTTATTGATATGCCTTGTAGCCTGTCCTAGGTTTGGTGCTATCCCCTCAAGGGACCACTTTGCACACTTTTTTACTTGACTATCAGGCATTACAGAGTTCTAATGGTTCCCACGTTGTGTCAATGTTGAAGCAAGCTTTTGAAGAGCCTTCTCTATAATAATGTTGATATTTAACACCTTTGCACTAAGACAAAATGTTCCTTTTAGTTGCATTTTAGGAAATCCCAGGTCTCTGGTTCTGCCATCTGTTCAAGATAAGGTATAATTCCATCACTTTGGGGTACTTGGGCCTCCCCCCAGTTTTCTCTTGAATTAGAGCCCATCTGGAAGCCAATTCATGGCTGTGCTTTCTGTAGATACAAGAAGAATAGCTTTCAGGAAAAAGCTAAAAAAAAAAAAAAGAGTGTCATTTGTCTGGTATGGTATTCACCAATTGGCCTTTTCTATTCTGTTATAGATATTGTAAAGTTACAATTTTAGCTTTTGTATTCTTTCTTCATGTATCATTAGAAATTCAAAGGAAAGAACAAAGGAATAAAAATAACTTTGTCAGGGGCTTCCCTGGTGGTGCAGTGGTTGAGAGTCTGCCTGCCGATGCAGGGGACACTGGTTCGTGCCCTGGTCTGGGAGGATCCCACATGCCACGGAGCGGCTGGGCCTATGGGCCATGGCCACTGAGCCTGCACGTCCGGAGCCTGTGCTCCGCAGTGAGAGAGGCCACAACAGTGAGAGACCTGCATACCGCAAAAAAATAAATAAATAAATAAAATAAATAACTTTGTCAAAACAAATCCAATTTTGTTTTAGTCAAGCATTTTCATAAAAATAATAAAAGAATTTGATGAAGAACCTCTAATAAATATAGTAATCACTATCTAAAAACAATAGAAGAAAGATAAAATGTCTTAGTTAGTCAAGAACAAAGGAGCTCTGGTTTTTATCAGTCTATCATTGACAAGTATCAGTGATGGTGGCTCCTCCTCAAAATCCTCTCCATTGCTCATGCTGTTCCCTCTTCTGAAATACCCTTCCATCTTCTCTTCACTTTCCTCCCTTTCATCTATTCTGCATCATGTAGCTTACAAGGTTCTCTCTGGGTAAAGTTCTAGTTGCCCCTCTCAATCAAGTAAGAGATCTCTGTTCTCAACCAGGTATGATTATTCAGATCATGCTTTCAATACTTATCATATTCTTATTTACTCCTAAAGTATTGACTGAACACAGACTATGTATTACACACAGTTTTAGATGTTGTTTGCCATCTTCCTAGAGTTTAAGCTTATTTGTATCCTGGGTTTTGAAAGTTCCTTAAAGGAGGGATCACTTCATTTATCTTTGGATCTTCTGCACACTCACTGTACTTAGAAGGGGCTTAGTTAATCTCTGTTAAATCAAATGGAATGCAATTCTACAGCAAACATTCTTCCTTCCTTGGAGGATTCTTTTCCATAAGATTAGTACTTGGTTCTGTTATTATGAGCAGTTCCTTTGCCCTGGCATGGAGAGCTTCTTTCTTCCTCAAGAGAGCAAATGAGTACAATATACCTTGGGGATGTTGAGAAGACTCTCTTGGCTAGATCGTTACTGCAAATGTCCATGAATTGGTTTCCAGGGCTTTGTGATCCTCCTAATATAGTGTATTCCCTTGCTTCTTTTCCATAGATTCTCTAAGGCATCCACAATCCCCAAACAATGAAGAATGTAGCAAAGAGAAGAGTTCTTAATTCTGAGAAAAAAAGTTACTGGATCACAGCATTGTCATTTAACTACTCTCAGAAGTTTCTCCAAAGCATTACTTTTCAGACTGAGGGATTCTAGTCTTCCCTGGAGCAATGAAAACACAGTGGTGGTGGGCAGAAAGGGGAAAGAGCCAACTGTGATCTCCGGGAGGGTAGGTAATATTTCCACTGTGTTCACTCTCTTTTGAGTGAACTGTGTTCGGTTTTGGAGATTGTGCTTGGTAGACTCTCAATGCATAATTTATTTAATAAAAATGAATGACCAAAAAGGAGAATGAAGTCCGAGTTTGGTGAACAGTGACAATATCATCTTGGAACAAAATTATCAACCAGAGCTTGGCAACTTTGACCTGCTTTTGGCTTCTCTGCACTTGCTGAACCCATGCAATCATCATCATCACAAATGTTGATATTTGTTGGTATCGTGCAATGCAACACCACCTTCACTCTGTGTCCATCTCCACGTTAGAGGTTTGTCATAAATGAGAAGGGAGGATTTTCACTTTTTTTTTCATTAGCCCCAGAGTTCTTGGGGTAGGCTGGGCACACAGAGATGGGTTTAAATGAACAGAAGTCAACTGTTCCTGTAAGGATGCATGAAGCCCAGCTACTCTACAAAATCTCTCAGACCCTTAATATCCTGAAATGCACCAGCTGTATCTTTCTCATAGCATGTAGCCCCAGGCATCAATTGCTTTTTTTTTCAAGGAAGACATCTTGTCAATCATATTTTTCCCCAGATCCCCCAAACAATATCAATTCAAAAAAGAACTCAGAAAGGACAGCATATGCACAAAATAAAATAAATGATTATATGCCATGGCCTCCTCCTTCCATATTTTGTTATGAATATAGTTGTGCAAACATAAATATCACTAATTAGCATAGGGTGAGGTATAAGCAAGCCCGTTTGTTGTTATTTGTTGGTCTTCTCCAAACCCCAAGATTTCCTGCTTAACAATAAACCCTGATTCAAACCTGACCCCCAAATCCTGCATCTAAACCTTTAGAAGTTACCTCATAGAAACTCATGATTCCTAGCATTTGACTTGGCCTGTGAGTTTGAAAGCTCTTTGGGAACTGGGACTTTGCATTAGGAATCACTCTATTTCCCGTAGATCTTTTTCTCAAATAAGAGCTTATGAATTTTTGGATTGATAAATAAATCTTTTGATGTGTTTATCCCCTTCAATTTAAGAAAATAGAATCTTGGTAATGTGGTAGGGATCTAGATGGAAACCTGGAGTCAAGCAGGGACATCTCGTCATGTAAGAAGCTGTATTGTGCTCACTGCTCCAAAGCTATGATGCCAGATCGTGGTGATGGCCACATGGATGCTGGGCCTCCTTTAAGGAAATGTCACCCCAACAGGAAAAAAACATAAAGTGTACTTCCTTTGCTTCCTGTTTAGAATTAATTTTTCTTCCATAGAATCTTTTCTTAGATTCTGTCCATGTGCATCTAATCCATGTGATGGATTATCTTAGCCATTATGGGTGTCAGGTCTTATAAAATGAACTTTCTGAAAGCAAAGGAAGCAAGATCTTCCCACCTCCTATTTAGACAAACACTCTACAAAAGACTTACAGAAAAGACTTACAGAAAAACCAACTCCTCAGGAAAATGGATGAGGGACCAAATGACAATCCTTTAGAGAAAGAGAGTCAGGCCTAACATACTTCATACCTCATTGGATTCATCCAAAAGCAAAATATTTGGAATTCAGGAAATCCTAGGAGTTTGGGATTAATAAAAGATGACATGAATAACTGGTGAATGACACATCCGTTGATACTAAAATGGGCCAAATTCTATTAACAAGGACTGTGTATTAATAAAAATGTCACTGTGGAGTGGGGGGAGTTAAAAGGTCATTTATAAGTAAACAGGGTCAGAGAATTCTGCCAGGAATAGGAAAGCTAGAATTTTCCAGAAATATGTAAAGATGTAAATATGTTAGAACAGCCAATGAACCAAGTTATCCAGAAGATACCCATGAGAAAAATGCAAAATAAAAACGAGCAGTACAATATTATCCACCAATAATATACAAGTTCATAAAAACAAAAGTACAAAAACAATACCCATTTGGCTTTGTTTTTTTTTTTTTCTTGAGAATTATCCCTCAATTCCATTTGTTGATTTTTTTTAAATGAAGTTGATGATCTTACTAAGATCTTTGTAAAACTCTATGCCTGGAACATAAGACATTCAATACTTTTTTATTATTTTTAATTGATTAATTAATATTAGGGCAAAGGAAATTCCAGTTCATATTAAAATTTTCTTGAATACTTTATTACTATGTTAAAAATTTGAGTGGATTATAGCATTCAGGGTTTTCTCTTGCCTGCATCAAATGACTTCTAAACCTGATAGGGCTTAAAGAGCAGTAGGAAGTCTTAAAATAATTTAAGGAGGTCTTGGTATTTACTTAAGTAAATATCTTTAATTTCTTAGGACTCCAATAGCTTTATAGATCTGAGGTAATACATCCTGTTCTGTGTATATTATGTGTATCATAATAGAGACTACACCAGAAACTGTCCAAATACTGTGAACACTGAAAGTATTACCAACATCATCACCAAAAGAAATATAGACCCCAGTGAAAAGCTAGTTTTAAAAATATATATATCACTTCTCACACTTGCTATTTCTGGTTGTGGAAGCCTGGCATATCCCTAAATCTACTGACCATCAACAGAGCTGTAAGTCAGACATGGGAGGACTTGGCTGCAGTTTAGCATCCACTGATAGTGAGGGCAGAAATGCATGTCCCCCTTCATGGCTAAAGTAGCACGAAAGCTGAGGATGAACGACCAATGGGTCGACATCTTGGTTGAGTACCTGTCCTGTACCTAATGTGGAGGCCAGACATATAGGAAAGCTACAGTCTTATCCTTCAAAACCTATACAGTCTAGTTGAGAAGTCAAATATAAACATAAGAACATTAACACTAGCTTAGATTTTACCCTCATGAATGGATTTGGATGGCCCAGAAAACAGATGATAACAGAATTCAGGAAAAGTAAGCTGAGGGTTTCAGTAATAAGGGAAGTTTCATGGAAAGAGCTGAGCTTGTGCTGTGCCTTAAAAATGACAGACGGAGTACCTGGATGTGGAATCGGAAGTGAGGATGATGACCCATACCGAGCAGATGGACCGTGTGGGGAATAGTGAGATAATGAAAGGTCTTGACATCTTGTCAAAGGAGTTTAGACTCAGTGCAGCTGGAAGTAAAGACCCACTAGAGATTTGGAGCTGGGGAATAGCCTGATGATATAAAACAGCTGAAAATACAAAACAGCAATCAGTCTGGGGCTTTTCCCATGGGTACAGTGAACTGAGGGATTAATTCAGGTATGACAGACTATTTTCCACAGCCTCTGAAATATACCCAAGATCTCTGATGCACAGAGATCCACAACACTGTGTCCAGTTCAGGCGTGTGTCTAAGTCCAAACCATGAGAAAGACCTCCCTCAGGAGAAAGTTGTTAAGGAGAGAGAAAGCTGTGGATATTTAAAACAATTAATAGGGGTTATATTTAATCTCCAAATTAGACAACCTTGAACTGGTGAAAATTTACAAAACTACACCTGTTCAGAATTTGTGATAATTACTCCAGAGGAAACCAATGTTTGCCTTTGGGAAAGTCACAGTGGTTAAAAGCACGGACTTTAGAGCCAAGGTATTTAGGTTTGGATTCCAGTTCTACCACTTACCATCTGTGTGACCTTGGATAAATTTCTTAGCCTCTCTGGACCTCAGTTCCCCATTTGTAAAATGGGAATTATCATAGCACTTACCTTAAAACAGTGAGAGTTAAGGACATACAAAGTGCTATATAAATATTTGTTACTAATCAAAAACAAGTAATATGGGAAAAAAGCAGAATTTTCCTATCTAATCCATTGAAGAGAGACTAATGTTTTAAGAATTTTAGATCATTGATTGTAGCAGTGTCTGTCAACATGGGTGGGTGGAAGGAAGTGATGCACATTTTGTCAACCAGGGACATTTAGCAATGTCTGGTCACATTTTTGGTTGTCACAACACGGAGGCAGAGATATGGGGGCTGGAGGAGCTACTGTCATCTAGTGGGCAGAAACCAGGGATGCCTCCAAACATTGTACAATGCACAGGAAAGACTCCCACATAACAGAGAATTATCCTTCCCAAAGTCTTAACAATGTCAAGGTTCAGGATCCCTGGATTATGATGTGCATGTGTTGCTATTCATTACAAGCAAGAAATCTTCTTGACAAACATCATAGCAGGGTAGGGACAAAAGGAAAGTCCTGAATGCAACCCTCCATACACTTCTTGCACCCTTTACTTTCCTCTGCTAACTTACATTAAAACTATGGTTACTGATTAAGGTTTTCTATCGCAGTCTGTAAATAATGATAGAGTAAACAAGGAGTGAAAATTGGGGAAATATTTCTTTTTTTAAGTGAGTCCATCACTATGTGCTAACATCATCAATATTTCTACCTCTGCACCAAATGGAGTATGTTGTAGGGAAGGGGACAGAGTCACTCCCCCCAGGAATGTTCTCTTTGGTTGAAAAACCAAGAGTGACACTTATAAAATTGTTAGAGTGCCTCATACAAGTGTGTATGACTGAGATTGAGAGCACAGCTTGTGGCCTTCACAGAGTCGACCAAGTCCAAGTAGAGCTTGACAAATGAATGAGATTCAGATGGACGAGGGAAAGGACATTCTCTTGGATGGTGCTGGATTATCAGAAAGATGGCAGTGGGAATATTCAGGTGTCTGGGAACAGTGAATAATTCTCTCTGGAGGGTCTGTTTCAGGGGCTGGAGATAAGGGGAAACTTGGCGAGAAAAAGAAATAAGTTTGGATAAAGATGTAGACAGTTAAGGCATTTGTATCTGTCCCTGATGGTTATGGGGAAATATATGTTCAAGTTCTTCATGCAAGGAAACAACAAAAGGAAAGAGGTGTTTAAAAGGCTAAGCTATTTCAGCTTGAAGGTAGATTCAAGGAAAGAACAGGGGTGCATCATGCATCCTGACCCAGCTATGAGATGAGTAGAAGGGCTTCTGCCTTGGAGACTAGTGCATAAAGCACAGACTGCTGTATCAACGTGCTTCCTGGGAAAGGTGTTATTTAACCTAGCAACAGTTTTAAGTTTGTACATATTTGTATGCCAAGATGTGCTACCACACAGTGCCATTTACAAACAGCACCATGAGCCCAGCCTTTAGCTTGGGGTGGGTATTCATGTTTACTTAGCTATCTGGGCTTTTTTTTTTTTTTTTTTGGTTACTAAATTATGCATGTAAATCAATATGTATCTTGAATTTACATACCAAATGCAAATGGTGTGACTGTCACTTTTTCTCCTGTTCCATATTTGTTCTCTGCAGAATGAATACCATATGCACCTTCAGTGAATCACTCAGGTCCTTTGCCCTTCTTGCTTCTCAGAAAATTATCCTGGGTAAAGTAGGGAGAAGAGTTATCAGAGCATTCCAAAGAGCAAAGCAGTGAGGCCTTTCTGCACTTAGCCAACCAGGAGTCAAGAGACAGATAGTTCATGTAAATGGAGGAAGCATGGTCAATATCAGACAATACGGATGGTTGTAGCCGCTACAAGCCTGGGAATGAATGCCCTACTTAAAGATATTAAGTTGAAAAAGAGAATTAAAGCTGCTGGGAGGTGGGGAACAGAACTGGCCACAGGGCCCAAGAGCTACTGCTTGACTGCCATTGTCAAATGCCATAGGTGCAGTCAGTAAAGATGTAGGACTCAGGCCATAATCACTCAGAGACATCTATTCTCCTGTGCCCCAATGCCCTTGACGAAGATAGTAGTCCTGGACCCCTTGTACAATGGCTCTCTTCTCCTTGGCTGACGTGCCAATCTTTTGAGGGTCCATGACCCCAGCTGGTCTCTCCAGGTAGGGTCCATGACCCCAGCTGGTCTCTCCAGGTAGGGTCCAGGGCCTTTCTCTTTCTATTTTCCAGCCCATCCACATTTGACTCTCAGATAGCATGGCTCATTTGGCCTTCTGATTACTCAATTCAGTGGTTACAATTCAAATGCCATCCAGAAATCTCCCTTAGAAAGTCCTACTCTACCATTACAGGAAAAGAATCAAATAGACCCCAAGATATGACTGTGGGAAATATTTTGGAGCAGAAAAGAAAATTAGCTTCCCCCTGTTGCACTCTTCTAATTCTACTTCCAAAATTCCACCCTGCTATTTCTGACATTGTCCCCCTCTTATTATGTAAAATAATTTCTACTATTACCTGAATTAAATGGGCAAGAGTAATTCTAAGGTTTTTAAAAAACTAAATTTGAGTTTGATCCTTTTCACCAAATCTCATTGCTTTTTTTTTTTTTTGGCCAGTTCAGTACAATTTCCCATTAAGAGCTATCAAATTCAATCAAGGTACTCATTTCTTATGGTTCAACTTTCTTGAAATTCAGTGCTCTTCTCTCCTTCTCAATGAACTTTGCTAACTACATTCATAGAGTTGTCATTCAATTCTGGTTACATCAAACTGATGTGTTTCAAGTCTTTCTTATCCAAGATAGAAGAAATAAGACCTTAATCATTTCCAAATGGAAACAATGTTCTCTGGTCTTTGACAGCCGTGCTGTGCCAGCATCATAGATTCTCTTGTTGTTCCATCCAACTGGTGGAAAGAGCTCCATTCCTTTTCATTCTGACCCTTCCGTGTTTCTCACTTATTGAAGGGATGCCCTGGGAATCCCATTACATTTGAAGTGCAGTGGCTAATTTCAAAGACTGAAACATTTCATAATTCTCACTTCTACCTTCAAGAATGAGAGTTAATGCTCAGAATAACCTAAAATAACTTGAGCTATGTTTATTTAATTTACTTCCTCCATACCCACATACACATATATTACTTTTTGGTGCTAAGAGAGCAAGCAAACCAAAGTCACTCTAATGGAACCACTAATGAGCTGATGCTATCTGCCAGCCTCTTTAAAATGCTGTTCTCTTCCTGTTTTGCATTTGTTGGGTTATAATTTTAAATTACGTATGCATCCCCAACTCTCATCACCCCCCCTCTCAAGAGCTTTCCTTTCTTTCTCTCTTTCTCTCTGTCATCCAAGAGTCACACTTCTTTAGGGATTGATAGCAACTCACATGTTTATTACATGTGAGCACACACACACACACACACACACACACATACACACACATAAAGCCATAATTCAGGACCAGGTGATTTCAAATTTTAGATAGAAAATGGCATGTGTGTGTATGAACAAACTCCTTTTTGCATATATGTGCATACATACATTCATCTTGTATTGCCCTTCTTCAAAATTATTTTGAGCTTCAACTTCCTGACATTTAGAATTCTTTGTTTCCTAGGGATTCTTTGTTTCCTAAGAGATAGGTTTCTTTTTGTTTGTTTGCTTAAACAAAATCTTCAGTGTCTGATGAAGGTGCATGATGAAGCTTCCTAATTTGGAAAATAGAAAAACTTATGATGTGTTGAGGAAAATGGTATCTTATGGATGGGGCTATTATACCTCCCATTTCCCCTGGACAAGCTTGATTTTCAGCTGTTATCCTTTATCATTGTGAGTAGGTCCTCTTTTACTCTCAATAGTTTCCTGGTTTGGGCCATAAACTATATGGTCAGTGTTATGCCTAGCTCTTATGTGCAGTTGCTGATGAAATGTGTTTGCTGAAATAGTAGAATATACAAAAATGAAGAAACTCTAGATTTTCTTCAGAGTGGGAAGAACATTTCAGAAAGGCCAACTCTAGTCCAGATTGGAGAGTAAGCCAATAATCTCTATACCCAACGCTGAGCAGTCACCCTTGTTTAAGCCACCTTTGACCTCTGCCAATTATCCCCATATACCCAGGATCTTCATACTAGTCCCTGACTTTCCTAGTCAACCTCCAACTTTGCTATTTGTAATCATACTAAAATATAGTGAAAAATTCTTGGGCCTAACACCAAAGTCAAATAGTGTCAGAGAGTTTTCCAAATTCAGAGTTCTAGTGAATGACAGAATGAGGATTTGGATCCAAGACTCTTGACCTCAGGTTTAGTGGTTGATCTACCACCTTGTGAATGCTTAATCTCAGATGAGGTTTCCAAGCATGTAACCCCTCGACATGGTGGTTTCTGGATTTGAGTACCTTATGTCGCTCATCTCTATTGTCTCAACATAGTCAACAGAGGTTCATTAAGGGCCTTGCTGTGTCAGAGCTTTGCACCTACTCCTCGCGTGTGTGTGTGTGTGTGTGTGTGTGTGTGTGTGGGCATGTGTGTATGTAATTGTTCAGCTATCACCCATCAGGAATCAAGACACAGGAAGGGACAGATGATGTGGATAAACAGAGTATTTGTTATTCAAGACCCAGCTCACTCCTCTCCTTTGCCTCTGGCCATTCAGCCCATAGAACGCTCGAGCTCCACTAACAAAGCACTCTTGGTCTAGAGCTCTAAGACTTAAGATATAAGGGCTTAGTGACCTCTTTTATATTTTATCATTTTCCATGCGCTTATGTGACTCCATGATTGAACTGCAAGCTCCTCAAGGGCAGGAACAAGGCTGTACTTTCAGAAGTTATGAAAGGGCTGGACATACAGAAGTTGTTGAATGGATTTTGGCTGGTGACCACTCTACACCATGGGAATGAAACCCTAGAGTTACCTGCTTTAGAGAATTCCCTGGATGTCCTTAGGGCTATGTGCTTCCACTGAAGGAGGCATGGGTTCAATCACTGGTCTGGGAACTAAGATCCTGCAAGACACATGATGTAGCCAAAAAAATGTTATCTGCTTTAGTAAACTCATACCAGCTTCAGCGAAATGGAAATGCCACCTAAGTCAGCTTCTTAGCCACTGAGTATGTAAATTAATCTTTGCACACTCAATATCATGGAGTTCATCAGATATCAAAGGTGGAATGGACTTTACAGATTGTCTAACCACAATGCTTTGCTTTACAGATGGAAACTAGGCTGACAGATGTGAAATGACTTGTTCAAGGACACGCCACGAGTTGGTGGTACAATTGAATCCTAGAATGGACACTGATGCCACCTCCCCTTCTGCCAACTCCCCTGGAAGCCGAGCCCGCCTTTCAGGAAAGAGACTGTGAAGCAGAATATCAATTTCCTAGTCAGAGAGTTTTTGATTTGGCTGTGAAATAGAGGTTTGTGCTCCCTCAATATCATTTCTTGGCTTTTTTTCTTGTAATTTTAGGATTATTTTTCCCCCAAGTCATCTCCAGACCTGTAATCTCCCAAACTGCTTGTCCACAATCACTCCAGCTCTCCACAGGGGGGACTCCTCCATGGAGTAGCTGCCAAAAATCAAAGAATATTCTTCATAGCCTCCTCTGCCAGGATAGACCTCCAGACCCTGCTCTCCCCGCTCTTCACCCCCTCCTTTGGATTCTTACCTCATCTTTCTCTCCATACTCACTCCAGGGCCATTCAGCATTGTGCGTGTGTGTGATTAGCTTCTTCCTCTCCCCTCCTTCTCCCTCTTTGCTTTCTCCCTCCTCTCCCCCGCAAGCAGACTTTTGTGCTCAGAGGTTCTGTACCCTCCCTGGCTCCAGGCTTTTCACAGCAAATTCCTCCCTCCCAACCCTCAACCTAAGAGTCCCCTGTCCCTCTCCCTGCCCAGGAGTTCCTCGGCTATTTCTTCCAGGACATGATCCCCTCCTTACTGACCAAGAAGCTCCTCTCCAGGGAATTTCTTCTAAACAATCAAATTGAAAATCATGTGGGTTTATTGGTTGTCTTTTGCTTAGTTGCTTTACATAACATTTGGTAAAACTATACTATTATTTATAATTTGGAGTACATTTCTTACAGTGTATGTGGTAATCTTTATAAAAACGATTTGGATTATCAGTCTAGTGGTCCATATCACAACGCTGTATTATAATATTGTACTCAAGGTGGAATTAGATTAAATTTTGACTCACAATGCCTCAGGAAGGTGGTTTCTGTACTACTTTTATATTCTATAAAAGATGTTATTGCAGCAGAAAAATTCTGACATGAGCCAGCGTTCTGGACAAGGTAAAGTATGAAATTTAAATGTTAAAAAGAAATATACCTAAAATGGCAGCTTATTAAAGAGAAAGAGAAAGGAGTTAAAGAGAGACTATTTATGCACATTAGCTATTCATTCTTACAAAGAGAAGAAAGAAAGATGAATTGTTTTACAAGGTGCCCAGCCTGTAAAACACAGTCCTCACTGTCCTCCCTCAACACGCTGAGGTCCCTGGCCATCTGTGCTCCTCCCACCCTCCGTCCCACATTAGCTGTTACCCACTTCAAGTTGACCCTTTGTCTTCCGCTTGCTCAAGGCACATCGTATTCATTCCTTCCCTCTTTTCCTGAAGATACTTTCTCAATCTTGGCTTTCATTATTACCCCATTTCAAAGCTGAAGGTTTTCTGAACAACTGAGTCAAAGCCTTTTCTTCCCTCTTTCATTCCTTCCCCAAAGGTCATAACTACTCCACGCCAGGCCTCAGGAGCTTCTTAGCCATAATTGCCAGCTTGCCAGTGCCAGATAACCAGTGTGTGTGTGGCTGATTTCAAACAACACCCTACCACCTTCATCTAATCAATCACTTGGGAGGGCAAAGCGTCTTCCCATTTGTTGGTGGCCCACATACGGGCACACTCTTTGCATTGTCCTCCTTTAGTAATTACAAGGTAATAATACAAGAGAAACCCTGCCTTCAAGCAGCTTACAGACTAGGTAGAGAAAAGTCACATACACATGGAAAAAGCACACAGAGGAGAGAAGTACCATCTAGGGTACAGAACAGTATAGGCAGTGGGGTCTAGAGCATGGAGAGAAGGAAATGATCCACACAGGAGAAATGGGCAGGAAAGGCTGAATGGAGATGGGGCTTCAAGGCTGTTGGCTCTCAGAACAGGTGACTTGTTTACCTGCCCAGAAAGTGCAGGAGAGCCCAATGCCATGCCGTCCATGGCAGCCTTCCTCCTGGCACCACCTGGCAGACTTGGGAAAGCTACAACAGCTAAGTACAGGCAGAAGGAGTTTTGGGGGTTAATGAGTTTTGTTAGTGTGTTACTTTAATTGCTGTCATTATTTCTGTACATACGCCTAGAGGCTTGCAGTGAACGCATTTTATTATTAATATTAAGCATTTTGTACAGCACTTTCTGTTTTCAAAGTGCTTTACAATCATTGATTAGTTATTCCTCCTGACACCCTGTTGAGGTGATCCAGGCCTTATTCACTCCCCTGCTCACTTATAAATGGCGGCCCAGTGTGTTAAAATTAAATGACTTGGCCAAGGTCACCAGACTCATCAGGGAATTGTTGGGATTAGAATGTCCCGTCTCCCTTCAGGCTGGAGCTGATGCTGTGAGACTTAGCAGTGTCCTTGGATGGAGCTCATAAATGTTACAATAAATAAATAAATGGAGCTGAGGCACAAAATAAAAAATGGCTCCAAGGCCTCATGGCTAAGACCTGGGGACACCCCTGTCACAGTGGCATGGAACTGGAAATTTCTGAGAGAATACCCAAACTGAGCTTTTGTCCTAACATCGCCTTCACCTCCTCGGAGCCTGTTTTAATGGGTCCTCCCAGAGACCCTCGCTGTCCTTGTCGCTGGCTCCTTTGAGTGTCCTTTTCACATTCTTTTTTAACTCTGAAGGCATTTACTGCCCAAAAGGGCTCCAAGATGTATAATAACACGGTGAAGCCTGGAAGAACAGCGTGTCAATTTAATTTGAACCAATTTGACAAGTCTGGTACACTTTCAGGACAGCAGCCCACCACGTGACAACACAATGCTTCTCTTGTTAGGTTCTCAGCCTTGCTAGTTCTCCTGCAGGTAATTACCTCTGATCAAGAGACCAATTGTAAACGCATTACGTTTTGCTGACAATACAAAGCTGGGGAGAAGCAGGAACTCCAGTTTGAGAGGCAAGGAAAATGCAACATGATGTGCTTCCCTCTCTAAGCTGGGATGCAGCAAATAAAATTCAGTATTGACAAATGAACTTTAATGCCATTGGCCAGGGAGAGGGCAGGTGGAAAGTGCTGACCTGCAAAAGAACATTTTCTGAAGGTGTCCGTGTACCGCACTGTTGGGAAAATCACAGAGGGGATCATTAGAGCCAAGAGCCTCTAGGAGTTGTCTTTTTATTTTAAAATAATGCATCAGCTTGGAAAAGAGGATTTTTTTTCTCCCCCACTTCTTTCCCGACACCTGCCCACACCCACTCTTGGATACTTCTGCCAATTGGAGTAGCTCTTGAAGACATTTTCAAGGGATTAGTGATCAAAGCCGACATCCTGTAAGGAAATAGAGATTTTCTAAAAGCAGGAGTACCCAATTTAAATCCCCTTATGGCAGATGTTTTTTAAAGGAAAACCTGTTCCACCTCAATGCGGGCAAGACAAACCCAGCCTTGATTTATGCTCATTACTCTCTCAATCTTCCTTTCGGATGCGAGAGGGGATCATGACTGTTCAGTTTGGTAGCACATTTCTCACTTTCGTTTTGATGGTATTTCCAGAAAAATGTCACAGAACCAGATGGGCCACCTTCCCCCGCAACTCCCCAAGTTAGCTTTACCTTCAAGGAGAAGAAAACACCATCAATTGTTTAGCACATACTTTGCAAGATTTCCTTTTTGGGGTTTGTTTACTTGTTTGAAGCACTTTTTCTATTTTCTGAAATGAGTGCATACTAAGGATCTATCACCCTGCTAAGTGTTGGGGCTCAATTGGGCTTGGCTGAAGTTAGGGGACACACGAAGTAAAGATAGCAGATGGTGTCCTCAGGGAATTTACCATCTAGGTGAGTAAAGAGTATAGATTTAAAATCAACAACTCTGCTGAGATCTCTTAGAGATGGGTCAGATTGCCAATAGACAATCAGGGCTACGGGGATTTGTGGGTCAGGCGTAAGAATAATCTACTGGGAACTCATGGAGGAAGAAATGTTTGATCAAGGCATTGGCAAATAAATATAATATACCTACACACACACACACACACACACACACACACAATTTTTTTTGTTCTAGTCTAAAAGTCTCACTTGACCTAGAATTGCTGACCTGTGACACTCCTCTTTGAATTCTATTTGATGCTCCCAAGGTTCTAGAAGCTGCAGAGGAATTGGGATTGGGGTTTACTTGCTCCACCCTAAAGACATCCCAGGCTTCACTCTGTAGTTTTTTCCTCAGCACCGGACCTCATTGCTGGACACGAAGAACTCTGTTCTCTTCAATGTGTCTGTTTCTTTGGTGAGGTTCAAATTTCCTGAGTGGATCCCCTAAAGCTCCCTCAGCTCACATCATAAAGCTCTCACAGGGCTCTGAAGCTCCCAAAGGAAGGTAAGTCGTGATTCCTCCGGGAGACCACTCATTGTCACAGCCCCAGGCAGGTGGCAGCCTTTCCTGGTGGCTTTTCTCCATCTACCATGGATTCCTACTCAGGTCTTTTCAGAGTAGCAGTGAGTGCCTCACTGTACAAATTCTTGTTGAGTGTCTGCAGTGTGCCAAAGTGTCATTTGTTTGAGTTGTCCTTAGTAATAATATGGAAAGAATAGCTAGTATTAATTAAACACCTATTGTTATTGTATGTAAGGTAGTATGCTAAGTGCATTACAGCATCACTTCATAGTGATAACAGCCCTATGAAGTAGGTATACCTATCGTCCCTAGGTTTAATGTGAATAACCTCGGGCTTAGAGAGGTTGCCAAGAATTTCAAGGTTGAACAACTAGTAGCTGACTATGGTAAGGTTGAAAGCATCTCTGGCTGACTCTAAACTTTTGCTCTTAATCTCTGCGTCCCTAACTGAACACAAAAGAAGAGATAATATGGAATAAATGCAAAATCGTTGTTCTTCCGTTCAACAGTTTTTAACCCAGATGAAACCTTGGAGTTGAGAAAAAATACATGTAAACAACCAAAATAGATATAAAAAATCCCATGCATGGATGCACTTTTATTCTACTAATAGAAGAATCATGCAGGCCCTCATTAAACGACTATTGATTTCTGTTTTACAAATAATCATTATCTTTTGTTCCTACCACTTCCGAAAGCAGATCAGAAAGAGCAATCACTCCCATTTTAATTTCCTGTTAGGAAATTGAAGTTGGTAGATTTTATTTTAATAGTAATATTCCCAAGGAAATAATGCTGGTAAGTAGAGGAGTCAGAGTACATATCCCAGTTTGTCTGAGTTCTAACCATGATTTTTGAGGGTTTTTTTTTTGTCAGAAACATTCTCTAAAAGCAAATTCAAATGTCAAATTAGTCTTCAGGATTGTAAAGGGGATCATAAAGTATGGTTTTTTAGAATTGCAAAAAGACTCCTCAAATCTAAACGCTCATTTAATGGTTGAGCTCTAAGTCTTCATGAAATGTGATAAACGTGGTACTTAAAGGATTCTCGACTTTTTAATGCAGTTTTACCAAGCAGACCAAAATCTGTCCTTAACCTAAAATGCGACTCTCCCATGGGTTAGCTATAATTAACCCAAAATATAGAAAGATATAATCCCTGAGAAGCTTTTCATGACACAACTTTCATGACTTAACGGACTGTACCATGACTGGAATGGAATCTTAAATCAAATCTTAAATCAATTTCAGTCTTTTTGTCTTGACTTTTTTCTAAATAAAGTAGTTTAAAAGCTAGTATTAACATTGTACTATTATGAATATCCATAAAAACTTTGAATAATCATGTATCAACAGGCATAAAATAAAATACTGTCACAATAATACAAATGAGTTGTTTTGGAAAGAATTTTCCACAGTCTGAATTAATGACTACGTTAAAAAGATATGAAGGCTTATTAAGGAATATTTTTCAGGTATGTAAACTCATAGTTCTCTAGCAAAGGCCTTATATATTTTTTTCCAATGAATAAGTAGCAAACATGTAGTTAATGCAGGCCTTACAGCTGAACCTCAGAATAGACTAATTAGCCTTCCATCTCTATTCTCAAACCTGTTTACACTATAACTGCCTCAAACCCATTTTCTTTGAGGACTAAGTTCTTTAAGCACAAAGTTTTCTGTGTCTTTATCTGAGCCACTTAAAAATTTTATCATAAGAAATTTACACTCTATGAGGTCCATACTAATGACATGTTTATGACAAAACTCATGAAGATTTAGTCTCAGTAGAGGAATCTATAGAATTTACCTATTTCTCTCTGGATATAAGGGATTTAAAATATCCCCACAAGATATTTGTACAGCACATACAGCTTTGAAATCCCCAGATCTAATTTAATTTAATTCAACATGTGTTTACAAAAACGTCTGCAGAGAGGAACTTCAAGATGGTGGAAGAGTAAGACGCGGAGATCACCTTCCTCCTCACAGATACATCAGAAATACATCTACACGTGGAACAACTCCTACAGAACACCTACTGAACGCTGGCAGAAGACCTCAGACCTCCCAAAAGGCAAGAAACTCCCCACGTACCTGGATAGGGTAAAAGAAAAAACAGAGACAAAGAATAGGGACGGGACCTGCACCAGTAGGAGTGAGCTGTGAAGGAGGAAAGGTTTTACACACTAGGAAGCCCCTTCGTGGGCGGAGACTGCTGGTGGCGAAGGTGGTGAGCTTCGGGGCCATGGGGGAGAGCCCAGCAACAGGAGTGTGGAGGGCAAAGAGGAGAGATTCCCACACAGAGGATCAGTGCTGAGCAGCACTTACCAGCCCGAGAGGCTCGTCTGCTCACCTGCCTGGGCGGGCGGGGCTGGGAGCTGAGGCTCAGGCTTCGGAGGTCGGATCTCAGGGAGAGGATGGGGGTTGGCGGCGTGAACACAGCCTGAAGGGGGCTAGTGCGCCACGGCTAGCCGGGAGAGAGTCCGGGAAAATATCTGGAGCTGCCGAACAGCCAAGAGACTTTTTCTTGCCTCTTTGTTTCCTGATGAGCAAGGAGAGGGAACTAAGAGGGCCGCTTAAAGGAGCTCCAGACACGGGCGCGAGCCGCGGCTAACAGCGCGGACCCCAGAGATGGGCATAGGACGCTAAGGCTGCTGCTGCGCCACCAAGAAGCCTGTGTGCAAGCACAGGTCACTATCCACACCTCCCTTCCTGGGAGCCTGTGCAGCCCGCCACTGCCAGGGTCCCGTGATCCAGGGGCAACTTCCCCGGGAGAATGCACGGCATGCCTCAGGCTGTTGCAACGTCATGCCGGCCTCTGCTACCGTAGGCTCGGCCCACATCAGTACCCCTCCCTCTCCCCGGCCTGAGTGAGCCAGAGCCCCCGAATCAGCTGCTCCTTTAACCCCGTCCGGTCTGAGCGAAGAACAGACACCCTCAGTTAACCTACATGCAGAGGCGGGTCCAAATGTAAAGCTGAACCCCAGGAGCTGTGCAAACAAAGAGGAGAAAGGGAAATTTCTCCCAGCAGCCACAGGAGCAGAGAATTAAATTGCCACAATCAACTTGATGTACCCTGCATCTGTGGAATACCTGAATACACAACGAATCATCCCAAATTGAAGAGGTGGACTAATCCGTTTTTTAATTTGTTTTATGACTTAATTTTTTTTTCTTAATAATTATTTTTTATAGTTTATTTTCTCTTATATTCTTCTTTTTTTCTTTCTTTCTTTCTTTTTTCTCACTTTTATTCTGAGCCATGTGAAGGACAGGCTCTTGATGCTCCAGCCAGGTGTCACGGCTGTGCCACTGAGGTGGGAGAGGCAAGTTCAGGACACTGGTCCACAAGAGACCTCCCAGATCACTGTAATATCAAATGGCGATAATCTCCCAGAGATCACCATCTCAACACCAAGGCCCAGCTCCTTTCAATGACCAGCAAGCTACAGTGCAGGACACCCTATGCCAAACAATTAGCAAGACATGAACACAACCCCATCCATTAGCAGACAGGCTGCCTAAAATCATAATAAGGCCACAGACACCCCAAAACACACCAGCAGACGTGGACCTGCCCACCAGAGAGACAAGATCCAGCCTCGTCCACCAGAACACAGGCAAGAGTCCCCTCCGCAAGGAAGCCTACACAACCCACTGAATCAACCTTAGCCACTGGGGACAGACACCAAAAACAATGGGAACTACAGACCGGCAGCCTGTGAAATGGAGGCCCCAAACACAGTAAGTTAAGCTAAGCGAGTAGACAGAGAAAAACACAGGAGATGAAGGAGCAAGGTAAAAACCCACCAGACCTGACAAATGAAGAGGAAATAGGCAGTCTACCTGAAAAAGAATTCAGAAAAATGATAGTAAAGATGATCCAAAATCTTGGAAATAGAATGTAGAAAATACAAGAAATGTTTAACAAGGGCCTAGAAGAGCTAAAGAGAAAATAAACAGAGATGAAAAAAAAGAAAAAGAAACTAAAAAATCTCTAGAAGGGATCAATAGCAGAAAAACTGTGGCAGAAGAATGGATAAGTGATCTGGAAGATAAAATAGTGGAAATAACTACTGCAGAGCAGAATAAAGAAAAAAAGAATGAAAAGAATTGAGGACAATCTCAGAGACCTCTGGTACAACATTAAACGCACCAACATTCGAATTATAGGGGTCTCAGAAGAAGAAGAGAGAAAGAAAGGGACTGAGAAAATATTTGAAGAGATTATAGTTGAAAACTTCCCTAATCTGGGAAGGGAAATGGTTAATCAAGTCCAGGAAGCACAGAGAGTCCCATACAGGATACATTCAAGGGAACATGTGCCGAGATACATATTAATCAAACTATCAAAAATTAAATACAAAGAACAAATATTAAAAGCAGCAAGGGAAAAACAACAAGTAACACATAAGGGAATCCCCATAAGTTTAACAGCTGATCTTTCAGCAGAAACTCTACAAGCCAGAAGGGAGTGGCAGGACATATTTAAAATGATGAAAGAGAAAAAACCTACAACCAAGATTACTCTACCCAGCAAGGATCTCATTCAGATTTGATGGAGAAATTAAAAGTTTTACAGACAAGCAAAAGCTGAGAGAGTTCAGCACCACCAAACCAGCTTTACAACAAATGCTAAAGGAATTTCTGTAGGCAAGAAAGACAAGAGAAGGAGAAGACCTACAATAGCAAACCAAAAACAATTAAGAAAATGGTAATAGGAAGATACATATTGATAATTACCTTAAATGTAAATGGATTAAATGCTCCAACCAAAAGACATAGACTGGCTGAATGGATACAAAAACAAGACCCATATATATTCTGTCTACAAGAGACCCACTTCGGACCTAGGAACACATACAGACTGAAAGAGAAGGGATGGAAAAATATTCCATGCAAGTGGAAATCAAGAGAAAGCTAGAGTAGTAATTCACATATCAGAAAAAATAGACTTTAAAACAAAGACTATTATAAGAGACAAAGAAGGACACTACAAAATGATCAAGGGATTAATCCAAGAAGAAGATATAACAATTGTAAATATTTATGCACCCACCATAGGAGCAACTCAATACATAAGGCAAATACTAACAGCCATAAAAGGGGAAATCGAGAGTAACACAATCATATTAGGGGAATTTAACCGCCCACTTTCAACAATGGACAGATCATCCAAAATGAAAATAAATAAGGAAACACAAGCTTTAAATGATACATTAAACAAGATGTATTTATTGATACTTATAGAACATTCCATCCAAAAACACCAGGATAATCTATATTCTCAAGTGCTCAAGGAACATTCTCCAGGATAGAACATATTTTGGGTCACAAAACAAGCCTTGGTATATTTAAGAAAATTGAAATTGTATCAAGTATCTTCTCCAACCACAATGCTATGAGACTAGATATCAATTACAGGAAAAAATCTGTAAGAAATACAAACACATGGAGGCTAAACAACACACTACTTAATAACCAAAATATCACTGAAGACATCAAAGAGGAAATCAAAAAATACCTAGAAATAAATGACACTGAAAACACAACTCAAAACCTATGGGATGCAGAAAAAGCAGTTCTAAGAGGGAAGTTTATAGCTATAAAAACCTAACTTAAGAAACACGAAACATCTCAAATAAACAACCTAACCTTACACCTAAAGCAGTTAGAGAAAGAAGAAAAATAAAACCCCAAAATTAGCAGGAGGAAAGAAATAATAAAGATCAGATCAGAAATAAGTGAAAAAGAAATGAAGGAAACGATAACAAAGATCAATAAAATTAAAAGCTGCTTCTTCGAGAAGATAAAAAAAAATTGATAAACCATTACACACCCTCCTCAAGAAAAAAAGAGAGAAGACTCGAATCAATAGAATTAGAAATGAAAAAGGAGAAGTAACAACTGACACTGCAGAAATACAAAGGATCATAAGAGATTACTACAAGCAACTATATGCCAATAAAATGGACAGCCTGGAAGAAATGGACAAATTCTTAGAAATGCACAACCTTCCGAGACTTAACCAGGAAGAAATAGAAAATATGAACACACCAATCACAAGCACTGAAATTGAAAATGTGATCAAAAATCTTCCAACAAACAAAAGCCCAGGAACAGATGGCTTCAGAGGCGAATTCTACCAAACATTTAGAGAAGAGCTAACACCTGTCCTTCTCAAACTCTTCCAAAATACAGCAGAGGGAGGAACACTCCCAAACTCATTCTACGAGGCCACCATCACACTGATACCAAAACCAGACAAATATGTCGCAAAGAAAGAAAACTACAGGCCAATATCACTGATGAACATAGATGCAAAAATCCTCAATAAAATACTAGCAAGTAGAATCCAACAGCAGATTTAAAGGATCATACATTATAATCAACTGGGGTTTATCCCAGGAATGCAAGGATTTTCAATATACGCAAATCAATCAACATCATACACCATATTAACAAATTGAAGGTGAAAAACCATATGATCATCTCAATAGATGCAGAGAAAGCTGTTGAAAAAATTAAACACACATTTATGGTAAAAACCCTGCAGAAAGTAGGCATAGAGGGAACTTTCCTCAACATAATAAAGGCCATATATGACAAACCCACAGCAAATCTCATCCTCGATGGTGGAAAACTGAAACAATTTCCACTTAGATCAGGAAAAAGACAAGGTTACCCAACTTACCACTGTTATTCAACATAGTTTTGGAAGTTTTAGCCACATAAATTGGAGAAGAAAAAGAAATAAAAGGAATACAAAATGGAAAAGAAGATATAACACTGTCACTGTTTGCAGATGACATGATACTACACATAGAGAATCCTAAAGATGCTACCAGAAAACTACTAGAGCTAATCAATGAATTGGGTAAAGTAGCAGAATACAAAATTAATGCACAGAAATCTCTTGTGTTCCTATATATTAATGATGAAATATCTGAAAGTGAAATTAAGGAAACACTCCCATTTACCACTGCAAAAAAAAGAATAAAATATCTAGGAATAAACCTACCTAAGGAGACAAAAGACCTATATGCTGAAAACTATAAGAGACACATGAAAGAAATTAAAGATGATAGTAACAAATGGAGAGACATACCATGTTCTTCGATTGGAAGAATCAACATTGTACAAGTGATTATACTACCTAAAGCAATCTGCAGATTCAATGCAATCCCTATCAAACTACCAATGGCATTTTTCACAAAAGTAGAACAAAAAAATTCACAATTTGTATGGAAACACAAAAGACCCTGAATAGCCAAAACAATCTTGAGAAAAAAATGAAGCTGGAGGAATCAGACTCCCTGACTTCAGACTATGCTACAAAGCTACAGTAAGCAAGACAGTATGGTACTGGCACAAAAACAGAAATATAGATCAATGGAAGAGACTAGAAAGCCCAGAGATAAACCCACGCACCTATAGTCACCTTATCTTTGATAAAGGAGCAAGAATATGCAGTGGAGGAAAGACAGCCTTTTCAATAGTGGTGCTGGGAAAACTGGACAGGTGCATGTAAAAGAATGAAATTAGAACACTCCCTAACACCATACACAAAAATAAATTCAAAATGGATTAAAGAACTAAATGTAAGGCCAGACACCATCAAACTGTTAGAGGAAAACATAGGCAGAACACTCTATGACATAAATCACAGCAAGATCCTTTATGACCTACGTCCTAGAGAAATGGAAATAAAAACAAAAATAAACAAATGGGACCTAATGAACCTTAAAAGCTTTTGCACAGCAAAGGAAACCATGAACAAGACGAAAAGACAACCCTCAGTATAGGAGAAAATATTTGCAAATGAAGCAACTGACAAAGGATTGATCTCCAAAACATACAAGCATCTCATGCAGCTCAATATCAAAAAACAAACAACCCTATCCAAAAATGTGCAGAAGACCTAAATAGTCATTTCTCCAAATATGATATACAGATTGCCAGCAAACACATGAAAGAATGCTCAACATCATTAATCATTAGAGAAATGACACCAGTAATCTCACACCAGTGAGAATGGTCATCATCAAAAAATCTACAAACAATGAATGCTGGGGAGGGTGTGGAAAAAAGGGAACCCTCTTGCACTGTTGGTGGGAATGTAAGTTGATACAGCCACTATGGAGAACAGTATGGAGTTTCCTTAAAAAACTAAAAATAGAACTACCATATGAGCTAGAATTCCCACTACTGGGCATATACCCTGAGAAAACCATAATTCAAAAAGAGTCATGTACCAAAATGTTCATTGCAGCTATATTTACAATAGCCAGGACATGGAAGCAACCTAAGTGTCCATCAACAGATGAATGGATAAAGAAAATGTGACCCATATATACAATGGAATATTACTCAGCCATAAAAAGGAACAAAACTGAGTTATTTGTAGTGAGGTGGATGGACATAGAGACTGTCATTCAGAGTGAAGTAAGTCAGAAAGAGAAAAACAAATACCGTATGCTAACACGTATATAAGGAATCCAAAAAAAAAAAAAAAAGAAAGAAAAAGAAAAGTAAATGGTCAGAAGAACCTAGGGGCAAGTTGGGAATAAAGACACAGAACTCGTAGAGAGTGGACTTGAGGATATGGGGAAGGGGAAGGGTAAGCTGAGACAAAGTGAGAGAGTGGCATGGATATATATACACTACCAAATGTAAAATAGATAGCTAGTATGAAGCAGCCACATAGCCCAGGGAGATCAGGTCGGTGCTTTGTGACCACCTCGATGGGTGGGAGGGAGGGATGCAAGAGGGAAGAGATATGGGGACAGTTATATGTATAACTGATTCACTTTGTTATAAAAACAGAAACTGACACACTGTGGTAAAGATTATACTCTAATAAAGTTGTTAAAAAAAATCTGCAATGTATTTAACCCAGTTCTGGTGACTGAGAGATACAAGAGGAAGGGCAGAATATTCTCTGGGTAAATGTAAGCTTAGCTGAGAATAAGGTATTTGTACACATGAAATAACAAACAGATAAAGGAGAATGTGAAGTACAAATACATGATTAAATGTATTGTAGCAAGAGTGTATATTGGAATATCAGAGGAGAGGTCAAAATTGAAAATAACATTGTCCTGGGATATTGAATGGCTGAACTCCTACCTGGGCCTCCACTCTGGAGAGCAGTGGTCATATAGAGATGGATGAAGGGTTTTCCACCAAAACGACAGGGAAAGCCATGGCCAGCAATTGGGCAGAACATAGCAAGATATGAAACAAACTGATGTGAAAGACACATTACAGAGCAGGAAAGATGAGGTTGGAAAAGGAGTTTGGTGCAGTAGATAGAGGGTCATCCACATGCACTTCAGTACAGACTTATATGATGTGTTTCCCTTATTCACAGAAATAACAATGGGCCCCAACTGTAACTTGGAGGGACTAGCCAGAGCTCCCTGCAGATTCCCATTGAAATATTTCTCATCTAGAGAACATTTGAAAGGATAGAGAGGGGTGCAAATGGCCAACAGGAGGACTTACTGAAATGAAAGCTGCAAAATAATTTCCCAGATTGCCACTGACTATTAAAATAGGCCATGAGGGTCCATGGTTATTACTTTAACAATTAGTTAATTTTAGCAGCAGGGAAGCCATTAGCTGACCAGTTCACTCCTCTGCCCAACATATCCTAACCAATGAGCTGTGATTGGGGCAATAAAAATGAGATTATGCCTAGGCAATAAAATATTTAGACTTTTAATATGTTGGTGGAAATGGACTATATTTTAAAGTGACAGAGCATTATATTTCCCTTCTCTTTACTTTCCCAAGGCCAATATGCCCCATCGTTGCCTCAGCAATCTGAGAGAAGGTATGATAAAAGCAAAGAGTGTGAGAGGAAAAAAAATTAAGGAAATTATAAAGGAAATATGCAACCATGTCCTGTGTGCTAGAGTGAGTAAAAATACTTGGGTTTTATTTCTAAAATGGAAAACAGTATATATGAAAAATACTACATAAAAATAAAATTGGCATAATTTATAAAGAATATGGGAATTAATGACACATGTAACTTTATCTGTGAGTGGTATCTATGGCTAATATCTTTATCAATAAATGCCACCCAAATGTAAGTCAATTGCCAATTTTAAATTAATTTGCAGAACACATGTAAACAATTTAAACATTCTATATGCAAGTGAGTGTAAATATTGCCAAACCCCTGAGAATGGAAATGAGTATGCATAACTTCCTGCACCAATGAAGCCAACATTCCTATTGCTATTTTCTTTCAACTGAGGTTTTCCTACACCAAATGATAAGTGTAATGTAAACTTGAGATTTATCCTGAGGTGAGCATCCTGAGCTTTATCTTTCTTAAAATTGTCCCCACTGCATATGTACAGTAATGACCATCCAGTCAGAACTGGTTACTCTTCACTCACTTGAGCATTGGTCTACACTTGAGCATTATTTTCTTACCTTATTGGGAATGTGCTTTCCCATTTTCTCTCTTTATACCAAGGGTACTTACACATATAACTTATTTTGTCTGTTTTGAAATATTGCACTCCTTGCTTATAAGTGCACTAATTTCTTTCAATATATTAAAGATTTTCAATATTCTAAATAGAACTGTTTGTGAAATGAATCAGTCAGGGGAGACTTTACAATGAGGTCAAAACCTGAGCATCCCTTGAAGGTCAAATATTGTTTGGATGGGGAAGAAGAGAGGGCAAAGATCTATGGCTGAAAGATTAGATCCAGATGAGAGAGAGTTTAAGGAATATACTTGCTAATTCTCCAAAATCAAAGGCTACTACTTGGCATGAGGGAGGCTCAATACGAACAATGGTAGAGAAACCTGCACCTTGCTATGGTCCTCCAAACCAGCTAGGTAAACCACGGGACACAACCATCTCCAGCTTAAGTATGCATTCCCTGGACCAGGAGTTGTCTTTGCTTCAGCCTATTGGATGAGTAGCCCTTATTGCTTTCATGCATTACATCATCTTTGAGTTCTTGGCACATCAGTTAGCTTCAAATTTACTAGTATTCATTATTTGTTTTTTAAAAAAAAAGGAAAATGGAAAGAAAGAAAGAAGATAATTTACATTTCCTGATTCAAAACCACGGACTATTCATCATCGCTTGCACATCGCTTATAAAGATGATAAATGAATGTATAGTAACTGAACCCTAAAACAAAATAATGTGTTTTTCTTAAAGCTTCACAGGGCTGCATTTCCGTTGTAATTAGTTTACTTTTTTTAATCAAATTCTGTTAAGCGGCAGTCAAAATGAAAGCTGATTTTCAGACTGCTAAAAGCAGCCTAAATAAGAGAAGAGAGAAAACAAGGGTATTTTTTCACACTTAATACTACAAAAATATCAAGAGAATTGCATAACTTTCAGAAACAGCAAGTATATAATCATGTCCTGATGATTGTATGATGTTTAAATATAGGATGCTATAAGAGAACCTACCATTTGATAAAGAACTGGTTAAGTTGCTATTCCATCTTTGGAAATTCATATAGAGAAAGACATCTTTAAATTTCTGTTGTTCTACATTGTCCATAGGATAAATTTCAAACCCCCAAATATTACCATTTAACTTCAGCTCTTCATCCTAAACTTAATCCCTTTTCTCTCAAAAGTATCTACATATTCCATCATGTGGTTCCTTGTTTTTCAACTTCATGTTATTTTCTCTACCTGCAATGGTGTTACTGCTCAATTCTTTGCCTACCTAATTCCTACTTCTGTCATCCTAGTTTACATCTCTTCTCTGAAAACCTTCCTGCTGTTTCTGCTTCATAATGGCGGCTCATTCTGTAGCTATGCACATTTAACTTAGAACATATACACTTGTGACATTGTCTGTATTATATTTTTAGACTTTGAATGGTTATTAGCATCTCAGATGGTTTCTGGGTGTGTGTTCCTCTATCTAGATTTCATAATCCTTAAGAGTGGAGGGGTCATGTCTAATAAAAGTTTTTTATTGTTCATTGACTAACAACATTATGGGAAAGAAAGTGAACTCTCATCACACTATAGTAATAGTACTACCTAAGCAGTGTGAGCTTCCATCCACTGAATCTCAGCCTGGGAGGACCTGGGAGTCCAGGTTAGCCTCACTGCTTTCCTCTTACCTAGAAGTCAAGTGGAGGGGAGGAACGTATGCCTGCTGCTGTATTTGATATATGTTGAATATCTTTTTCTACACAGGACCTGTACTTGGAATGCATTTGAAGTATTTGAAAATCTTTTAAATAACCATGTCTTTTTATTTTACATTCTTTCTTGCCACCATACTCTAATGTTCTGCAGCTCCTGTCATCAAACCACATTTTCCTTCACACAAAATGTCCTGAGACCATTATGCTCTTAACCTTCCTTTTCATTTATTATTAGGACTTAGTCTCAGATCTTGCCCTCTTTCTCCAAGCTAAACATTTGTTAATGACTTAGTCCCTAGGGTGTGACACCTTCCAGAGATGAGTCAGGTGTCCACCATTCATGTGTTTGGTGCTCTGATAATGGGAAAGTGCTAGCATTGAATGAACGTAAACCATGTGCCAGGATATATGTGATTTACAAATTTTTAATCTCATTTAAATTTTCAATATTTGCATATAGCATGGCATCCTTACTGAAAGCCTTAGAGGAAGAGATGCCTATATTTTTATGTAAACCTAAGTTTTTATTTCAACTCTATATCTGCCCCCTCTGCAAGGATTTTTAGTCTTAGAGGCAGCCTCTCTCTCTCTCTCTCTCTCTCCTTCTTTCTTTCTTGATGTTTATAAGATGTTTGTTCTTATATAAGATCTTGTTTTCCCCCAAAATTAGTTAGCTGTGAGTCTTCTTGTTGACTTTGTCTGTATTGCAGAAAGCACTTTCAACCTGTTTACATAGGACTTCCTTCACTTTAAGAAATGCTTCCTCTATTTTATTTGTATTCATACATTATGTTTGATATTCCTGTGATGCTCTTCTTTGGGAAAATCAGTTATCTAGGTAACTATGGCCATTTCTCTCATTTGGGAGTGGGAATTTGAGGCACACATGATCCACCACTAGCAAAGTCTTCACCTCTACAAACTTTTCTCAATTTTGTGTGTCTGTGGAACATCAGCAGATAAGGGATAACTTATGTGATCAGTAAGCTGTCTTACTCTCATCACAGTAAGGATACAGTCATTCTCCCAATCTTGCAGCTCTCAGAATCGAGATGCATCAGCATCATCTTTAGGGCTGGTTAAAACACAAATTGCTTGGCCTGACTCCTCAAATTTCTGATTCAGATGGGTTGAGGTAAGGCTTGAGAAGTTATAGCTCTAACAAATTTTCAGGTGATGCTGATGCTGCTTGTCCAGAGATCACACTTTGTGAATCACTGTCCTAGATAACTAATTTAAGTGATCTTCACTTGTCATTGTGACAAAGATTTGAAAATTGGTTATTTTTTTTCAGAAATTACAAACCAATACATCTATCTACACCATCCAGTAGGGTATTTGTTTGCTTGTTTGTGTCTAAATTGGCTTCCAAATGGCAGTCAGAACAGGACAATCTACATGGTGGAAAAGCTTTTCAAGTTCATCTTTCCCATTACTAATTAAGAAGATTCTAATCCTACATTTATTACTGTGAATGAGAACCTTGTTTTAACTGCTGCAATTTCTACTTTTTGACATTCTTTCTTTGCTTATGGAAATTACCTTCCTATCCATATTATTATTTATTTCATCACATTGTAGCTTAATTTTAGAATTTTCAGCCCTTACGGTACTTATGGATCTCTTTCATTACTTCACATAGGCTATGTCTTAAATCTTATTAAACATATCATGGAGTTTTCTGAATTGTTTTCTGGTTATTTTAGTAAATCATTGTCAAAAGTGTTAGTTTTCTATTAATATTCGGGATAATTATTATGTTATTTTGCCTTCAGTATTTTCATCATAGGTTCTGGTCTGCTTTAGTTCAATAAGGGCACTTAGTGCTCTCTTTAGCTCTTCCATATTTGAACGAGTGCTGGTCTATTTCAATTCAAACCTTCTCAAGACACATGATGTGTAATTTTTCTTTGCATTACTCACTATTCACCTTGTGCTTGTAAACAACTAATAAGAACAACAACAAACTTCAGTTAGATGATAATTTGACACAAAATCCAACCAGCCCAAAACCATATTTAGAGCCCACTTACAGCAAGGGCTGCTTTGGTGGATTGAGATGATTATTATTTTACCCTTTTGCTTGATTCTTAGAACTGACATCATATATTTTAAATAAATAGATAATAGATATATAAGTAGATACACTCATACATGCATACATATATTTCAAATAATAAATAAACAATGAAACATAATAAAATAATCCCCAGTGTGCATTACTGTTAGGAATTTTTTCTGTTATTGCCTAGAACATTGTATGTGTGGGATTTACCAATCAAAATACAAAAAAACCAATAGACAATCTATCTTTGCACCACTATCCCACTCTCCTCCTGCCCTGCTGTCTAAAGATGAAAGAGATCAAACTCTATTAAGAAAACGCTGCACAAAAGCAGTGAGTTGGGGACAATCTCCTAGTGTTATGACAATATACGCACTATAGACACTAGGTCTTGAACCCAAGGAGAAGACCACGGACAGGGGTAAATGAGTACCCTTAGCGTGGGGCCACATGAATGGGCTGCATTATTTTTTTCAATCCAAATTCATGAACCGTATAGATATTGAACTATCTCCAAGATTCTGGCAATGACTTTCTGTCTGTCTTAGTTCTCCCAGAAGATATGAGTACTCATTTTTAATTTGCTGTCATAAAATTTCCACTGGCAAATGTGCACAGAATATTCCAGGGATGTTATACTCAATTCTTTTTTACAGAAATCAGAGTAAGCTTTCTCATACAAGTTTTATTTTTTTTCATAGTTTAAACCCTTCACTAACTCTCCATCACTGATCCCTTAAGCATGAGATCCAGAGACTTTCACATTCTGTTGTGGGCCTGTCGAAACTCCTGTCCTGCCACTCTCACTCACTGTTATGGACTGAAGAGTGTCCTCCAAAAATTTCATATGCTGAAGCCCTAAGCCCCAGTGTGGCTGTATTTAGAGATGGGGCTTCTAAGTAATTAAGATTAAATGAGTTCATAAGCATGAGACCCTGATCCTATGGGATTAGTGTCCTTATAAGAAGAGACACCAGACAGCTCATGCTTGCTTCCTCTCTCTCTCTGTGCATGTCCGTGCATTAAAGAATGGCCACTCAAGGACACAGTGAAAAGGCAGCCACCTACAAGCCAAGAAGCCAGAAAGTGATTTTTTCAGCACCTTGACCTTGGACTTTCCAGCCCCCAGAACTAAAAAACAGAGCCAACAGAAGATATCTATATCTATATATCTATATCTATATATCTATCTATATACACAGAGAGAGACAGAGACAGAGAGATTATAAGGAACTGGCTCATGAAATTATGAAACTAAAAAGTCCCAATATCTGCAGTAGCAAGCTGGAGACCCAGAAGAGCTAATGGTGTAGTTGCAGTGGAAATCCAAAGGCCTAAAACCAGGAGAGTCAGTGTAAGTTCCAGTCCAATTGAAAGTCCAAAGTTGGGAGAAGACTGATGTCTGAGCTTGAAGACAGTCAGGAGAAAAGAGTGGGTTCTCTTCTGCTCAGCCTTTTAGTTCTCTTCATATCTTCAGTGGATTGGATGAAGCCACCCATGTTGGAAAGGGCAATCTTTATTCAGCCTACTGATTTAAATGTTAATCTCATCCAGAAACTCCCTCACAGAAATATCCAGAATAACATTAACCAAATATTGGGCACCTTGTGGTCCAATCAGATTAACACAGAAAATTAACCATCTTCTAGCCATCGTACTAATTATCAAAAACAGCATGAATTATGTGCCATTCTAATTCAGCTCGATGTCTCTTGTCTTATCATCTTGGTGTATATGTTTCTTCTGCCCTGAATGGCTTCCTTCTGTATCCCTTTATTGTGTGTGTTCATCTAGAAAACCCCTACCCATTCTTTAAATCTCAACTCAAGGGCTAATTCCTTTGAATCTTCTGAAATCTTTAAGTAGAATTAATGTTTTCTCCCATTGTCACTTTAAGCAACAGATGAGAAAGCCCATATCATGTTATATTGTAATTTTTTACTTATAAATATTAGAAGGCTTGTTTCTCACTAAACTGTGAACTCCTTCAGCTCAAAATATGTGTCCTTATTTTTTTAATGTTTTTGCACTTATTACAGACCATTATGTAAAAAGTGTTTCAATAAATCTCTGGTGATTGAAGTAATGCATAGGTGAAAAAAAGCAGGGTTAGAAATCAAAAGACAGGACAATGAAGCTGTGACAGGAATTAGCTAGGGGCATTTTTCCAGGACTCCTGATGGCAAAGCATAAGGTGGCTTCTTCTCGAGGCAAGCATGAGTACTCTATCCAGTTTCTGCTGCATTATCCCATCTTCCCTCTGTTACCATTCCCTCTATTTTGTCAGGTAATGGGTGAGCTCCCTTCAGAGAGCTCTGTGGGAGATGTGAACAGTCTTAACATCAGACATCTGAATAATATAATTCTCCTGAATATCTCCATGTGTAAGAATGTGGAGTGCAAAGGAGAACAAGGCTGAGTACACAAAATACTTCAAATGTCATTACTCAGGCCAGATAGAGAACAAAGCCCACTGGAACCAGACACAAAAGGCTGGTGGATGACTGGGGGATGAAGAGGGAAGGAAGGATAGGTAGACAAAATCTGTGGAAACAGAGATAAAGGGAGCTTTCCTGCTTGAGGCACAGTGCTCCTCTACTTTGCTTGACAGGCAGGGGCACAGGTACTGAGCACCAAGGCATCTGAGTAAGCTCATTCACAATGTTGGAGAAGCTCTTACAGTCCTGGTCTGAAAAACCCCTCTCAGGAAGCAGAATGTGAGTTTGGAGTTCTAGGACAGAGACAGGCAAGAAAAGTGGGAGTCTGTGTGGGGTTTAAGGACTGCCTTTGGCAGAGCTCCTTGGTAAGTGAAGGGTAAGGTTCTCCACTAATAGATGGAAAATACTGAATGGAAATACAGGCACTCAATGTGAACCTCCCACCATGGGCTCCTATCTTTATGTCCAGGTTGATGGCCATCATACTGTGTGTCACAGAAATGCACAACTCCCATACTTGTATGCCTTACTTACATGATAAGAGAGGGCTAGAAGGGTAGCCTGCTAGGTTTGAACGTGGTCCCTTGTCTTTTCTGCTCCCAAATCACCTTGCGTAGGTCTTAGAAGCAAATACTTGTTTTCTCTAATTTTTATGGAACTGAGAACTTTCCTCTCCATCATGGCTGGAAAATTTACAGCCAGTTCCCCTATAGCAATTTTGTGGCAATTATATGCATATTGACCTACATGGCCACCATAAGCATGCTTATCCTGACTGGTGGTAAAACCATATTTCAGGTACCAAAGGGCTGCAGGGGAAGACATAAATTACTCTCTTCCTGTTCTCATTGCAGATATGTGTGCTGTGGAATGCAGGGAAAAATTTCAATGACAGCTCCAAGGAGAACTGAATCCACAACCAAATCTCCAAGCCCATATTCATACACAACACAAGGTCACCCTACAAGTCCTGGGAGTCAAAGCATTTGGATGTGTTAGCCAGTTCAGCCTGAAGATGTTTTCTGGATCAGTCCATTCTTAGCACTGCATGAAGTGGTGGAAACTGATGTCACTGGCCCTGCCATGTGCTGGGTTTTTGAGGTGATGTCTTCAGTGTAGCAGGTAGGGCTCTGGAAAGCCCACATAGACCTAGTGTAACTGGTTTTGTGGCTGTTGCTGCAGATCATCTCACTACTGGATTTTAATCAACTGGTGAGAAATGAGCACTATGACCACCCATGTTTTCTTGTGAAGTGTGATCTCTGCAGAACCAAAGAGAATACCGTCTCATCAGGGGCTAGAAAATCTACAGGCACTTCTATTGTCTCTACTCTGAGGAAAGACTGTCTGAGATGTGGGAGAAGCTTTGTCCAAGGAAACAAGTGAGGGCAGCATAAGTACTACTTCTGAGTGCAGTCATCTGGAGTGTGAAGGTTTCTTCTCTCCCCACTCCGGCTGGCTTCCATATTTGTAAATTTCATTAATGCCCATTTAACAGTCACTTGAATTCCCATCCTACTTGAGTTCATAGGAAGTGCAATACTTTACCAGATATTCATCCCAAGGAATTCTGGGAATTTCCAAGGAATGCTTTCTATCTGTCACTTAAGCAACCAGCTTTTTCAGAGGATAATATTGCTTTCTCCCCTTACATCACCTCTCTCCAAACCAAAACTGAGTCTCACAGGTGACCACTGCTATGCCTTGACTACATCATCCGAAGCAGGCATGGAGCCTACTCTAAACAATAGATAAGACAGACTATAGGAGTTTAAGATTTTTTTTAATCCAAGGCTTCAAGATAATAGATTTACAATAGAGAGAATCTCTCAACATTTGCTACAAAATGTGAGAACTTCTAGATTGGATAGGCTGTACCTCCCATATAACCATGCCCCCAGTTGGAATGCTTAGACTTTTTCTTCCTATTTGAAGTACTGACTCTTCCCCAACACCTCAAGATGCAGAGTGTGTGTGTGTGTGTGTGTGTGTGTGTATGTGAAGGGGGGTTGGTTCTTCTCATTCTCAGCCTCACAGTCATGCCTGGGTCAGCATAATAATCTGTAGACATAGGTCTCTGTCACAAGGACACAGATTTATATCATGATACTAAACAGATTATCCCCTCTGTGTTACCTATATATAATCCACAAGCTCACCAAAATATTTCCTGCCCTGAAAAGTATTATTAGATAAGGTAACAGGGACTTCATTTCATTGAGACATTGCTAGTCTCCAGGATTACTATCCTAAGAGTACTACATGTGTTAATGCATTTAATCCTCACAATAATCCTATGAGATAATAATAATAATAATTCTATTTCTCTAATTGGGAAAATTAGATACAGATAAGTTAAATACCTCCCAAACAAGAAAATAAAGTAGCAACTAAACAGATGTAAATACTGAGAAACAGGACAAAAATTTTGCTGCAGTTTTAGAATAGTAGTATCTTTATCTCCTATCCTTCCTATAGCTTGCCCTGTACCCAGCTCTGCCTCTAGCCATAAAGTGTAAATGATAATTGTATCTGGTCTCATAGCCTCCATAGAATCCTGAGAGCAACTTGGTAAGGCCTTGTCCTGCTGTATGAACATTTCCATTGGGGTGAATGGCCCCTTCCACAGACAGGACATCCTATCACTAGGCCTGGGCTAGGTCCTGAAAATGGATGATTCTCCTCATAACCAACAGCATGGTGGAGTTGGCACCACTTGGAAGCAGGCAAGTTTATTAGACTCCACTTAGTCAATTGATCACTGACTCTCCATCCTGGTTTTCCTTCACTCCATTTCTAGCTCCTTTTAACATGTCACTGCCCAAACAAAGTTCCTAAGTGTAGAGAGAACATAATACTCTGAGACCTCTTTTACTAGTAAACTTATTTGGGCTCAAAGAAGGGCTTAAGATTGGCCATAGATGGGAAAGGCTTTCCCCTAGATTCCTGATTCAGCTATACCCACCTGCAATAAGGAATATTGGTCACACCTCTAAATCTCTGAATTCCATTCCATGCAGTAGGCAGAAAGATTCTCCTGGTCCTAGTAGAAAAAGTATTGGTTCCTTCCTCAGAATGCCCAAATTGATAATCATTGGAAAGTCTTTCCTGCATGGATACATAGCTGGATGTGGGTCATGGAGGGCCATGGCTGTGATCTACTGAGCCAGGGAGAGGGCAGTTAGGTTTCTAAGTTTCTCCAGTACACTGCACTATCTAAGCCCAGTTGCTTAATTGAGCCCTGTAGGCTTAGGTGCTAGTAAAAGTCTTGCTGACTTAAGGCTTTTAATGAAAGCGAGGGGGCTCTTAACCTGAGAAAACATCTGATGTTGAGCAGGGATTCAAAGACTGGTAAGTTGGATAACAGATTAGATACACAAGACCTTTTTATTGCTTATTTGCAATAGAGAAGCACCATATATTTTTTTTCTTTTTTTTTAAGAAGATGTTGGGGGTAGGAGTTTATTAATGAATTTATTTATTTTTGCTGTGTTGGGTCTTCGTTTCTGTGTGTGGGCTTTCTCTAGTTGCGGCGAGTGGGGGCCACTCTTCATCACAGTGCGTGGGCCTCTCAATATTGCGGCCTCTCCTGTTGTGGAGCACAGGCTCCAGATGCGCAGGTCAGTAGTCGTGGCTCATGGGCCTAGTTGCTCCGCGGTATGTGGGATCCTTCCAGACCAGGGCTCGAACCTGTGTCCCCTGCATTAGCAGGCAGATTCTCAACCACTGTACCACTAGGGAAGCCCACCATATATTCTTGATCCATTTACCAGTTATACATATTTGGGAATACCACTCAGAAAAAAAAAGAACAAACTACTCATATAGAGACACAATGTCATGGATCTCAAAACAATAAGCTAAGTGAAAGAAGCCAGACACAGAGATGACATCGGTGATTGCCTGGCCCAAAGCTGGAGTGGGAGGGGGAATTGACTGCAGTGATACAAGAGGAAACTTTTGGGGGTGGTAAAAATATTTAAACCTTCAAAGTTATGATGGTGTCATGACTGTGCACATTTACTAAAACCCATCAAATTGTAAACTCAAAATAGGTGAAGTTTAAGGTATTTAAATTATGCTTCCCTAAAGTCACCTGCACACATATACACAAATCCAAATCCAAAAGAAAGTTCTGAAGCAGATATCAAAAACTAGAGAATAAATAAGAAGAGCCAGATGATACAGTAAAAGAGACAATAGCTTGCAGGCTAAAAGAATGTCAAGAGTTCTCTCCTGGGTTTGGGATTGACATGTACACACTGCTATATTTAAAATAGATAACCAACAGGGACCTACTGTACAGCACAGGGAACTGTGCTCAATACTCTGTAATAACCTAAATGGGAAAAGAATTTGAAAAAGAAATGTATATGTATAACTGAATCACTCTGCTGAACACCTGAAACTAACACAACATTGTGAATCAACTATACTCCAAGATAAAATTTTTTTTTTAATTTTTAAAAAATGAAAGAGTTCTCTCCTGGAAAACTAGATGTCACGCACAATTCTTGTTCAAACTTCCAATAGACAGAGACTACTGAAAACTGACTTGAATTCACTTGAGAGGAAAACCAGACCTGAGCTAACATTAAGCTGTCAATACAGTATGAAACTTCAGAGGTTTGACTCCAGAATATTAATGTTTATAGGTTTGTGCTCCAGACATTGCTGTATATACTGTATTATCATTCTAAAATTCAGAAACATAACTGATCCTAAGATTTTCTAATAGACTGTGGGTCTGTATCTAAAATGGTATATAAATCCCAGTTCAGTCTACCTCCTGAGTAGGGAAAAACCCACTTCCTCCCTACAACGTTTCTTCCTTGTCTCCTTTACCTTCATAGAGAACACTTCACTTCTGACACTTGGGCTTGCCAAATGTGTGGGAGTTTTTCCCCACACCAAGCAATTCTTTGCAACACTAGCTGGGTGTTATATAATTCAACTCAACTCTGACACTATCTACTGGAGATACCATTAGACCCACAGGTTAAGACTTCAGTCCCACAAGGCTGCCCCCCGCCACACACACACACGTACACACACACACACTTTCAACAATAGTCACAAGTCCGGGTTATTACCTGTAGTTCTGACCAAACTGCTATAGATTGGAGGTTCCAACAACCCCTTCTTTGGGGTTCAGATGCCAGTTGCAAGTCCAAGTTGTCACCTGTACTTTTGACTGACCGGCTGTAAATCAGAAGTTTCCACAACCTCCTCTTTGGGTTCCATTAATTTGTTAGAGCAACTCACAGAATCCAAGAAATGTTTTACTTACTAGATCACAGGTTTGTTACAAAAGGATGTAACTCAGGAACAGCCAGATGGAAGAGATGCACAGGGCAAGGTAAGGGAAAAGGGTGCAGAGCTTCCATGCTCTCTCAGAGCATGACATTCTCCCCAAATCTCCACATGTTCACAAACCAGGAAGTTCTCCAAACTCTGTCCTTCAGGGCTTTTAATGTAGGCTTCACTACATAGTCATGATTGATTAAATCATTGGCTTTTGGTGATTGATTCAAACTCCAGCCTCCCTCCCCTCCCCAAAGGTTAGGGGGATAGGGAGCTGGAGGCAGTACTGAAAGTTCCAAACTTCTAATCACCTGGCTGGTTCCTCTGGCAACCAGCCCTCATCTTTAGGTCACCTAAGGACTTTCCAAAAGTCACCTCATTACCATAACAAAAGACACCTTTAACACAGGAAATTCCAAGGATTTTAGGAGCTCTTGGCAGGAACTGGGACAAAGATCAAGTACATATTTCTTATTATAAGTCACCATATCACAGTATAACATTATAGAAATTCAATTAGCTTCAAAGGCTGTAGTAGAGCTTCCCTGACCTACACTGATGAGTCACTAGGAGTATGGTGTGAACACACACACACACACACACACACACACTCTCTGACCGACAAATCCTTAAAAAGTACAAGAGCACTGTATTAGTGAAATCTGATAGAGAAGAGTGAAGGAAAAATGAAGATAACAAAAAAAAAAAAAAAAAGGCAAACTGATGGAGTGAGGATGATACAGTGGTAAAGTCTGACCTTCTGAGGAAACAATACCATAGATCAGACATAATTGACACCTAAATTCCCTAAAGAGAAATGGTATTAGACTGAAGAAAGGAGGCACATTTCTACTCAATTAGAATCATAACAAATGTATGTCTGTTATGGCATCATTCATACACAATATTGGTTTTGGGTGTCCTTATTTCTATATGGTTCCTATTGCAGACTATGTTTCCTCAGTGATGAATAGAACTGAGCACATTCAACCAGCATGAACAAAATGTACCCAGCACTGCTCTCTGTCAATTCAAGGAAACAGACCAGATTGGAAAATGACAAATGCAATTGATGTGTATAACAGAAGAAATAGCCTGATAAAGAAGGAAGCATATATACCTATATACATGAACCTCATCTACAGAACTCCTTCCATTCAATTATATAACACATATAATAAGTCATTTCCTCAAATCTGTATTTCTCATCTTAGTTCCAAACCTTGTAGGGCGCGGCTGGATAGCCATTGCGCATGCCGCTAGGGCGTATGCACCTAATATGCTAATCAGGTTTTGAAGCAGTGGCCTATCCAAAGTCCGGCTTGCGAAATGCGATAACCATACGGACGAATCAGGGACTTACACGAGTCCTTAAGCCCTTATATAAGCAGACAGGCTCGAGCGTACGGGGTCTTCCTTCCATCCGCCTGAAACCAAGCTGTACTCCAATAAAGTGTGATGCGAGAAGAATCTAGCGTGTGGTGATTCGTCATTCTGCTGGTCAGAAGCGGCTCGCCGCAAGACCTTACTTGGAAATACCTTCTATTATTGTGAGGCTGAAATTAAAAAACGAATATAAAAGTGTTTTCTTTGATAGCAATTAGCATACATCTACAGCATCATTTTTAATGACCACTATAAGGATATACCCAACTTACTGATACAACAAATTATTGTTAATCATGTCTATTTTTTCTAGGTATATCTCTCATGAATAATGGAATTTAAAAATTTCATACATATCTTTAGTTTCTTATCTAAATATTTAATTTGGAAACAAAATCATAAAAATATTATTAATATTTCAAAAGAGTTTTTTTTTAAATCAGCATTATTGAGGAAAATTACATAATATAAAATGCACAATTTACAAGAATATAGTACACTGCATTTTAACAAATGTATGCATCCATGAAACCACCACGACAATTAAGATACATAACATTTCTATAACCCTACACAAGTTGTCTTGACCCCCTTGCCAATAAATTCTCATCCCCTGCTCCTTGCCCCAGAAAATCACTGATCTGTTTTATATCACTTCAATTAAGATCTATACTTATAAATGAAAACATACAGAAAATACTGTTTTGCATTTAGCTTCTTTTGCTCAGCATTATATTTTTGAGATTTATCCATATTGTTTAATTTACCATGAGTTTGTTTCTTTTATTACAGACTAGAAGTCCATTGAATGGATATACCAGAGCTGCTAAGAACAAGTCTTTGGGTAGCATGTACTTTCATTTTTCTTAGGAAAGTACCAAAAATTAAAATTGTACAGTCATATAGTAAATGTAGGACTTTATTAGAAAGTGCTTAATTATTTCCCAGAAGAGTTGTATCAGTTAACATTTGTCACCGGCAATGTATGAGAGTTCCACTTTTGTTCCTCATCTTCAACAAAACAATATTATCAGACTTAAAAATATATATATATATTACCCATTCAGCTTCATTTATAGTAGCTAGCTCACTGTGGTGTAAACTTTCATTTCCCCAATGACTAAGGTTGTTGAACATAATTTCATATGCTTACTGGCTGTTCATAGCTTTTTTTTTTTTTTTTTTGAAGTGTCTTTTAAATACCTCTGCACATTTTTAATTGGATCATTTATCTTCCTAGATTATTTGAGTTATTTACATATTCAAGATACAAGTATCTTTTTAATATAATAATTGTGACTCTCTTATATCAACTATATTTCAATTCAAAAAAATAAATAAGATAAAAAAGAATTGTAGGAGGAGACTCCTTCAAGTTGGCGGAGGAGTAAGATGTGGAGACAAACTTTCTCCCCACAAATAAATCAGAACTACATCTACATGTGAACAACGCCTACATAACACCTACTGAACACTGGAAGAAGACCTCAGACTTACCAAAAGTCATGAAACTCCCCAAGTATCTGGGTAGGGCAAAAGAAAAAGAAAAAACAGAGACAAGAGAATAAGGATGGGACCTGTACCTCTTGGAGGGAGCTGTGAAGGAGGAAAACTTTCCACACACTAGGAAGTCCCTTCACTGGCATACATAGGGGCAGGCAGGGTGAAGCTTCAGAGGCACAGAGGAGAGCACAGCAACAGAGGTGCAGAGGGCAAAGTGGAGAGATTCCTGCACAGAAGATTGGTGCCAACCAGCACTCACCAGCCTGAGAGACTTGTCTGTTTACTTGCTGGGGTGGATGGGGGCTGAGATCTGAGGCTGGGGCTTTGGAGGTCAGATCCCAGGGAGAGCACTGGGGTTGGCTGTGTGAACACATTCTGAAGGCGCTAGTGCACCACAGCTAGTCAGGGGGCAGCACAGAGAATATTCTGGGACTGCCTAAGAGGCAAGGAACCACTGTTTTTGGATGTACAAGGAGAGGGGATTCAGAGTACCACCTAAATGAGTTCCAGAGATGGGTGTGAGCCACGGCTATCAGTGCAAGCATGAGACGGGAATGAGGCTAAAGATGCTGCTGCAGCCACCAAGAAACCTGAGTGCAAGCACAGGTTACTATCTACACCTCTCTTCCTGGGAGCCTGTACAGCCTGCCACTGCCAGGATCCAATGATCCAGGAACAACTTCCCTGGGAAAACACATGGTGCACCTCAAGCTGTTGCACAGTCCTGCTGGTCACTGCCTCCAAGGTTCACCCCACATTCCATACCCCTCCTTCCCCCCAGCCTGAGTGAGTCAGAGCCCCCTAATCAGCTGTTACTTTAACACTACCCTTTCTGGGGGTGGAACAGATGCCCTCAGGTGACCTACACAGAGAGGCAGGGCCATATCCAAACCTGAACCCAAGGAGCTGTGCGAACAAAGAAGGGAAAGGGAAATTTCTCCCAGCAGCCTCAGGAGCAGTGGACTAAATCTCCACAATCAACTTGATGTACACTGCATCTCTGGAATACCTGAATAGACAATGAATCATCCCAAAATTTGGATGGTGGACTTTGGGAACAACTGTAGACTTGGAATTTTCTCTCTGCATCTAATTTGTTTCTGGTTTTATGTTTATCTTAGTTTAGTATTTAGAGCTGATTATCATTGGTAGATTTGTTTATTGATTTGGTTGCTCTCTTCCTTTTATATATATACAATTTTCCTTTTTCTCTCTCTCTCTTTTTTTTTTTTTTTGCGGTACGTGGGCCTCTCACTGTTGTGGCCTCTCCTGTTGCAAAGCACAGGCTCTGGACACGCAGCCTCAGCAGCCATGGCTCATGGGCCTAGCCACTGCGTGGCATGTGGGATCTTCCTGAACTGGGGCATGAACCCATGTCCCCTGCATCGGCAGACGGACTCTCAACCACTGCACCACCAGGGAAGCCCTACTTTTTCTCTTTTTGTGAATGTCTATGTGTATGTTTCTTTTTGTGATTCTGACTGTATAGCTTTGCTTTTGCAATTTGTCTTAGGATTCTGTCTGTCCTTTAATTTTTTTTTTAAAGTTTTTACTGCTTGTTATCATTGGTGGGTTTGTTTCTTGGTTTCATTGCTTTCTTCTGTGTTTCTTTCTTCTTGATGTTTTAATTTACTTTTTTATTTTAAAAAATTTTTTTATTTTAATAAATTATTTTTTTCTTTATTTTGCTTTTCTCCCTTTTCTTCTGAGCTGTGTGGCTGATAGGGTCTTGGTGCTCTGGTTGGGTGTCAGGCCTGAGACTCTGAGGTGGGACGGCTGAGTTCAGGACATTGGTCCACCAGAGACCCACTGGCCCCACATAATATCAAATGGCAAAATCTCTCCCAGAGATAACCATCTCAGAGCTAATACTCGCTCCACTCAATGACCAGCAGGCGACAGTGCTGACAAAAAATGAGCAAGACAGGAACACAACACACCCATTAGCAGAGAGGCTGGCTAAAATCATAATAAGTTCACAGACACCCCAAAACACACCACTGGATGCAGTCTTACCCACCAGAAATAAAAGATCCAACCCCATCCATCAGAACACAGGCACTAGTCCCCTCTGCCAGGAAACCTACACAACAGACTGAACCAACCTTAGACACTGGGGGTAGACACCAGAAACAATGGGAGCTATGAACCTGCAACCTGAGAAAAGGAGACCCCAAACACAGTAAGTTGAGCAAAATGAGAAAAAAGAGAAATACACAGTAGATGAAGAAGCAAGGTAAAAACCCACCAGACCTAACAAACGGAAAGGAAACAGGCAGTCTATCTGAAAAAGAATTCAGAGTAATGATAGTAAAGATGATCCAAAATCTTGGAAATAGAATGGAGAAAATAAAAGAAACATTCAACAAGGACATAGAAGAACTAAAGAGCAAACAAATAACCATGAACAACACAATAAACGAAATTAAAATTCTCTAGAAGGAAACAATAGCAGAATAACTGAAGCAGAAGAAAGGATAAGTGACCTGGAAGATAAAGTAGTGTAAATAACTACCACAGGGAAGAATAAATTAAAAATAATGAAAAGAATTGAGGACAGTCTCAGACACCTCTGGGGCAACATTAAATGCACCAACATCCAAATTATAGGGGTCCAAGAAGAAAAAGAAAAAAAGAAAGGGAATGAGAAAATACTTGAAGAGATTATAGTTAAAAACTTCTGTAAGATGGGAAAGAAAGTAATCAAGACCAAAAGTGCAGAGGGTCTCATAAAGGATAAATCCAAGGAGAAATGTGCCAAGACACATATTAATCAAGCTATCAAAAGTTAAACACACAAAAAATATATGGAAAGCATCAAGGGAAAAGCAATAAATAATACACCAGGGAATCCCCATAAGGTTAACAGTTGATCTTTCTGCAGAAAATCTGCAAGCCACAAAGCAGTGGCAGAACATACATAAGTGATGAAAGGGAAAAACCTACAATCAAGATTACTCTACCCAGCAAGAATCTAATTCAGATTTGATGGACAAAATAAAACCTTTACAGACAAGCAAACGATAAAAGAATTCAGTACCACCAAACCAGCTTTACAACAAATGCTAACAGAACTTCTCTAGGCAAGAAACACAAGAGAAGGAAAAGACGTACAATAACAAACTCAAAACAATTCAGAAAATGATAATAGATACATACATATGGATAACTACCTTAAATGTAAATGGGTTAAATGCTACAACCAAATGACATAGACTGGCTGAATGGACACAAAACCAAGACCTGTATATATGCTGTCTACAAGAGACCCACTTCAGATCTAGGGACATAAGCACACTGAAAGTGAGGGGATGGAAAAAATATATTGCATGCAAATGGGAATCAAAAGAAAGCTGGAGTAGGAATTCTTATATCAGAAAGAATAGACTGTAAAATAAATACTACTACCAGAGACAAAGAAGTACACTACATAATGATCAAGGGAACAATCCAAGAGGAAGATATAACAATTGTAAATATTTAGACACACAACATAGAAGCACCACAATACATAAAGCAAATGCAAACAGCCTTAAAGAGGAAATCAACAGTAACACAATAATATAAGCAACTTTAACACCTCACTTTCACCAACGGACAGATCATCCAAAATGAAAATAGATAAGGAAACACAAGCATTAAAATGTACATTAAACAAGATGGATTTAATTGATATTCATAGGACATTCTATCCAAAAACAACAGAATATATTTTCTTCTCAAGTGCTCATAGAACTTTCTCCAGGATACATCATATCTTGGGTCACAAATCAAGGCTTGATAAATTTAAGAATATTGAAATTGTATCAAGTATCTTTTCTGATGACAACGCTATGAGACTTGATATCAATTACAGGAAAAAAAGATGTAAAAAATAAAAACACATGGACACTAAAGAGTATGCTACTAAATAACCAAGAGATCACTGAAGAAATCAAAGAGGAAATAAAAAAAAAAATACCAGAAACAAATGACAATGAAAACATGACTAACTGACCCAGAACTTATGGGATGCAGCAAAAGCAGTTCAAAGATGGAAGTTTACAGCAATACAATCCTACCTCAAGAAACAAGAAACATCTCAAACAAACTAAACTTATACCTAAAGCAATTAGAGAAAGAAGAACAAAAATCCCGCAAAGTTACCAGAAGGAAAGAAATCATAAATTTCAGATCAGAAATAAATGAAAAAGAAATGAAGGCAACAATAGCAAAGATCAATAAAACTAAAGGCTGGTTCTTTGAAAACGTAAACAAAATTGAAAACCCATTAGCCACACTCATAAAGAAAAAAAGGGAGAAGACTCAAATCAATAGAATTAGAAATGAAAAAGGAGAAGTAAAAAATGACACTTCAGAAATACAAAGGATCATGAAAGATTACTACAAGCAACTATATGCCAATAAAATGGACAACCTGGAAGAAATGGACAAATTCTTAGAAAAGCACAACCCTCCAAGACTGAACTAGGAAGAAATAGAAAATATAAACAGACCAATCACAAGCACTGAAATTGAAACTGTGATTAAATATTCTCCAACAAACAAAATCCCAGGAACAGATGGCTTCACAGGTGAATTCTGTCAATCATTTAGAGAAGAGCTAACACCTATCCTTCAAAAACTCTTCCAAAATATAGCAGAGGGAAGAACACTCGTAAAATCATTCTACAAGGCCACCATCACCTTGATACCAAAACCAGAAAAAGATGTCACAAAAAGAAAATTACAGGCCAATATCACTGATAAACATAGATGCCAAAATCCTCAACAAAATACTAGCAAACAGAATCCAACAGCACATTAAAAGGATCATACACCATGATCAAGTGGGGTTTATTCCAGGAATGCAAGGAATCTTCAAAATACACAAATCAATCATTGTGATACACCATATTAACAAATTGAAGGAGAAAAACCATATGGTCATCTCAATAGTTGCATAGAAAGTTTTTGACAAAATTCAACACCGATTTATGATAAAAACCCTCCAGAAAGTAGGCACAGAGGGAACTTTCCTCAACATAATAGAGGCCATATATGACAAACCCACTGCCAATATCATCCTCAATGGTGAAAAACTGAAACCATTTTCACAAAGATCAGGAACAGAACAAGGTTGCCCACTCTCACCACTGTTATTCAACATAGTTTTGGAAGTTTTAGCCACAGCAATCAGAGAAGAAAAGGAAATAAAAGGAATCCAAACCTAAAAAGAAGAAGTAAAGCTGTCACTGTTTGCAGATGACTTGATACTATACATAGAGAATCCTAAAGATGCTACTAGAAAGCTACTAGAGCTAATCAATGAATTTGAGTAAGTAGCAGGATACAAAATTAATGCACAGAAATCTCTGACATTCCTATAAACTAATGATGAAAAATCTGAAAGTGAAATTAAGAAAACACTCCCATTTACCATTACAACAAAAAGAATAAAATATCTAGGAATAAACCTACCTAAGAAGACAAAGGACCTGTATGCAGAAAATGATAAGACACTGATGAAATAAATTAAAGAAGATGCAAATAGATGGAGAGATATACCATGTTCTTGAGCTGGAAGAATCAACATTGTGAAAATGACTCTACAACCCAAAGCAATCTATAGATTCAATGCAATCCCTATCAAACTACCACTGGCATTTTTCACAGAACTAGAATAAAAAATTGCACAATTTGTATGGAAACACAAAAGACCCCGAATAGCCAAAGAAATCTTGAGAGCTCATTAATGGGTAAGATATGACAGATCTAAACTGTCTTATATAACATAGAAGTTCTCCTTTACAAATATAATCTTCATCTGAATGAGCTATGTTTTAAGTCATGACATCCTGATGGTTCCTAAGCAGTCACCTAAAATACCATTTCTTTTAATGAAATAATACCAATGCACACCTTCTCAAACCACACAACCCCTTCTCCTCAGTCCCACATTTATATTGGTATGTTTCTCATCTTAACCACCTCCTGTCACTAAATGTTCTCTTCTCAAAATAAATTTATTTCAGTTTGACATGGTCCTAAACTCCTTGGTTTGAAGAAAGAGACAAAGTTCCCCAGACTTGCATTAGAGACTTCCCACAGCCTTCCAAGGCACATTTCATTCTGTTTACTGCTCCTTCCCTGCCTATGGTACACCATAAGGAAAAGCAGGGACAACTATAAGGCACATAATGCCAAATACCATTTATTGTGTGAAGAGTAACTATGCCAGTTACTTACCTAGCATCTTTTTTTTTAACACCTTTATTGGAGTATAATTGCCTTACAATGTGTGTTATTTTTTTCTATATAACAAAGTGAATCAGCTATACATATACATACATCCCCATATCTCCTCCCTCTTGCATTTCCCTCCCACACTCCCTATCCCACCCTCCTAGGTGGACACAAAACACTGCACCGAGCTGATCTCCCTGTGCTATGTGGTTGCTTCCCACTAGCTATCTATTTTACCTTCAATAGTGTATATATGTCCATGCTACTCTCACTCTGCCCCAGCTTCCCCCTCCCCCTGCGATGTCCTCAAGTCCATTCTCTATGTCTATGTCTTTATTCAGAGGTTCTTCCCAAGTCTTTTGGGCCTTGATTGTTTTCAGCTTAAAATAATCCACATGCCAAAGAGACATTTTGGGGTGGTAAATTTTGTTTCCCTATAGTACACTTGCTGTGAGTATAAATATGAGAAGGGTATTGATATTCATCAATAGGTGAATGCTGAATAGCCCAATAAATAAACTGGGGTAGTTACTGACCTACTGCCTCTTAGTCTCATATCTGGCCTTCTCAATTTTGCTCAGTAATGCCAGGGCTAGGAGTCTGTTTTTCCAGAACACCTGGTAGGTGGAGCCAGTAGGAGGTGTTGGGAGAGTGAGAACCAGGGAAAGGGAAGAAGCAGCATTTTTCCTCCCTCTCCCTTTACCTTTAGTGGCATCTCAGGAAGTGGCTGTGACCCTGGTTTCAGCCATGAAGCCCTCTTCTTGGTTCCAGTACTGACATGTGGCCTGTGCTTTGTACTCCTGAACTCTGGTAATACCACTTCCTCCCTTTTCTTTCACCAGCAGTAGAAGTGGTGAGTGTTTCCTACAATTATTAATTTCTGGGTTAGCACACTATCCCCATTCACTCTCTCTTTAAAACATGTAGAGTTTTACTGGACATAGTTTTGCTGGACATAGCCTTCCTTTTGTCATTCTCTCCTGGATATTTAAATATCTCAATTCACCTGAATCAGTGATTTTCACACAGGTTCTTAAAGGCTGGGGATTTCCACAAGCCCCCTAAGGACTGCTGCTTAAAAAAAAGTAAAGGAGAGAGAGGATCCATATTGTTTGGAAAACACCTCCTCCCTTCAACCATATTATTTTTGTTTCATGTTTTGTTTACATTTCTCAGAGGAATTCCGTCACAACAAAGACTTTTGCATATAAAAAAATGATTGAAATCATGGATTTTTACCACTGACAAACATGTTGAACAAATCTTGATCAAGGATGAAAATCCAGCTATTGCCTCAGTAGAAGTTGCTGTATTCTAAACAGAAGGTGGGGGTGGGGGTTGGGGTGTGTGAGATATCACCCCCAATGTACTCCATTTCCTTTCACTCACTCCACCTCATCACCTACAATTCTGTCCCAATAGACCTGACACTCTGCCTCTTGTTTCTAGGGTACTCTTGCTCTCAGGAGCCTGGCTGAAAATTTTCCTGAACTCATTGTGTATCAAAAGACTGAATATATCCATAAAGCCTGCAATAAAAATAACCCAAACAAATGAATACCGCGTCACATGTCCTATTATCAAAGAACTTGTGTAGGAACAAAATGTTGTTGTTGGTTTTGTTTTCATTTTTTTAATACAGTCAAGGACCCAGTGAGATATGAATGTGGAATATTATCCCACTTTATAATATATGCACCATAATCTTCTTAAAATGAGTTTTCACTTCAAGAAACATAGGACTTAAATATGAGCAGCCTGTTTTGTGCATTTGTGTGTTTGGCATCTCATTACACTTCAGACCATTTTGTCTTCTTTGAACAATTGAATATCATTAGTGGAGGCATATTTTGTTGCCAGAACATTCTTAGTTGACTGTGCTTGTTAAAATGTGTCCTTTTGCCAGCTGATGGATGGGAATTCTGAAGGGTGCCTGGTGGGTGAGCATTTGAATATCAGAATTTTCATCTCTTTCTTCCAGAGAGAAAAATAGCTTTGCTACCAACCAACACAAATTGTCCTTGACTTCCCCTCCCTCTTTTGTCTTCTTTGTGTAACACTCTGTTTAGCTCACATTTCTATCAGGCATCCAGACTATGCAAGATATAAAAGCTTCAGAGCCAGGCAAGCCTTGGAATAAATCCAGACACCTCAGATTTATTTACATGGTGACCTTGGGCAAACCTCTAGGGTTTTAATTTGCAAAATGGGCTTCCTAATGCTTATTTATCAGGGTTATTACAATTAAAATTCCTCACCTGGTTTGGGCACCTAGTAGAAGCATAACAATTTGTAGTTGAACAAAATAATAGACAAAAAAAAAATGCAAAAAACAATTAGAGAAGAGCTGAAAAGGAAATATAATGCAGCATTAATTAGAATATAACCAGGCACTAAAATATAATGTACCCCAAGATAAATAACTTTAGAAGAAAAACCTAGAAGTTACAGGAGTTTCTTTTTACATACAGTAGTTACTTTCTATAAAGTCACCAGGGACACTCAATTTAGTAACACTGAACTATTGCTCCTATGGTAAAAACAGGATTAGGTTCCTGTGAGCCTCTGGTCACAACATTTTCATAAACTAATCAATGAACAACCTTATGTTATGTTTGTTTCTTTTAAAGACACCTAATTTAAAATATATTGTTGATTCATTTAATATGGCACTCACGTCCAACAGCCTCTAACTCATGGCTGAATGAAGTTTACCTAGACATGTATTTTCTCCATGAGGTACATCCCAACCTTAAGCAGAAAGATAACCTTTCTGCTTATCTTGCTTAGGAATAAGAGACAGAAACTCAATATGCTTAAAGGCTATCTTAAACATGTAAAGGCACAAAATACATAAAAATGTGAAATATTTCACACAAAATAGACCACAAAGAGGAAATGTGTTTACAGTATGAGAGCTTGTCTTGTTCAGCCTCAGCAGGGATGCACACAGGGCAACTAAAATTTTTCACCACTTTGTGCACGAGCATGTCCGTGGATGACCATGAATATGCCATGAGTATTGATTGACTTGGGGATTACAAATAATTTTAGCAAGTAGGCAAATTAGAAAAATAAATCTGTGAATAAGAAAGATCAACTGAAAATATCAGCAGGGACCCTTGGACCCAGGAGGGATGCCTTAAAATGAATGATAAGAGGAGAGAGTCCAGGCAGGAATTGCCAAATCAGCAAGGCCAAGATCACTGAAAGTCAGGAACAGTGTATGGGAACAAATGATAAGCCAGTAATCCTCTGGCCCAGATCCCACATGATGCTCCTGCTCACTTCCTTCAAATTGAATGTGCCCTGCTTGGAGCAGCTTTTCCCGGCCTCTCCATCAAAACAGCATCCAGGTGCTTCCCTGGTGGCACAGTAGTTGAGAGTCCGCCTGCCGATGCAGGGGACAAGGGTTCATGCCCTGGTTCGGGAAGATCCCACATGCTGCGGAGCGGCTGGGCCCGTGAGCCATGGCCGCTGAGCCTGCGCGTCCAGAGCCTGTGCTCTGCAACGGGAGAGACCACAACAGTGAGAGGCCCGCGTACCACAAAAAAACACAAAACAACAACAAAAAAAACCCAGCATCCACCTTCCATTGCTCTTTATAGACTTCCCCTACTTTATTCTCTTCCAGAACACACCTGCATGACCTGACATATGTGGGGTTTTATTTGTGAATTGTCTGCCTGTCCCTGGCAGAATGCAGACTCCATGAGGTCGGGACTTTGTGGACTTTATTCTCCAACCTCGGGGAACTACAGAACACCTGCCACAGTATGGTTGTTACTACCTGTTGAACAAGGACAGGAATTTTAATGACTCTGAAGAACACATTGGAAAGTACACATTTTGTCTAAGAGGAAATAAACAGTCATTTGAGTGAAGAGTCCTATCAGATATGAAAGATTTATAGTGCTTCTGATGCTATATGCAAAATTAAAGAAGAGCAAAATTGTTCCTGTACTCATGGGGTAATCGATATAAAAAGAGAGGAGAAATGGGCTTAAGATGGAGACTACTCTATGCTGGCATCAGGAATTACAGCTAAGCATGATTGTTTATATATATATTAAGTCTTTCCAGTGAGACAGCGATCTATGGGGTTGTAGAACAAAGGGATAGAGAATGTACAGATTCGATTAGTGTACAGATTCGACTGCCTGCATCTAAGTGTCAGACCCAAGTAAATACAAGTTTCTCTGTCTTGAAACTTTGGGGGATGTTGACACGCAAAAGCATCACCCCCTCCCAACTCTAAATTGCAGCATGTAAAACACGCTTGACTATCCCATGTTAGTTCTAGGTCCTTTCTTACTCTATCTACATCTTCACAGAAATCATCCAAGCATCTGTCTTTAACAAAACAACCTTCTGGCCATTTTTCTGTCTGCCTAAACTGGAACTGCAACCTACATGGTATGATTTAAAGGAAACTGGAAACTTCTCTACATTGTTAATGATGTCCAAAATGAGAATATCGCAGAATCTTTGGGGTCTAAGAGCTTTCAAAATTCTTCTGTACCTGGATAACTAACAATTAAACTACTGTCAGTCATTAATACTTCAGTGTAAATTAGCTTATCCTGGAATTTTAAGCAGTAATCGTGTAATTTCAAACTAATTTTATAGAATGAGAAAACTGAGATTCATAATGGGAATATAGTGTTATAACTAATTTAGTAATTTGAGACAGGAAAAAAACCCAGGTCTCCTGGCATTCAATTAACTATAGCATTCTGATCTAAAACCTTTCCAGTACAGGTGGTTGAGACCATCTCTTAATGAAATTTCCAATTAGTAAATTATTATGAGGAAAAAGTATAAAACCCTTAGTAAAATGCAAATATCTTAACGGAAATAAATGAAAATAACTTGAAAAGGTATTATCCTTACTTGGTTTATCAAATTAGCTGTTCCCAGAAGTCAAGTCACATCTTTGGACACACTATCCATCTATGAAAGATAAACTAGACTTAAGAGTTCCCAAAAGCAACCATCAACCTTGCCAGTCTTCTACATTTGACTGTGGCATATCTACAGGAGTCCAGACCCCACAGAGGCTGGCAGGCAGCTATAGGGAGCTTTCTCTCTCTGAGCTGATTATGGTGAGTCCCTGAGTCATGTAGAAGCAACTTTGAATCCTTATGACTGCAAATGTTAGTCAAGAAACTGATTATACCCCACTGGGACCTGAAAAATGATTCCTTAATGGAAGAGCTGGGTTTGACTAAAATGCCTTTGGGAATGTTTCATTTCAATGCTGCCTATTTCTTTAATATATTCCTCTAATGCTTTCCCAACCACATTTTACACACACACACACACACACACACACACACACACACACGAAGAATTTTATAAGCAATCACACTTAGCTGTTAATGCTTGATGCTAACTTAAAATAATCTCCATGTTCTATCTTCAACCCATTTTTCCTGTAGATAAGTATTGCTTACCTTCTCAGGAGTATTTAAGTTGTCAAAAGGAAATTTGCTTTTCTTACCCCATGAGGGTGGGAACATTTTTTTCTTTTCTTTAGTTTGCATACAGTGTCGGGAAACATATCATTGCTATGAATTGAAGTGAAGTACCAAAGGTGGAATTTCTGACATGAGAGCAGGCAAGTAAGTGAGCTACTTGGGGAAATTGATCCCTTTCCAGTTACTTCCAAGAGAAACTACATTTGCTGCCACAGTTTTGTACACTCATATCCCAGCACCTTTATACACAGAGATTTTGAACACCAATAACAACATGATCTGCAACACTATAGGTGATTAGAAGAAACATCTGGCTTTCTATTTTAAAGTCCTATGTTTTGCACAGCTGCATTAGGCCACTGTGTTGGGGGAAGGAATGACATTCTTCTAAACCAGGGGTCAGGAAACCATGGTTCATGGGTCGAATCTAGCATGCCACCTATTTTGTAAAAAAGAAAAAATATGTATTGGGACACACTAACACATTTATTCATGTATTGTATTGCTCTTCTTATGCTAGAACAACAGTGATGAGTAATTGTGACAGAGACCATATGGCTCACAAAGCCAAAAAAACTTACTATTGGCCCTTTATACAAAAAGGGCTCTAAACCAGTAGATTTACTTACTCTAACCAGTGGATCAGGTTTTAAACATAAGCATTTATGTTTTAACAAGGCTTCCAGGAAAGGCTGCTACCTATGGATGTTTGAGAAATTCACATGGAACTCTATTTGTGCCAGGCTTCGAGGAGGGTCAAGACATGAATGGAGAAAGGACAGGTTCAAGACTGTTGCCCAATACTCAGGCTCTAAGGAAATTCTACACGATAGCTTCCTCTTAACTTTCTGAGTCTTGTGTTCCCTCCAGCTTTCTGACTTAGCCTCATATTTCTTGATACTGATTTTGGTACAGTTCCACTTGGTTCTTGGCATCCTCTATTTAGACAGACACTATTTATTTTTGGCATCACTCTTTGGGACTACCCTTGCCACTAATATTGTATATGATATTTATCTGTTCCTGCTCCACTGCTGACTCCAGACATCCTTCTGGTTTTGGTCTATTCCCATCCCAATTTGAGTACAAGCAAAACAACAACAGCAAACGTTATTCTCAGCTAAGTGATTTATCTCTCAGGAGGTCTCCAATTCTTAATGTTTGATCCCAAAACAAATATGAGATTGAGACACCTAGACAACTGTTTTTATCCCATATTCCAAGGTCAAGCAGTGCCCAAGGAGTTGTTAAATGGGATTGCCCAAGGACACATAATTCGATAGCCTCGGGAAAAGCACTGTCACCAAGTCATGGTACGGGATTACCTGGTGTGCTGTTAAACTAATAATCAACATCATCTTCAGATTCAGGAAGGTGGCATTCTTCTCCAGTTTCATCTATTTTCCCAAAGACTGGGAGCAAAATCTGCACTAGGATTTGCCTTTAACAGTGAAAATATGGGTGATAAGTTTCTCTGCACACATCACACCCACCTGTCTGTCCTTCTCTTGGTCATGAAGCCAAAAACAGTTTTATTTTGATGGCACAACTTTACCAGAATTTGTAACATTAAACTAAATGCATTGACCTTTGGAGATTTAAAGACTCTGAAAATTAGTGATACATCTATTTTCACAAACTAAAAAAAGTAAAGTATGGGTATGTCACTATATATGATATATATTCATACACACATAAACATATATATGGTATCATTCTGATATATATGACAATGAAACAATAAAAAATAGTTTATAATATTCCAAGAATTAATGTAATATGGAGTCATTTATAGTGACTCCAAATAGTGAAATGGGTCAGATAGCCCCATTTACCTTAAAACTTCCCCAAAATACCACTGTTAAAAATGTAAAATTAAGCATTTTGTTATGATGACTTTGAAAATACAGTAAAAATCTGAATTATTTTCAGTATCTCTTCCTGAAAAGTTAAAACATATGTAAAACTTGTATAAACTTAATATCTAAAATATTTAGATAGGAACTTCTTAGCAATAGAACACAACTCTGTTTATGCGCACTAATTTCCAGAAAGTTTGCAAAACCAGGATTCTTGCAGATAGCCATTTAGATAGAGACTGATGAAACATGACCCTCTGTGAGCTCCATGAGACCTGATCTGTGTCATATTCATTACTGTATCATCAATATCTTGTGTAATAACTGGAACCCAACTCCTTCCAAAAGATGTCTGTACCTTTGTTTTCTTGGATACAGACCCTTGGACTCAAGCTCCAGATTGCATCAGGTAGAGTTATTATTCACCTGTGAACACTGGGCCTTAAGAAGCCAGTCTGTTCCCACTTGGGGCCCTTGGGTCGACTCAACTTCTCCCAGCCCTGGTCTATCTCAGCACTGGCTTCCTTCTCATCAGTATCAAGAATGCCGTGCAGCTGTGCTCATTCATGTTCTAATGATTCTCTCCTCTGTAAAATTTGTATCACCCAATTTTTACCACCTCTGGGAAACTGTATGAGCTACTTCCAGCAGTTCTTTCTAGACCCCTGTAGTTCTTCTCAGGGAGATGATGAAGATATGTGTCAAAGTTAAATGAGAGTAAAACCCCAGGGGGTAAGAGCAAATGCATCCATTGAGAGTGATAGAAACAAAGGCTGTAATGTAGGGACCTGCTGCAGAGGGCACTGGATGATGTAGATATAGGGAGTATCTGGGAGGAGAAAAAAGACTAGGACAGGACAAGACTTTTATCAAAAGGAAAATAATAACAGAAAAAGAAAATAACACAACAAAAGATGGTTATTGCCAACAGTGGTGAAGACCCCCTCCAGTCGGTGATGATGAAGGAACTAATCTGAAGGAATGCCTTGAGTGAAAAGCAACGAGACAGAACATCTTGTTACAGCTACTGACCTTCCTCAAGATGGGAGGGAAGGGAGCACAGACATCAGGTTGGCTAAACCAGAAGAAAAGAGAAAAATATCGAGGTTTGAGTGAGATGGAGCATGGTTGAGGATACATTTACAAGAGTAAATTTTAATTGTTTCCATTGGGTAAATCTTGTTTTCCCATCTAGACTGCCAGATCCCAAAGGGTAGAGACAATGTTTTGTAAGTGTTTTGAAAACACAGCATGTACAAAATCTTGTCCAACTCATAGACAAACTTGTCTAAAATCACAAGGCTAGTAAATGTCAGGACACTTTGTCATTACAGTTCTATTGGCATCCCTAGATCAAATGTATGCTTTTTTATAATGTGCATTTTAGATTTGCTTCAGTCTTAGCTTCATTTGAAATCTTTTCTGTTGTACATTCTTTTTTCTTACCTATTTTTAATGTCTTATGTTGTTATAGTCTATGAATCTCTATAAATCATCCTATGTTCTTTCAAGTACAAAGCAGTTAAATGAATCAAGAAATAATATTATTTATATGATACACACACACACACACACACACACACACACACACACACACACACATTTTCCCTTCGGTGGAAAGATTTGCACTGTGTAGTTATAGGTTGGTTAACCTGCCCATCTACCTCTGGTAGTTCTGAAAGACAAAATTCTATCTTTACATATTGTTTAATAAAGAAAGTACTTATGAATCCAAGTAAATGTAAGCCCTCATTAAGGTCTGGGGTCCCTCTCTAGTATCCTTCTCTTTCATATCCTCTCAACGTAACAATTTTTTGATTGCCCACTTCCCCTGGGTCTCTCCTTTCCCACCAAGTCTCCACTACCTCATGCCAAGTTCAAAGGACTCAGAATGAAGACAGAGGCACCCCCTTTCCTTGGGTCTTAAGCCAAGTATTTCTGTTATTTACTGCAGTTTCATTACTTTTGATCATTAAGAGGAATGTTGGCATATAGGAATGGAAATTGAGATGGAGTAACTTTCAGCAACATGAAATGAGCTATTAGCAGAACCCAATTCTATGGTGTCCTAGTTGCTCTTGGAATATGGATTTCTGTGTTTCAGCCACACAAGATGATCTCTTGAGTTTGAGGGAAGTCTACGAATAAAAGGTTAAAAACAGGAAATAATAAAAATGACTTACTAAGGAATTTAAAATCATAAATGCATGCAAATTCATCCCAAAGAGGATTAATTTAATCAATCATTAAATAATTAATGAGGACTTAATGCTTTGTAGAACTGTCTTAGGCACAGATGGGAATGAAGAAACAGGGAAATTTTAAGTCTTAATTGTCAAAAACATGGAAGACATACAATATGTTGCATTAAAAATAGGGTGGGGCTTCCCTGGTGGCACAGTGGTTGAGGGTCCGCCTGCCAATGCAGGGGACACGGGTTCCAGCCCTAGTCAGGGAGGATCCCACATGCTGCGGAGCAACTAAGCCCGTGCGCCACAACTACTGAGCCCACGTGCCACAGCTACTGAAGCCGGCGCGCCTAGAGCCCATGCTCCGCAATAAAATTTACATACATTGATATGGATATATATTTTTATATCTATATGGATCTCATTACCCTAAGTAGTACAAGATGAAAATATTAATGCCTTTGAAATGGAACACTGAACCAAGCATAGATTGGGGTGTAGGAGATAAGACCAGCTCTCACTTGGCTACAAATAAGCTTTGTGACTCTGGGGAAATTAATATCTATATTTAGCTCTTTTTTCATCTGTGAAATGAGGGTAACTGGATTATTTCTAAACCGAAAGAATACGTTAATTTATGAATATATAATACACTTCTTCATATTAAACACTAACATATTTACCAAAAGAAATTAGAAATATTTGAGATTTGCTTCTAAATTTAGAGGGTGATACCAACAGAGGCAACCATGATCTCCCCAACCTGTCCTTCAGTAAACTGAGATAAAGCCCAGGGCAGAAGGACAATGAGACCAACTTCAAGAAGGATATTTTAAAGTGCTTTTATTTTGAAAAAGTTCGAGCAAGAGTATAAGTGAAAAATCATACCATTGGATTGTTGGCAGAGGTCATCAAAGGAGATGACTGCCAGTTGACCCAAGAGCTGGACCCAGGCTCCTCAGCAACCCCACCCAGGCATCCTTGAAATGTATGTTCCCTCCACCATTTCCAAAGTGGAAACCGTTTTCTATGACACAGCCTTGAGGGAGCAACGTATCATTGAGACCGTGTGGATGGTATATGTGACTGAATTCTGCTTCGGCCTCTCCGTAAACACGTAAGATGCTGGTGGGTAGGGGTAGGATCCATTCATCTTGCAGCTCCTGAGACAAGCCTCCTTTGTAAATTTCCTTCTTCTTAACAGTGCCACCTACCAATCTGGGGTGGCTTCCTCTTTCTTGGTCTCTCCTTGCTCTTTGTATACAGGGGCAAGTTTCAGATTTCACCAGGGAAGCCCCTAAGCTTTCCAACCAACATGGATTAAAAATTTTATAACACATTTCTCCTTTGCCTTTTGCAGGGAAGATGCATAACACAACAACTAAGACTCCAGGATCTAAAGCTGGACCAAAAACAAGTTCTAGTATTTATTAGCTGTTTCACTGGGAGCAAGTTAAACTCTCTAGGAATCAATGACCTTACTAGAGAAGCAAAAGTAAGATTTTCATCAAAATAATTTTTGTAAGGAGAGCATTAAATAAAATAAGCATTTAATAAAAGGTAAATTTTCTGATATTCTTATTTACTCAGTTCTGAAAGAATAAATAAAATGTTTATTACTGAATTGGAAGAGACAGCACCACACCCAGGAAAAATTAGTTGTAATAACTATATTTAAAATGCTAACATACTCATACCAGTGCGTCACAATTTAAATGCAATCTAACCTTATTCCTAAAATTAACATTATCCAAAAGTTGGTCATTAAGAAGGACAGTGAGTTTAGTCTTCACTTTCATCTATCTTTCTGAGAGAAGTCTCCGTGGTTGGTCCTACCCACCTTCATTGTCTGGCCTATGCAATGTGCCTATGGGCTCGCCTTAATGCACAGGTGCAGGTGATTTCTTCATCTAACTGTCTGCAAGGGTTTTTTTTTTTTTTTTTCCTGTCAAACTCTTTGAGGGCATTGGGCTGACAATTCTGGGTCAGACTGAGTTTAACCTTTTCCTTTCAAATCAAATTATGGGGAAAATGCCAGGGAAATGGCTCCCTAAGAGCTGGCATTGTTCAGAAATCACTGAGCTTGGTGAATTTGTAAGATAAGTGTCTAAATTGTGAGGAAAGGCAGACAGCTTCCCCTCTCAGGCTGATATCTGAGGGACTAATGACTAAATGACTCCATTTTGCTCTACACACAATGGCCTGTCCCAGAAGACTTAAGAGGCTCTTGGGGCTCAGTGGCCTCTCCAAAAATCAGCCTGCCTAAAAGCTGGTTTGGGGTCTTCCCTACTGCCTCTTATCCCTATTTAGTAATCTTATAACTTTTAAAACTGGTGAGGAGAGGAGAGGGTAGATTCTAGCCTTGAGTAATATGAAATCCAATGAAAGCTCCCTATCATGACAATAAGAAAAATGACTAAGGAAATAAAAAGTACTCAAGTACTCACAGGACAAAAGCCAAAAATGGAGAAACAAATTTAAAGTATTATTAGAGAGCCACCAATTTCACATTAAATACTAAAATATTAAAATTGATTGAGGTTGTGAAATAAGTGAATTACTTAGTCTCCCATGCATTAAAACTAATTTTTCATCTCCTTCTCCAGGCCACTTCCCACTGGCTTTCGTTGAGCCCTCTTAATATTTTATTTGCTGAAGGGAAAAGGTTTCCTTTTGACATATTGGCAGCCCTGGGGTTGGTTGGCTACCTCACTGCCAACTCCATGAGCAGATTTCTCAGTCTAAGTGAAGCAACAATAAAAAATGAAAGATTTTATATAGCTCCTAAACTCAGCAGATTTTTCAACCAGTGCTCCCCCAAATACCTTTATCCATGAAGCCACCCCCTTTGTACTTTACATTTCTACCTTTCTAATTCCCTTTCAACCTCTCCAACCATTAGCCTCATGGTAATTCATCAAAAAAAAAAAAAAGCCAAAAAAAAGTTGAGGTCACTGCATTTGAGCAGTCAAAACCAGCTTTTACTTTTCTTAGGTTGGAGTTCTGGGGAAAGAGTTTGCCTTTTTGGAGATTTAGATCAGCCAAGGTATGGTGGTCCCTGATTTCTGGAACTCAGGAATTAATATGGCAGATCCTCTTAGTTAGGAGGTGAACTCAATGCTGGTATACAGACATCAAAACAGATGCTCAAAACAGAGCAGACAAATGCCCCAAAGAAGTGCTCGAATCACTGGAGATGGGCTTTGGAGGCTTACCAGAATATTAATCATAAAAACCTCCAAGTTTCCTGTCTTATACTAACATGCTAAATCTGGACTCTTTGCTGTAAGGAAAGTTTATACATGTGAGGGCAGAGCTAAGATCAGTAACACTCAATGTCTCTTCAGAATGAAGGGGGATTCCAAACTCTCCATCACTCCCTAATGTTCCCTTCTTCAGGATCATGAGGTAAGAGCAATGGTTTTGTGCACTGATAAAGAGAAATTTGACACTGGTCTAGTCTAAACTCCACTTTCCCATGTCCTGAAACTGCAGCAAACAGAAGGGATCTGACTTGCTCTAGTCAATACTGAGAGCCTGGTTTCCAAGGTGCCCAATTCAGAACCTTTGTACAGAACATTTTTAGGGCAGCTAGTGGTAGGAATGTTTTCTTAATCTTAAGGCTCATGCTTCTTTTTTCAGATCATTCAAGATTAAGGGCTAAGGCAAAAGCCATGCTATTTCACTTCATTTGAATCAAGAGGAAATGGTACAAAGGTATTATCTGGTTATAAAATTAATATACTCAACCTGGTTCAGAATTCAGGCTCAAGCTTCAGTGTATAAAACCAATAACTATCCTTGTATATTCAAAACTATCAATATGTTAGTTCAATCTATTCCTGTGATGCTCTTAGAAGAAAAGTCAGAAGTCATCAGCCCCACTCATTCTATGAGAAAATGTTTGTTCGGCACCATTATTCATATAAAATCACACTGCTGGTCAGTCCTGAGGACCAGCATTTAGCTGCCCCATTGCTAGTTCTGTGCTCTGCCTGCTGTCCCCTAAAGGAAGAAGATATATTGTAGCATTTATTTAATGAAGGACATCAATTAAATAGAAGATTCCCAACACTTCGACAGAAGGGAACACTAACCCACGTGATAACAGTAGTTCTTACAGGAATCAAGGGAAATTCCATAACAATAAGCTTGGGAAGATATACTAAATAGAGTTAAAAACATTTTTGTGTGGCAGAAATTTTCAAAGACTTTAATATCTTGTTGACTTTTGCAAACATTTAAGACAGGGATATACTAGACCTTTCACAAACATAGATGACCCTGGAAGTCATCAATTGAGAAGCATTTGAAGTGAATACTGAGACCCAGAATGTACCCCTGGAAACACCATGTTAGTGCCAGCACAGCCCGTGATTTATCCATCAGAGTTGCCAGATTAGCAGGTTGGAACAGGGAGTCAAATGAGTAATCCTCTCAAACACCAATTGCTTTTGCAAGGCTACATTGAAGAGCCCCACAATTCTCAAGGCTTTAACCATGAACTCATTGTGAATGTGCTAAAATCACAATACATAATTTTTTTTTTCTCAGAGCTGACCTATCACTTTAAACCTCTTAATCTGTCCACCACTCAGCTGCTCTCTATTTTTTTTCACATTAATTGCAATCATACTCCTTTACTCTTATCACACTTGTGAATTTTCTGTTTCCATAATGACCATGGCTCTTTTAAGATCTTGTCTTTGCTTATACTGTTCTTCTTATCTGTAATGAATTATTTTCTCCTTCCTCTTGATCTAACACAAGCCTCATTGAGATGACTTTACATCCTATCGCCTCTCTAAGTCATCAGCATCCCCAGTTCAGAAGTGAATTTCTTCTGCTATAAGCATGCACTAACTGCCAAATTCTGCTAGTTATATTTTCACAGATTTGTGTTTTATCTGCTTATTTAGGTTACAATCTCTTTTACTCATCTTTGCTTCTCCATCAACATGGAACTTGATGTCTGGCATATAAAACATTTCAAATAATTGATTGTTAAGCTTAAATGAAACAGGAGTTGAGTTCTATCAGTATGTTGAGATCAGATTCAAGAGTGCTTTTAAGCCATATAGAGGACTTTGGACTTAATCTGATACGTTTGGAGTTGTTCTGGATTTCTTCTTGAGGGAAGCGATATGAAAAAAAGGTAGCATCATCCCTAGTTGGACAAGTAATGTCCCTTATGTAAGCTTGGTGGTCCTAGTTAAGCATTCCGAATCATACTTCCTAGGTCTGAATTCCTGCTCAGTTCTTACTACCTATGTGAAGGTTACTAAATCTCTCTGCCTGTCAGTTTCCTCATCTATCAAACTAGAATAGCATTACTGCATTGCTCCTAGGGTCACTCTGAGGTTTGCATGAGGTAACCCATGTAAAGCCCTTAGAGCAATGTCTGGCACCCAGTGATACCTCGAGAAACATTAACTAGTACTATAACTAACAACATGGAAAAGTGAAAAGAGAGTTGATCTGGGAATCAGGAGACTTTGGCTGTTCTGCAGTTTGAAGAAAACTTACAAATGAGGTTAAGTATTGCCAGTGAAGGCACCTGTTTGGTATTTAAGTAAAAAGAGCATGTGTTTGGTGAATTCACCATTTTCTGAATCCTAGACTTACAGGCTTGAAATCAGACTGGTAGCACAGCAAATGCATGAAACAAGCTTACAAAGACAATCTATTAAACACAGAAGCCCAATTCACTAATTTACAATGAGAAATATAACTATTAATTAGACAGAATGTCAATGTTTATGGATAAGCATGTTCTCTCCTGTGAACAAGTATGTACAGGAAGCCAAATTATAATCCAAGAGCTGTTTGATGAAAGAGGAACAGAGCAGGGAGAGAAAGGGGACAACCTTGATCACATAATCAATTTCACAACCAGATGCACCCCACTCTGTGACAGGCATATACCTACCACTCAAGAGATGCCAAAACAGACTCCCCACTTCATCTTTCTAGGGACAGAGAACATTCCATTTCTTTGGCTTCTGATGCGTCCCTTTATAGGTGCTATGCACAGCACAGTTTTCTTGTTACAATGCAGTCATTTGGATGGATGTTTTTTAACTGCAATCAATTTTACCTGGAATTTTGCCTGAATGCTATGATTGAATTCTTGATGTTTAAGGATAATTTATTAGGACAATTTTAAGATAGTTATATTCTCCATAAACTTCTTCAGTGAGCCTCTGGTAACCCTGAGAGACTCAGCAGAATGGATTTCTGTATGCTTTCCATTTGGAGTCTTCCTAAATCTATCCTTATATGATATATCAATTAGCTGGTGTTGAGTAATAAACAACTCCAAAACCTATTGAATCAAATGTTTATTTTGAGCCCATTGTTTGCTAAAGACCCTGTGCATCAGCATTTGGAGCTGGGCTCAGCTGAGCCCATTTCTATCCACATGGTGTCAGCTACATTTACACACATGTCTGAGCTCAGATATTATGGAGATGACTGGGGCAATTGGATCTCTCTCCATATGTCTCTCACCCTCCTTGCTCTTTTATGTTAAATCAAGTGCTAAGTCAGGGGCAATAAATAGACTTCACTTCTTGATGGAAGAAGCTGCAAAGGATCTATAGCCATATTTCCTAAAACCTGCCTTGAATAGGAATAAATTATGACTGAACAAATGAATGAAAGAATGAACTAATGAACAAATGTGTCTTCAAGTAGAGAAGTCCTACCTGTTGCGTACTCTGGGCAGTTGAGTCTCTGTAACCCATGAGTCTAGAAAACCTAACTGGAGGTGCCACAGTGAAAGGGGCTTAGTCCCAGAAAGAAGTTTGAAGCAGGCAGCATGAATTATTCCCTCCCGACACTCAAACTTTATGGTCCTAAGAACGCAATCAGCAGGGGAGGCGAAAGCCCCTGAATGGAGGCTGACATCGAGTGACCCTTGCTGAAGAAGTTGACGCTGACCACTTCTGCCCAGTGATGGAATTTGATGGGTTTCATCATCTTCCTCCAGTGTCCGCTCCAGTTCTATCGATTGCATCACCTTCAATATCTCTTTTGTGGTTAAAGGCTGCTCCCGAGACTGCCCTCTCTGAGTTGCCTAGTTTTGTCAATTCCAATTGAGCCAGACATCCTTTTACCCTTTCCTAGACAACAAAGCTTTCTGGTCGATGTTCAAAAAAAAAACAAAAAACAAAAAAGGAAAGACAACTCATAGAAAGCTTAGAAGCCTCAGAAAGTCTTACTAAAGCCTTCTTTCCTTCGGATCTATTCTCCCCTGCCTGGGTTAAGGAGGGCAATTCTCCTTCTCTGCCAAGAGCTCATATTTATCTTCTCCTCCAGCATTTTACCTCTGCCTTGGGATCTCAGACAGAAATCTCCTTTTTATTTTCCCCTTTCTTTCTTCTTTCTAAAAATTAAAGATGCTTTATTGAACATAAAGAGAGCCTGTACATTTTAACCCTGTACATCACTTTCATCTTTTTTTTTTCTTTTTAGCATCTTTATTGGAGCATAATTGCTTTACAATGGTGTGTTAGTTTCTACTTCATAACGAAGTGAATCAGCTATACATATACATATATCCCCATATCTCCTCCCTCTTGTGTCTCCCTCCCACACTCCATATCCCATCCATCTAGGTGGTCACAAAGCACCGAGCCGATCTCCCTGTGCTATGCGACTGCTTCCCACTAGCTTTCTCTTTTACATTTGGTAGTGTATATATGTACATGCCACTTTCACTTCGTGTCAGCTTACACTTCCGGCTCCCTCCAACACCCCCACCCCCTGTGTCCGCAAGTCCATTCTCTACGTCTGCGTCTTAAATCTGTTTTTCTTTTTAATTAATTAATTTATTTTTGGCTGCGTCAGGTCTTCGTCGCTGAGCGTGGGCTATCTCTAGTTGTGGCGAGCAGGGGCTACTCTTTGTTGCGGTGTGTGGGCTTCTTATTGCAGTGACTTCCCTTCTTGTGGAGCACGGGCTCTAAGCGCGCAGGCTTCAGTAGTTGTGGCTCACGGGCTCTAGAGCTCAGGCTCGGTAGTTGTGGTGCACGGGTTTAGTTGCTCTGCAGCATGTGGGATCTCCCGGACCAGGGCTCGAACCCTTGTCCCCTGCATTGGCAGGCAGATTCTTAACTACTGTGCCACCAGGGAAGCCCCTACGGCTGCGCCTTTATTCCTGTTCTGCTCCTAGGTTCTTCAGAATCTCTTTTTTTTGATTCTATATATATATGTTAGCAAACATTATTTGTTTTTCTCTTTCTGACTTATTTCACTCTGTATGACAGACTCTAGATCTATTCAACTCACTACAAATAACTCAATTTCGTTTCTTTCTATGGCTGAGTAATATTCCATTGTATATATGTGCCACATCTTCTTTATCCATTCATCTCTCGATGGACACTTAGTTTTTGTCCATGTCCTGGCTATTGTATTTTTGATTTTTGGGTTTTTAGAATATTTTTAACATCTTTATTGGAGTATAATTGCTTTACAATGGTGTGTTACTTTCTACAGTATAACAGATTGAATCAGCTATACACATACATATATCCCCATATCTCCTCCCTCTTGCATCTCCCTCCCCCCCTCCCTCCCCCACCACTCTAGGTGGTCACAAAGCACCGAGCTGATCTCCCTGTGCTATGCAGCTGCCTCCCACTAGCTATCTATTTTACATTGGTAGTGTATATATGTCAATTCTACTGTCTCACTTTTTCCCAGCCAGACCTTCCCCCTCACCGTGTCCTCAAGTCCACTCTCCACGTCTGCATCTTTATTCCTGTCCTTCCCCTAGGTTCATCAGAACCTTTTTTTTTTTTTTAGATTACATATGTATATATGTTAGCATACGGTATTTGTATTCCTCTTACTTACTTACTTCACTATGTACGACAGAATCTGGGTCCATCCACCTCACTACAGATAGTTCAATTTTGTTTCTTTTTATGGCTGAGAAATATCCCATTGTATATCTGTGCCACACCTTCTTTATCCATTCATCTGTCAGTGGACACTTAGGTTGCTTCCATGTCCTATTGTAAAAAGTGCTACAATGAATATTGTGGTACATTACTCTTTTTGAATTATGGTTTTCTCAGGGTATATGCCCAGTAGTGGAATTGCTGGGCCATATGGTAGTTCTATTTTTAGTATTTTAAGGAACCTCCATACTATTCTCCATAGTGGCTGTATCAATTTACATTACCACCAACAGTGCAAGAGGGTTCCCTTTTGTCCACACCCTCTCCAGCATTTATTATTTGTAGCTTTTCTGATGATGGCCATTCTGACAAATGTGAGGGGATACTTCATTGTAGTTTTGATTTGAATTTCTCTAATGATTAGTGATGTTGAGCATCATTTCATGTGTTTGTTACCAATTCTGTATATCTTATTTGGAGAAATGTCTACTTAGGTGTTCTGCCCATTTTTGGATTGGGTTGTTTGTTTTTTTTTAATATTGAGCTGCATTAGCTTCTTCTATATTTTGGAGATTAATCCTTTGTCCATTGCTTCTTTTACCATTTTTTTTCTCCCATTCTGAAAGTTGTCTTTTTGTCTTGTTTATGGTTTCCTTTGCTGTGCAAAAGCTTTGAAGTTTCATTTGGTCCCACTTGTTTATTTTTGTTTTTATTTCCATTTCTCTAGGACATAGTTCAAAAAGGATCTTGCTGTGATTTATGTAATAGAGTGTTTTGCCTATGTTTTCGTCTAAGAGTTTTAAAGTGTCTGACATTAAATTTAGGTCTTTATTCCATTTTGAGTTTATTTTTGTGTTTAGTGTTTATTTTGTGTATAGTGTTTATTTTGTGTATTGTGTATTTTTGTGTATAGAGTTTATTTTGTGTATAGTGTTAAGGAGTGTTCCAATATCATTTTCTTTAACATGTAGCTGTCCAGTTTTCCCAGCACCAAATTTTGAAGAGGATATCTTTTCTCCATTGTATATTCTTGCCTCTTTTTATCAAAAATAAGGTGACCATATGTGTGTGGGTTTATCTCTGGGCTTTCTATCCACTTTCTATCCCCTGTTCCACTGATCCATATTTCTGTTTTTGTGTCAGTACCATACTGCCTTGATTACTGTAGCTTTGTAGTATAGTCTGTAATAAGAGAGCCTGATTCCTGTAGCTCCGTTTTTCTTTCTCAAGATTGCTGTGGCTATACGGGGTCTTTTGTGTTTCCATACAAATTGTGAATTTTTTTTGTAGTTCTGTGAAAAATGTCATTGATAGTTTGACAAGGATTGCATTGAATCTGTAGATTGCTTTGGGTAGTAGAGTCATTTTCACAATGTTGATTCTTCCAGCCCAAGAACATGGTATATCTCTCCATCTGTTGGTATCATCTTTAATTTCTTTCATCAGTGTCTTATAGCTTTCTGCATACTGGTCTTTTGTCTCCTTAGGTAGGTTTATTCCTCGGTTTTTTATTCTTTCTGTTGCAATGGTAAATAGGAGTGTTTCCTTAATTTCTCTTTCAGATTTTTCATCATTAGTATATAGGAACACAAGAGATTTTGGTACATTGATTTTGTATCCTGCTACCTTATCAAATTCATTGATTAGCTCTAGTAGTTTTCTGTGGCATCTTTAGGATTCTCTGTGTATAGTATCATGTCATCTACAAACAGTAACAGCTTTACTTCTTCTTTTCCAATTTGGATTCCTTTTTTTTTTTTTTCTTTTTATTCTCTGATTGCTCTGGCTAAAACTTCCAAAACTGTGTTGAATAATAATGGTGAGAGTGGGCAAACTTGTCTTGTTCCTGATCTTAAAGGAAACGGTTTCAGTTTTTCACCATTGAGAATGATGTTGGCTGTGAGTTTATCATATATGGCCTTTATTATATAGAGATAAGTTCCCTCTATGCCTACTTTCTGGAGGCTTTTTATAATAAATGAGTGTTGAATTTTGTTGAAAGCTTTTTCTGCATCTATTGAGATGATTGTATGTTTTTTCGACCTCAATTTGTTAATATGGTGTATCACATTGATTGATTTGTATATATTGAAGAATCCTTGCATTCCTGGGATAAGCCCCACTTGATTATGGTGTATGATTTTTTAATGTGTTGTTGGATTCTGTTTGCTAGTATTTTGTTGAGGATTTTTGCATCTATGTTCATCAATGATATTGACCTGTAGTTTTCTTTCTTTGTGGCACCTTTGTCTGGTTTTGGTATCAGGGTGATGGTGTCCTAGTAGAATGAGTTTGGGAGTGTTCCTCCCTCTGCTATATATTGGAAGAGTTTGAGAAGGATAGATGTTAGCTCTTCTCTAAATGTTTGATAGAATTCACCTGTGAAGTCATTTGGTCATGGGCTTTTGTTTGTTGGAAGATTTATTATCACAGTCTCAATTTCAGTGCTTGTGACTAGTCTGTTTATATTTTCTATTTCTTCCTCATTCAGTCTCAAAAGGTTATGCTTTTCTAAGAATTTGTCCATTTCTTCCAGGTTGTCCATTTTATTGGCATATAGTTGCTTGTAGTAATCTCTCTTGATCCTTTGTATTTCTGAAGTGTCAGTTGTTACTTCTCCTTTTTCATTTCTAAATCTATTGATTTGAGTCTTCTCCCTTTTTTTTCTTTTTGAGTCTGGCTAATGGTTTATCAATTTTTTTTATTTTTTCAAAGAACCAGGTTTTAACTTTATTGATCTTTGCTATCATTTCCTTCATTTCTTTTTCATTTATTTCTGATCTGATCTTTATGATTTCTTTCTTTCTGCTATCTTTGAGGTTTTTTTGTTCTTCTTTCTCTTATTGCTTTAGGTATAAATTTAGGTTGTTTATTTGAGATGTTTATTGTTTCTTGAGGTAGGATTGTATTGCCATAAGCTTCCCTCTCATAACTTTTGTTGCGTCCCATAAGTTTTGGGTCATCATATTTTCATTGTCATTTGTTTCTAGGTATTTTTTGATTTCCTCTTTGATTTCTTCAGTGATCGCTTGGTTATTTAGTAGTCTATTGTTTAGCCTCCATCATCACTTTCACCTTATTTCCTAGATCTACATATACACACACACACACACACACACACACACACACACACACACACGTATGCTTATCCATATAGAGAGAGTGAGAGAGACAGAGAATTCTCATTAGGCCTAAATTATGAAACAAGGACCTTCCATTTTATGCTTCAAATTCTACAGGTCTCTTTAAGATGCTGCAGAAAGACTTTCTCAAAACAGGGGGCTGTTACTATTGCTTCAGAAAGAATGGTCTGGTTATCACATGTCTCACATTCTAACATGTCTGCACCATCTTGACAGATGTAAATTAGATTTTCAAAAATCATTGATAGACAGAGGTCCCCAAACTACACGATAAAATCCAATCTCCTCACTCTAAGAATAAAAATGTTAAAATAAGATCTTTTCTGTGCCGATGTGTCCAGCTTCAGCCTCCCCCTCACTCCCCACCCCAGCAATAATTACTTTGCTCAGATGCCACAGCAAACCACTAATCCCAACTCTGCATTGTTCACCTGTGTGAGATTGCATCTGTGAGTCCTCTGCCCAGAATTGCCTCCCCATTAGTTTGCTTGGAAAATCCCTTTCATATTTTAGTTCAGATTTCAGTCTTATCCTTACCTGGTAAGCCTTTCCTGATGCACTTACATAGTTCTGAGTCCCTCATTTATATGATTTATATGTATGTATTTTAACCCCAGTAACTTCATTGCCTTAAAACATTGTTCCTATCTATATATATCTATAGATCCTCTTCTAGTAGAGGTTGCAGAATCCTGTGTCTTAATACAACTCTGCTTTTGTCTTAGAACTTTCCTTGCTCTTCTGGGGCAGATATTTGTATTATTTGCCTTTGCTTTTGTAGTACATCTTCTCAACTCCCCTAACTCTTCCTCTTCACCTTTCAATATCCCTCTCCATTAGCATGCTACTTTCAACTATAAACATGATCTTGTCTTCTTTGTGTTACAAAATCTGTCTTGGTCCCCCCTTGCTCCTCCACTGAACTCCTTATCATTCTCCTTTACCTGGACTCCTAATTCAAGAATAGTCCACACCTGCTATTTCAACTGCCTTGCCATTTAAACACTCCTTAATTATTTGCAATCTGGCCTCTACCTGCACCTCTTTGCTTACAGTTGCTTTCACAAAGTTCATTATTTCTTTGCAATACGTGCACACACACACACACCCTTTCATGCATGTGCCTGTACACATGTATGTATATACACCACTAAGCATATATAAATATAAGATTTTAAGCAACTCTTATCACCCTTCATCATTCACCACACTCCCTCCTTGAATTCTTGATCCCTTATCCTTCAGGGCCTTATAATTTCCTCATTCTGACTGAGAAGCAGTGTAGTGAACAACAGGAGATGACACTTACCTCACACTTAGGATTAATTGTTGTTCTCTCTTATTCCCAGAGCAAACTAAAAGCAGTTGACTGGGAGGAGATTCCCTGGTTTGCCTACATACTTCTGTTGCCACCTGTGAGTTCCATACTCACCACCAAGAGTCAGTTGTGTTTATGACCAAACACATTTTTGCCATTTTAGGCTTTTTATTATAATGACACATTTTAACTAAATAATATGTAAACCAATAAAGTATGAATGCAAAAGAAATATAATTATTTCTTTCATGGAAACTAAATCAAAAAGATTTGAGGAAGACAATTTGTAAGAGACAGAACACACAGATCCTATTGAATTTGAGTGAGACATTAGTTGTGAGGAAAAATATCATAAAATTCATGATTCGACACTTGGTTGTGCTCTCTGAATTCTCATACATCCTCTATATGCCTCCTAGAATCCCTTGCTCTGCTTGCCCTGTCTCATGACCATACCCTAACTTGGGTACCAGTACTTCACGGTCCCTGGGCTCCTGGCCTGAGACCTTGCACACATGTCTGAAATGTTTGCAAACTGTGTTGTGTCATCTGCCTGCCCTGACTGCCTTCTGAATGCCTCACCCCACCGTATACTCCACTGCTGGTAGATGCACTCCTTGTGAATTGTCTTCAAGAGCCACTGCTATTACTTTGACTTTCTGGAAATATCACCACTGTCTGAAATTCCCTACTGATGATTTTTTTTTTTAACCAGACTAGGCCTTTTGCATGAGTTGTGGCCCAAATATGCAACAGTGTCCTCTGGATGCCAGATGGAGGACTGCCTTCCCCCTTCCTTCATCTAGCTAGGTTGATACCCTACTCTACCACCAGCTTCTTCTCATCCTGTGTCTCCCTTGTTGCTGAGAGCCCAGCATGGCTTTGCCTTTATTAACTCGTATGTGATAGTTAGCAGCTGCTACATTATTAATGATGAATTTGTTGATCCCATTTAATAAGCCCTAAGGGAATGTAATATATGGGACAGCCACACTCAATAGCAGAAAGAGAGTGAAAGCAGGGCTTAGCTGCAGCTTGACATTGAAACAGGGAGAAAGCCAGAGAGGTCATGCCCTGGGTCGGCTCATGGTGATCTTGTGGACCAAGAGGTAGGGAAGGGCAGGGTCTGCAATGGAGAGTGCCCATCAAAAAGAAAACACAGAACCATCAAAATCAGGCATCCCTACAACTCTAGGGTACATGAGAGTTAACATTCCCCATTAATAGGGAGACAAATAAAAAGAGGGAGGGATGAACATATGGAAAAATCAGCAGGGAAAACACAGTGATTCTTTACTCATGAGGAGCTGAAAAATTAATAGTAGGTGGTGGGGTGTATTGTTAATGAAGTAAATAGTAAAAGAACCTTATGGAAAGTGTCAGTGAGGTCAGTGATAGGAGCTGAAGGGACTTTATAATCACCCAACATCTTTACGGACACTGAAGTCAGGAATAAAAGTTTAGGAACCATACAGAGTGCAATTATGTGTGATACTAATGGAAAAGGGAAAAGCAATCTTTTGGAGGTGATTCACACAGTGAGTAATTAACTCTGGGTTTGGACTGTAATTGCAGCAATGGCACCTCTGGACAAAATTATGAGGCTTTAGGGGCTGCAATCAGGCAGGTCTCTGATCCAGCAGCTTCCTGGGGGATCCAGTGTAGCTTTACGGGGTAGAACTTTGACCCTGTCCTTATCTGTCCTCCTGAACCCTGAGCCTGAAAGCCCAACTCCCTGCCTACAGCCTCACAAAAGCAGGTCAAAACAAGAATGGGCAGAGGCAAACACCCTGTAGTGGAGATTGAAACAGTAATCTGTGTGTGTGTGTGTGTGTGTGTGTGTGTGTGAGATGGGGCCTGGAAGAGTATTCAGAGCAGCTCAAGAATTTGCACACTCCTATAGGTTTCCATAATTCCTGCTTCAATATGGCTGCACTCCTTGTTACTCTCCAAAACCCTCAATTTACCCACTTAGTGCCTTGGCTCACACTATGCTTCCCAACCTAAAATGCACTCCCTTCCTCCAACAAGCCTCTCTCAAGATTATGAACAACTATGACTCCTTCAGTAAGCCTTTTCCAGATCTAATCCACAGGGCACCTCTCTACCAGGGTTTCCTACAGTCCTTGGGGTCTAGTAAACAACAGTACTACCTTGATTACAGGTTGAGTCTTATCACCCTAAAAGATCATATAAGCTTCTTAAAAGCCAGAGCCGTATCCCCAACAATATCTAGCACACACTAGAGGCATTAATTGCCCAGTGAATACATATTGATCAATTGATTATTTAACTCACTTAGCACTTTCACATTCCTTGGCTTAGGTATTTGATAGTTAGGAAAATATTTGGTAGAAGTCAAACTGAGTTTATTCTAATTAATGAGAAATAGAAATGAGACAAATTGTTTCTTTGGAACCATAGAAAAAAGACTTGAAAAACATAAAATGGCCAATCACATAAAAAAGATGTTAAAGTTCATTAGTAATCAAAAACATGTATCTTTAAACAAAATACCATTTCTCACCCATCAATTTTGCAAACAGAAAAATCGGGGATTTTCCCCAATGTGGGGAAGTGGGTATTAACACATATTATATACTTTGGTGGGATGTGAATAGAATCTTTTTGGAAATTAATCTAATAGCTTTTCTGTTTTTCAAAATTAACAAGTCTACATTTATGAACCTGTCTTACAGAGAAATGAATACTTGGTACAAAAGCATAAATATCAAGATGATTTTTGCTCTAGGGAAAAATTGAAAACATGCTAAATGCCCATCTGTAACGTATTGGTTAACTAAACCAAGAGGTGTCCATTATTATAGGACACTGTGGAACAAAACAGAATGAAGGCAACTGATGAGGCAGGATCATCCATGTACATGTGTAGGCAATAAATTAAGCAGCTCATAAGAATTGTATACATATAAATGACCCCATTTAGGTTTAGAATTTGTATGAATGTATGTATATATATGAATATGTATCTGTATCTACATATATAAGTGCACAGAAAGACAGCTGAAAGGATACATAACAAAGTCAACAGCAGTTAGCATCCTCTATAGAATGGAATAAGGAGGGGAAATGGAGAAGTGCTCTGTACGTTTCCATACAAAACATAGAGTTGAACACAAAATAATTGACCAGATCTAAGGGACTTCAGTGCAAGCCCTCAAGACAAGTTTTCTCCCCATGCAATGAATGCATCAAGGACTGTTTGCCCAGGTGTGGTATATATTCTGCTTCAGTCAGCGTCTGCACTACCCCCTATTGGGAGCATCACGGCACTGTGAATTCATGTCACCCAGAGGCCACCTTTGCCTTCCCACCTTCATGAGAGAGTGGCATGGACATATATACACTACCAAACGTAAAATAGATAGCTAGTGGGAAGCAGCCGTATAGCGCAGGGAGACTAGCTCGGTGCTTTGTGACCACCTAGAGGGGTGGGAGGGAGGGAGAGGCAAGAGGGAAGAGATATGGGAACATATGTATATGTATAACTGATTCACTTTGTTATAAAGCAGAAACTAACACACCATTGTAAAGCAATTATACCCCAATAAAGATGTTTAAAAAAACAAACAACAAAAAAAAGCAGAAACTAACACACCATTGTAAAGCAATTATACTCCAATAAAGATGATTTTTTAAAAAAGCTGCTCCTGCCGTTTCACACTTCAGTCCTAATCTTTGTTCAGGACCCTTGTGCTGCCTCAATCCACATTGATCTCACCTCCTCAGAACTCCTATGGCATATGCTTGCATCAATCAATTGACAATTAATTATGAATGATTTTGTGACTTTGGAGGAGTAAATTTCAAATGAGCTACTAAGCAATTCCTATATTGTAATGTTTACAGTTTTGTTATGTGACTCTCTAGCAAGTAGCAGAAATACAGAAACTGAGTCTTTCCTCCCCCCCACCCACCCTTTGTATACACTTTTCTTAATTTCCATTCCCCCACCATTCTTGGCTTGCCCCACTCAGAATGAGAACACACAATACTCATTTAGGTGGAAAGCATGGATCTTTCTCCCGACTTCGGAAGTCACAGTTCCCCCTGAGGTACAAGGGCAATGCGGCACTTTAATTAACATTAAGGCCTGCTTCTCTGATGGAACTCATGGCAACAGAGGAACTAAACTGAACTGCTTGTGACAAACTGAACTCGGCAAATTAGAGAGCCTAAAATCTCATAGGTGAGCTCAGCTGGAGTTAATGTAAGCATATGAAAAATAAACACTGTAATAACTCCATTGTAATAATGAAGTCCCATTTCAAGTTTCAATTTGGGGTATTGTGCCTCTGAGTTTAAAAAGCTGGGAAAGTAGCTCTTGTGAGCTGGTCAGTTAGTTTGAATCCATTACTCGGTCTCCACTCAAAGGAAGGTCAGACCACCTAGGATTACAATTTGCCCGGGACAGTGTGGACTCTGCTCAGTGGGACCATTCCCCAGGGCTTCTGATTGTTGTGCTTCTGGAAAGGAAGGGCGGCTGCTACAGAGTCTCAAGGTCCTCTGGGTCTTCTCTGTTTCCTACTCTCTCTGCTCTTACTCAACCATCTTCACTCCCCCACCTCCTCCAACTCCTAGAATTTCATTATAGATGCACAATACATTTTTAATGAATTAAATTAACATTTTGGCAACATTAGAGAAATAAAATCTCTGCCTTTGGCTAAATGTGAAATAAAGAGTGACTGCCTAAAATTTAGGTGTTATGGGAGAAAGAGAGAGAGACAGAGAGAGAGGTTGAGAGAAATTTTTGATTTGAAATCTACAAGTCTATAGTTGAAAAGTAGAAGATAATAAGCAGGTAGACATGAGGAAGATCATAAGGGTTATATATCCATGCTGAGAAATCTGAATTGATCATTTAAAGAGCCAGTGAAAGATTTTAAATAAGGAAATGACATGACCAAAAGTTTGTTTTAGGAAGCCACCTGTGCTAAGGCAAGTCCAGGGGCTGCAAGCGAGGAGCAATTTGGAAGATGTTGGGTAGGATCCAGAGGGCCTGGGGCCCAGCCTGGGGGCTGAGAGGGTGACTGTAGTGCACAGAGATGGAGAGTCCAAGGGGTTGTTTGGATGGGAAAGAAGGGGGTTCTGTTTGGGACATGGTAATTTTGAGGTGCTGCTTGGGAAAAAGTAAGGCAGGACACTGAAAACACAAGTCCAGAAGTGTAGGCTGCACTGAGTTGAGAGATGTAAGAGTCAGGGATTAAGAGGCAGAGCTGAAGCCCAGAGAGTAATGAGGCCACCAAGAGGAGAGTCAAGTAGAAAATGTTGAAGATGCAATCCTTAAGAACACTCAATTTTTAAGTCAGGCAGAAAATAGTCCATTTTGACTTTTCCTTTCATCCTCTCATTTAATTTAAATTTAATGAATGTCCCGGCTTTCTTTACATCTGAGATGAATCACCTTCCCTTTCGAGCGCCCATGCCACCTCACACCTCGGTGCATTTCTCAGGCTCACATCTCATTTCTGCCAACACCATACCTTGACACATTCTTTTTTCTTTGTGCCTCCTCTGGTTTTGCATTAAGTCCCTCTGAATATTTCTCATTTCCTTGGAGTGTTTGCATGTGGATGGGGTGGGGGTCTCTGAGGCAGGAGAGGTCAAGACAGGAAGTCAGTCTCATTACTTAGAAATTGGTATCAAATAAGAAACAATTCTCCACCCCGATCCTTCCTGGTGCTAGTTTATAATCTACAGCCAATGCTTTCTCCATCTTATAGGTACTGTTACATCTACATCAAAGGTTCCTCATCCCAAGGAGCTGAAACCTCAGGTGTTCACAGTATGATCAAGGCTTCTGACATAATTTCTAGGCACTCTTTAGATAAATTAATGCCAATTCATCTGAATCTACAATACTAGGATTTAAAGCATTAATGAAATAAAGCAATTGAACATTTCAATGTAAGATTTTCAGGTGCTTCCCCACACATTCAGAAGACACCCAGGCATGTACACAACTCAGAGATGATTCTTCCTCCAAAATTCTACCTGGAACAGAGCCAGGGCTGCCACACAAGACACAAGCACAATAGCAAACCCACCCAGGCCGACTTCCAGAGAAATAACCTGTGAACATTCTGTCTGTCTGTCTCTCTGCTTCCCTAGCTGAGAATGAGAGTAAATCCTTCTGTAGCACAAGCATCAGAAGGCAGCTGGTATCTAAATCTACTCAAGTGAAAACTTTACCCTCAGGTGGGCCCAGGAGGCAGAAAGCTGTAACTGCAGAGGCAGGGTTGGCAATCCTTTGTTCAAGTGGAGGAGGAGTGTTTCTACAGAGGAGCAGCAACACTGAAACACAAAAGTGAAGAGCAAGACGAGGAACTGGTTAGAAATCTAAACATGCCATGGAAAAGAAGAACAAGAGGAAATGAGAAGGACAGCTCAAGTATCTGAAAACCTGATTTGAGAAAGCACGTTGAATGGGACTCGGCTTAATAGTGCAAAAGGAATACATTTTCTAGTAAATGGATGTGATGAATTTTAAAACATGAGGCTGTGAGACCGAAAAGGCATCAAGTATTGGCAAGTGGTGGGGAAGTACCCACCACTCCCCTGATTGGGGGTGGAGTCCAAGTCCAGAGCCTCAGGGAGCAGCCCAGAGCCCCACCTGAGCGGTCCAGGTATGCCCAGCATCAGTGGCCTCATTCCCCTTTGAGGCTGCCTGTCAATCACACCCCTGAGGGAGCTTGACTGTGTGAGAAGCACCCTTCCCAAGGCACTCCTTCCATTATCCTCACTAAACCTACCTCTACCGTAGGGATGCACACAGATTGCTCACATTAAGAAGTAAATTGATTATGAACTGAGTTTTGTCTACCAACAATTTTTAATATGTAATCTTGTCATGAGTGAACGAAAGTCATTAATAATACAGTAAACAAAATGTGCTACAGTTAACCTTAAATTATAGCTTACAAAGAGCATTCTTGCAGTTTCTTCTTTGATTTATGAGCTCAGTTTATTCTATGCAAATTCATGCACAGTTTCTAATAAGAGGAGGAGGAAAGATAAAGGAGCTTTGAATATTTTATAAGCTTTTTCCACTTACCTTAATTTAGAATTATGAGGCTGAATATGTAAGTAGAGAATAATTACCTATTACTAGTCTCCACATAGTTTATCTATTTCAGCTCTGAACATCCTGAGCAACGCAAAGCATAACTGTTTTACTACCTGGACCACTGTGAATATGATAATTAGGCCTCCTTCAACGTTACTTGTTGCTGACACATGAGAAGATAAACATTGTAATATAACCAGACAGTCCTGTGCTGTTGTTTAATATCCCTTTTTAAAATAATATACTGGACAGTCAATATTTCATTCATTGCACATAAAATGAACTTTTTAAAGAGGTTTGTGCCCTGAAAAATTTCCTTGCCATTCTCCTATTGCTGCATTCTGTGAGCTCCAGGAATAAGGAATTAAGTAAATGGAATTATATTGAAAGAGGTGAGATTGATGGTCTGGCAGATAGAGAGCACATTCCAGGAGCAGGGCACAGCCCTGCTCATTCCCTCCCCCTCCTCTCCACCCACAGCAATCCCTCTTCATACACAAATACTCCATGTCCCAACTTTCCACTCACCACCCACAGGCACAGGCCATGTAGATATCAGAATAAACTTTAATTCAAAAAGATACCTGCACCCTGTGTTCATTGCAGGATTATTTACAATAGCCAAGACATGGATGCAACCTAAATGTCCATCGACAGATGAGTGAATAAAGAAGATGTGGTATATATACACAATGGAATATTACTCAGCCACACCAAAAAATGAAATAATGTCACTTGTAGCAACACGGATTGACCTAGAGATGAAGTCAGACAGAGAAAGACAAATATATGATATCTCTTATATGCAGAATCAAAAAAAAAAGATCCAAATGAACTTATTTACAAAACACAAGCAGACTCACAGAATTAGAAAACAAACTACTGGTTACCAAAGAGGAAAGGTGGCAGGGGAGGAATAAACTGGGAGTTTGGGATTGACATGTACACACTACTATATTTAAAATAGATAACCAACAAGGACCTACTGTATAGCACAGGGGACTCTGTTCAATATTCTGCAGTAACCTAAATGGGAAAAGAACTTGAAAAAGAATAGATACATGTATATGTATAACTGAATCACTTCACTGTGCACCTGAAACTAACACAACATTATAAATCAACTATACATCAATTTAAAAAAGAATAAATAAATAAATAAAATGGGGGGGGGGGGAAGAAAGCACAGGGTGAAGGAGATCTGCCAAAGAAAAGCTGAAATGGATGAGGTTAGTGATGCCTCCAGGTACAAAAATGGCTGCTCAATTATTAACTGACCACAAGGGAAAGGAAAGGCTATTCAGGGATCACCAGACCTTGACTAAGTCAATAGGAGGACTTGGGTGACTGGAGAACCCGAGGCAGTGAGGCAATTTTCCACAAGAGGCAGCGGGTGCTCTGGGAAGGACTCTCCAAGCACTCCTTAGATGTGTGCTTAGAATCAGAAGCCTGCACTAGGAAGCAACTTGCAGTTCCCAGACTTCTGGATTCACATACACACTCTTCAGGAAGTCTCTGGCAATGGTGACTTTGTTTTTAAGAAATCTGGACCTGGAAGGAATATTGAAACTGACCAGCCCAATTAATTTAGGAAATGGGAGGAAACGGATTCTCAGCCCTTCAGTGCCTGTGCACACAAATGGATTCAAAGGCAGAAGATCCTGGCCTCCGCAGCTCATCATCTGAGTCAGCAGAGCCCCCACTTGAAGGGATACAGAATCTCAGATTTGTTTTTCTTCTTAGATTACCAGCAGAAACTCTTAAGTACCCAGTAATGTGCTGAATTATCTGAAAAATAACATGGATTGAGAGTGAACTGTTCTTTGCATTAGTTAGGGCTCAAGTCAAATATGGTGCCATGGTTTCCTCTTCTATCACAGTAAATGCTGACCAAATTTAAGAGAAGGAGCAGACAGCTTCCAATAAAGAAAGAAAAAATGGTTTTTCTCTCCCGGTAAATTGTATCATTGGATTTTGTGATAATTAGCACTTCATATTGTATTATAGTGATGGTGTCAGACCAACAGCCAAACAGAATTAATGAGTTAAATAACTGTCAGCAGAAAGCTTCTGGTCTGATTAAGTGCACTGCAGGTGTGTGTGTGCGTCTATTTCTTTTCTTTTTTTTTCATTGTGGTCAGTATATTGAATTGTCGAAGAGATCATCATACTATTAGCATCAATTATCAATGAGTGAAGAAAATTATAATCCCTTGTCTTGATCACGGGAGAGAATAATAATTGACATAATAAGAAAAGAAGGCACAGGAAAATGAAAATTTAAAACATCCTCTTTAGTGTCGAAGTGAATGAATGAATGATGCCTCAAATCATTCATTCCTGTTCAACTTCTGCTTCAAAATGACTTGGTAGTTTTGTGACATAAAAATTTCCATTAGTGAGTTAATTCTGGAGAAAGTAAAATTTACCAAGTTGTGCTCTGCCTTCCACTTTACATACATTGTTCATTTCATCCTTACCTCAGCCCTATGAGTATATCCTTTCATTCTATTTCAACTGAGTAAAGGCAACATCAAACAGAACTGCCTATCCTTTATTCTAACAACCAATATTTATGAAACACCTTCCCTGAGTCTAATTACATACTGGGCACAGATTAAGAAAATGTGTATCAGAAGGGGAAAATGCCAGCCATACCATAAAGGATGTTTGAATGAAGTTTCAGTTATAAAGAAAAATATGAGGGGAAATAGATAAAAAATGAAAAACAAAAGAGGGAAATAATGATATGGCACAATGTAATATCAGAGCTGTCACAATGCATTATAGAATTGATTGTCAAATGAGTGGCAGAGATAGAAACTGCTATTAGTTTAAAAACAAAAGAAGATTGCAGGCTAAAGTGGTCTGAGAAGATTGTAGGAGGAGAAGAGATTTGACCTTGGTCAGGAAGGATGATCAGGATTTGGATACAATAAGAAGGTCAATAGGACACGACAGGGCATTTCAGAGGGGGAATGGGAAAGAAACATCTGCACGGAGCAGGTACCAACTCTATTTTGGAGGCAGAGAGCCTTCAGGCTGGAGAGGAGGATTTGTACAAATACACACTGAGTAGTAAGGCAGAAGAGGCTGGGGGTGTGCAGCAGAGCCTTGAAGAGAAGAGAGAAGAATTTGAATTGTATTATTTCAGAAAAATTAAATCATCCCCATTTAACCAAATTTCTTTTCACACCTGCTTACATTTAATTGCCCTAACTGATCATATGGGCTAGTAGCTTTATACTTGGCCTCTCAGATAGCATTCTCTATCATTACTACTATGCTCATATAAAATATTTTCAAAAGTAGCTTTATATTCCACAAATCCAGTGGCTTCCAACAGTTTTTGATCATATATACTTTCCAGGAAAAAAAATGAGCTAACTGACCCCATATAAATAAATAAACAGATTAAACAGACAAGAAAACAAACATATATATATATACATATATATACACATACTATAAATATGTACACTCATTATAAAACTTATATTAAACCATATTTTTTAAATGAGAAAAAAATGAAATGACCAATATTTACATTTTAATTTTATTATGTAATTATAATTTAATGTTAGCCTTTTGCTGAAATTGAAAACACTATTCATGGTAATATTTTCAGCAAAAGCCTTCAGACTAAATATGCTTCCCATTTCAGAGAGTCTTAGTTTAATACATTGTGATAGAACAATTGTAAGGTCTAGCAATGATTTCAGGTTTTTTTGTTTTTTACCATCTTTATTGGAGTATAATTGCTTTACAAGGGTGTGTTAGTTTCTACTTTATAACAAAATGAATCAGTTATATATATACATATGTTCCCATATCTCTTCCCTCTTGCGTCTCCCTCCCTCCCACCCTCTCCCTATCCCACACCTCCAGGCGTGCACAAAGCACTGAGCTGATCTCCCTGTGCTATGCGGATGCTTCCCACTAGCTATCTACCTTACGTTTGGTAGTGTATATATGTCCATGCCTCTCTCTCGCTTTGTCATAGCTTACCCTTCCCCCTCCTCATATCCTCAAGTCCATTCTCTAGTACGTCTCTGTCTTTATTCCTGTCTTAACCCTAGGCTCTTCATGACATTTTTTTCCTTAAAATTGTTTTTCATTCTCAAGATTTCTTTGGCTATTCGGGGTCTTTTGTGTTTCCATACAAATTGTGAAATTTTTTGTTCTATTTCTGTGAAAAATGCCAGTGATAGATTGATAGGGATTGCATTGAATCTGTGGATTGCTTAGGGTAGTAGAGTCATTTTCACAATGTTGCTTCTTCCAATCCAAGAACATGGTATATCTCTCCATCTATTTGTATCATCTTTAATTCCTTTCATCAGTGTCTTATAATTTTCTGCATACAGGTCTTTTGTCTCCTTAGGTTGGATTATAAATGAAAACGGAAAAGTAAAAACTGACACTGCAGAAATACAAAAGATCATGAGAGATTACTACAAGCAACTCTATGCCAATAAAATGGACAACCTGGAAGAAATGGTGAAATTCTTAGAAATGCACAAGCTGCCAAGACTGAATCAGGAAGAAAAAGAAAATATGAACAGACCAATCACAAGCACTGAGATTGAAACTGTGATTAAAAATCTTCCAACAAACAAAAGCCCAGGACCAGATGGTTTCACAGGTGAATCCTATCAAACATTTAGAGAAGAGCTAACACCTATCCTTCAAAAACTTTTCCAAAATATAGCACAGGGAGGAGCACTCCCAAACTCATTCTACGAGGCCACCATCACCCTGATACCAAAACCAGAAAAGGATGTCACAAAGAAAGAAAACTACAGGCCAATATCACTGATGAACATAGATGCAAAAATCCTCAACAAAGTACTAGCAAACAGAATCCAACAGCACATTAAACGGATCATACACCATGATCAAGTGGGGTTTATTACAGGAATGCAAGGATTCTTCAATATACGCAAATCAATCAATGTGATACACCATATTAACAAATTGAAGGAGAAAAACCATATGATCATCTCAATAGATGCAGAGAAAGCTTTTGACAAAATTTAACTCCCTTTTATGATAAAAACCCTGCTAGAAAGTAGGCATAGAGGGAACTTTCCTCAACATAATAAAGGCCATATATGACAAACCCACAGCCAACATCGTCCTCAATGGTGAAAAACTGAAAGCATTTCACTAAGGTCAGGAACAAGACAAAGTTGCCCACTCTCACCACTCTTATTCAACATAGTTTTGGAAGTTTTAGCCACAGCAATCAGAGAAGAAAAGGAAATAAAAGCAATCCAAATTGGAAAAGAAGTAGTAAAGTTGTCACTGTTTGCAGATGACATGATACTATACATAGAGAATCCTAAAGATGCTACCGGAAAACTACTAGAGCTAATCAATGAATTTGGTAAAGTAGCAGGATACAAAATTAATGCACAGAAATCTCTGGCATTCCTATACACTAATGATGAAAAATCTGAAATTGAAATCAAGAAAACACTCCCATTTACCATTGCAACAAAAAGAATAAAATATCTGGGAATAAACCTACCTAAGGAGACAAAAGACCTGTATGCAGAAATTTTCAGTTTGTTTTGATCATTGGTTTTCATAGCTGCTCTAACTGTAATAGGAATCTCATGAAGATAAAGAATGCCCATCGATGAAGGCATAGTCTTGACTCTGCTGGCTAGTCATGAAATCACTTTTCAATCCTATGTACCCAATGCGCAAAAGTATGGAATTTTGCTACTCAACTTCTAGCTTATCTATAGTCCAAGCAGGTTAGAGAAATTTTCTTGATATTTCCAATGTTCTTATGTGAGAGTTTTTTTTAACTTTTTATTTCATATTGGAGTATAGTTGATTAACAACGTTGTGTTAGTTTCAGGTGTACAGCAAAGCGACTCAGTTATACATATACATGTATCTGTTCTATTTCAAAATCTTTTCCCCCTTAGGTTGTTACATAATATTGAGCAGACTTCCCTGTACTATACAGTAGGTCCTTTTTGGTTATCCCTTTTAAATATAGCAGTGTGTACATGTCAACCCCAAACTCCCTAACTACCCTCCCATTTTCAAGAGTTGTTTACTTTCCCACTCATTGTCTGACCAATGAGTGGGAAGATCAATTTTATTTATTTAATTTTTTTAAGTTTATTAATTTAGATCAATTTTAGATCTTCACCTGGCAGAGGGCTGAGGAAGACTGAGGCTCTACCATGTCCTCACCAGGAAGTTCTCTGGGGCTTGTACTGTTAACATGACTTTTAGTGCACAGTATCCTCACAGGATTATTATCAGTCACTAGTCTATGAAATGTGGTTTAGGTAAAAGAAGATAATGTAATTCACAAATCCACTTACCTGGGCATATATAAACTAAAAGAGAATAAAGCAGCAATGGTACCCAACCCAACCCTCTGAACTATGGAATGAATCCTCATTCTCCCCTCTGGATACCTCAAGGCCACTGTGAATCACATGACTGACTTAAGGACTGAGAAAGGCCTCCCATGTCAAATGAAAAATTAACTGTTAGTACTTTTATACTTTTGCTAGTATCAGTTTTGATATTCTCTTTTCACACCTCAATGAATCATCTTATTTTGTGAGCACCTCTGACTGTGAGCATCACTCTGGAAACAATTGCTCTGTACAGGTTTTGAGTGTGTGACATCTAAAGGCAAAGAAGTTTGTGATTTGACCTAATATCACAGTCATTCTGTGCTGATGTCCACATTATTAGAAACAGGTCTCTCCACTCACAGTCCTTGTGCTCGATAGGGGATATATACGCAGATATGAAAGAATCTCCAATGAAATTTCTACTTCATTTTTTAAGTGTCTTTTTCCATTCCCTGACCACCCCACTCTCACAAACTTAGCACAATAGCGTACCTTTAGTATACATTCAATTTATATTTTAGACTTAATTTTAATCTAATGTGCTTCCCCAGAATAATGAGTGGTTAGCTCAAGCAAATGCTCACAGGCACACACACAAACCAATGTAGAAATGCAAGTTATTCTTCAGAGAGAAATGTCACCTAAAGGAACCCTAGCCCAAATATAGCCAAAGAAGATGCAATACAATATCAGAAAAGCCTACTACCAGTTATTCTTAAAAGGCTCTTTTTTTTTTAACTTCTTTATTGGAGTATAATTGCTTTACAAAGGTGTATTAGTTTCTGCTGTATAACAAAGTGAATCAGTTATACATATACATACGTCCCCATAACTCTTCCCTCTTGCATCTCCCTCCCTCCCACCCTCCTTATCCCACCCCTCTCGGTAGTCACAAAGCACCAGGCTGATCACCCTGTGTGGTGCGGCTGCTTCTCACTAGCTATCTATTTTACGTTTGGTAGTATATATAAGTCCATGCCACTCTCTCAATTTGTCCCAGCTTACACTACCCTCTCCCAGTATCCTCAAGTCCATTCTCTGGTAAGTCTGTGTCTTTATTCCCGTCTTGCCCCTAGGTTCTTGAAGACCACTTTTTTTCTTTTCCTTTTAGATTCCATATATATGTGTTAGCATATGGTATTTGTTTTTCCCTTTCTGACTTACTTCACTCTGTATGACAGACTCTAGATCCATCTACCTCACTACAAATAACTCAATTTTGTTTCTTCTTATGGCTGATTAATATTCCATTGTATATATGTGCCATACCTTCTTTAATCATCCATCTGTTCATGGACACTTAGGTTGCTTCCATGTTCTGGCTATTGTAAATACAGCTGCAATGAACATTTTGGTACATGACTCTTTTTAAATTATGGTTTTCTCAGGGTATCTTCCCAGTAGTGGTATTGCTGGGTCATATGGTAGTTCTATTTTTAGGTTTTTAAGGAACCTCCATACTGTTCTCCATATTGGCTGTATCAACTTGCATTCCAACCAAGAGTGCAAGAGGGTTCTATTTCTCCACACCCTTTCCAGCATTTATCGTTTGTAGATTATTTGATGATGGCCATTCTGACTGGTGTAAGATGATATCTCATTGGAGTTTTTCTGTTTTTGTGCTTTTTGTGTTTTTTTGCAGTACGTGGGACTCTCACTGTTGCAGCCTCTCCCATTGCAGAGCACAGGCTCCGGATGCACAGGCTCAGTAGCCATGGCTCAAGGGCCCAGCCGCTCCATGGCATGTGGGATATTCCCGGACCAGGGTAAGAATCCATGTCCCCTGCATCGGCAGGCAGACTCTCAACAACTGTGCCACCAGGTAAGCCCTCATAGCTTTGATTTGCATTTCTCTAATGATTAATGATGTTGAGCATTCTTTCATGTGTTTGTTAGCAATCTGTATATCTTCTTGGCAAAATGTCTATTTAGGTCTTCTGCCCATTTTTGGATTGAGTTGTTTGTTTTTTTGATATTGAGCTGCATGGGCTGCTTGTAAATTTTGGAGATTAATCCTTTGTCAGTTGCTTCATTTGCAAGTATTTTCTCCCATTCCGAGAGTTGTCTTTCCGTCTTGTTTACGGTTTCCTTTCCTGGGGAAAAGCCTTGAAGTTTCATTATGTCCCATTTTTTTATTTTTGCTTTTATTTCCATTTCTCTAGGAGGTGGGTCAAAAAGGATCTTGCTGTGATTTATCATAGAGTGTTCTGCCTATGTTTTCCTCTAAGAGTTTGATAGTTTCTGGCCTTACATTTAGGTCTTTATTTCATTTTGAGTTTATTTTTGTGTATGGTGTTAGGCAGTGTTCGAATTTCATTCTTTTACATGTAGCTGTCCAGTTTTCCCAGCACCACTTATTGAAGAGCCTGTCTTTTCTCCACTGTATATTCTTGCTGCCGTTATCAAAGATTAGGTGACCATATGTGCATGGGTTTAACTCTGAGCTTTCTATCCTGTTCCATTGATAAGTATTTCTGTTGTTGTTCCAGTACCATATTGTCTTTTTTTTTTTTTAGTAAATGTTGAATGAATAAATGTTTTTTTTTTTACTTTTTAATTTAATTTTATTTAATTTTTATATAGCAGGTTGTTATTAGTCATCAGTTTTATACACATCAGTGTATACATGTCAATCCCAACTGCCCAATTCATTTAGGCCTCTAATCCATCTTGAGTTTATTTTTGTGTATGGTGTTAGGGAGTGTCCTAATTGCATTCTTTTACATGTAGCTGTCAGTTTTCCCAGCACCACTTATTGAAGAGACCGTCTTTTCCATTGTATGTCCTTGCCTCCTTTGTGATAGATTAGTTGACCATATGTGCGTGGTTTTATCTCTGGGCTTTCTATCTTGTTCCACTGATCTATGTTTCTGCTTTTGTGCCAGTACCATATTGTCTTGATTACTGTAGCTTTGTAGTATAGTCAGAAGTCAGGGAGTCTGATTCTTCCTGCTCCATTATTTTCCCTCAAGACTGCTTTGGCTATTCTGGGTCTTTTATGTCTCCATACAAATTTTAAGATTTTTTGTTCTAGTTCTGTAAAAAATGCCATTGGTAATTTGATAGGTGTTGCATTGAATCTGTAGATTGCTTTGGGTAGTATAGCCATTTTCCCAATATTGATTATTACAATCCAAGAACATGGTATGTCTCTCCATCTGTTGGTATCATCTTTAATTTCTTTCATCAGTGTCTTATACTTTTCTGCATACAGGTCTTTTGTCTCCCTAGGTAGGTTTATTCCTAGGTATTTTATTATTTTTGTTGCAATGCTAAATGGGTGTGTTTTCTTAATTTCTCTTGCAGAGGTTTCATCATTAGTGTATAGGAATGCAAGAGATTTCTGTGCATTTATTTTGTATCCTTCAACTTTACCAAATTCATCGATTAGCTCTAGTAGTTTTCTGGTAGCATCTTTAGGATTCTCTATGTATAGTATCATGTCATCTGCAAACAGTGACAGTTTTACTTCTTCTTTTCCAATTTGTATTCCTTTTATTTTCTTCTCTGATTGCAGTAGCTAGGACTTACAAAATTTCATTGAATAATAGTAGTGAGAGTGGACATCCTTGCCTTTTCCTGATCTTAGAGGAAATGATTTCACTTTTCCCTATTGAGAATGATGTTTGTTGTGGGTGTCTCTTATATGGCCTTTATTATGTTGAGGTAGGTTCTTCTATGCCCACTTTCTGGAGAGTCTTTATCATAAATCAGTGTTGAATTTTGTCAAAAGCTTTTTCTGAGTCTACTGAGTTGATCATATGGTTTTTATTCTTCAGTTTATTAATATGGTGTATCACATTGACTGGTTTGTGTATATTGAAGAATCAATGCATACTTGGGATAAATCCCACTTTATCATGGTGTATGATGCTTTCAGTGTGTTGTTGGATTCTGTTTGCTGATATTTTGTTGAGGATTTTTGCATCTATATTCATCAATGATATTGGTCTGTAATATCATTTTTTGTAGTATGTTTGTCTGGTTTTGGTATCAGGGTGATGGTGGCCTCATAGAATGAGTTTAGGAGTGTTCCTTCCTCTGCAATTTTTTCGAAGAGTTTGAGAAGGGTGGGTGTTACGTCTTCTCTAAATGTTTGATAGAATTCACCTGTGAAGCCTTCTTGTCCTGGACTTTTGTTTATTGGAAGATTTTTTTTAAGATGTTGAGAGTAGGAGTTTATTAATTAATTAATTTATTTTTGTTCTGTTGGGTCTTTGTTTCTGTGTGAGGACTTTCTCTAGTTGTGGCAAGCGGGAGCCACTCGTCACTGCAGTGCACAGGTCTCTCACTATCGTGGCCTCTATTTTTGCAGAACACAGGCTCCAGATGTGCAGGCTCATTTGCTGTGGCTCATGGGTCTCTTTGCTCCATGGCATGTGGGATCCTCCCAGACCAGGGCTCGAATCCATGTCCCCTGCATCAGCAGGCAGATTCTCAACCACTGTGCCACCCGGGAAGCCCCTATTGGAAGATTGTTAATCACAGTTTCAACTGCATTACTTGTCATTCATCTGTTCATATTTTCTATTTCTTCCTGGTTCAGGCTTGGAAGGTTATACCTTTCTAAGAATTTGTCCATTTCTTCCAGGTTGTCCATTTTATTGGCATAGAGTTGCTTGTAGTAGTCTCTTAGGGTGCTTTGTATTTCTGTGATGTCTGTTGTAACTTCTCCTTTTTAATTTCTAATTTTATTGATTTGAATCCTCTCCCTCTTATTATGGATGAGGCTGGCTAATGGCTTATCAATTTTGTTTATATTCTCCAAGAACCAGTTTTAATTATATTTATCTTTGCTATTGTTTTCTTTGTTTCTATTTCATTTATTTCTGCTCTGATCTTCATTTCTTTCCTTCTGCTAATTTTGTGTTTTATTTGTTCTTCTTTCTCTAATTCCTATAGGTGTAATGTTAGATTTTTTAATTGAGATTTTTCTTGTTTCTTGGGGTAGGCTGTATAGCTATAAACTTCCCTTTAGAGCTGCTTTTGCTGCATGAAATAGGTTTTGAATCGTCCTGTTTTCATTGTCATTTGTCCCTAGGAATTTTTTTATTTCCTCTTTGATTTGTTCAGTGATGTCTTGGTTATTTAGTAAAGTATTGTTTAGTCTCCATGTGTTTGTCTATATTACGTTGTTTTTTTCCCTGTAATTCATTTCTAATCTCAGAGCATTGTGGTCAGAAAAGATGCTTGATATTATTTCAATTTTCTTAAATTTACTGAGGTTGATTTGTGACCCAAGATTTGATCTATCCTGGAGTATATTCTGTACACTCTTGAGAAGAAAGTGTAATCTGCTGTTTTTGGATGGAATGTCGTATAAAAATCAACTAAATCTATCTTATCTATTGTGTCATTTAAAGCTTATGATTCCTTATTTATTTTCATTTTGGATGATCTGTCCATTGGTGTAAGTGAGGTGTTAAAGTCTACCAGTATTTTTGTGTTACTGTCAATTTCCTCTTTTATAGCTGTTAGCAGTTGCCTTATGTATGTGGTGCTCCTATGTTGGGTGCATATATATTTATAACTGTTACATCTTCTTCTTGGATTGATCCCTTGATCATTATGTAGTGTCCTTCCTTGTCTTTTGTAACATTCTTTATTTTAAAGTCTATTTCATCTGATATGAGTATTACTATTCCAGCTTTATTTTGATTTCCATTTGCATGGAATATCTTTTTCCATCCCCTCATTTTCAGTCTGTATGTGTCCCTACAAGTGTTCTCTTGTAGACAGCATATATGTCTCTAGGTCTTGTATTTGTATCCATTCAGCAAGCCTCTGTCTTTTGGTTGGAGCATTTAATCCATTCACATTTAAGATAATTATTGATATGTATGTTCCTATGACCATTTTCTTAATTGTTTTGGGGTTTGTTTCGTAGGTGCTTTTCTTCTCTTGTGTTCCCCACTTAGAGAAGTTCCTTTAGCATTTGTTGTACAGCTGGTTTTGTGGTGCTGAATTCTCTAAGCTTTTGCTTGTCTGTAAAGCTTTTGATTTCTCCATCAAATCTAAATGAGATCCTTGCTGGGTAATTAAATCTTGATTGTGGGTTCTTCCCTTTCATCACTTTAGTTATGTCATGCCACTCCCTTCTGGACTCTAGAGTTTCTGCTGAGAATTCAGCTCTTAACCTTATGGGAGCTCCCTTGTATGTTATTTATCATTTTTCCCTTGCTGCTTTCAATAATTTTTCTTTGTCTTTAATTTTTGCCAAATTGATTACTATGTGTCTCAATGTGTTTCTCCTTCGGTTTATCCTATATGGGACTCACTGTACTTCCTGGATTTGGGTGGGTATTTCCTTTCCCAAGTTAGGGAAGCTTTCAACTATAATCACTTCCAATGTTTTCTCGGGTCCTTTCTCTCTCTCTTCTCCTTCTGGGACCCCTATAATGCAAATGTCATTGCGTTTAATGTTGTCCCAGAGATCTCTTAGGCTGTCTTCATTTCTTTTCATTCTTTATTCTGTTCTTCAGCAGTGAATTCCAGCATTCTGTCTTCCAGGTCACTTATCCATTCTCTGCCTCAGTTATTCTGCTATTGATTCATTCTAGTGTAGTTTTCATTTCAGTTATTGTATTGTTCATGTCTGTTAGTTTGTTCTTTAATTCTTCTTGGTCTTTGTTAAACATTTCTTGCGTCATCTCAATCTTTGTCTCTACTCTTTTTCCGAGGTCCTGGATCATCTTCACTGTCGTTATTATGAATTGTATTTCTGGAAGGTTACCTATCTCCACTTCATTTAGTTGTTTTTCCAGGGTTTTATCTTGTTCCTTCATCTGGTATGTAGCCCTCTGCCTTTTCATCTTGTCTATCTTTCTGTGAATATGGTGCTTGTTCCATAGACTGCAGGATTATAGTTCTTCTTGCTTCCACTGTCTGCCCTCTCCTCCATATAGTGTTGATTACTGTAGCTTTGTAGTATAGTCTGAAGCCAGGGAGTCTGATTCCTCCAGCGCCGTTATTCTTTCTCAAGATTGCTTTAGCTATTCAGGATCTTTTGTGTTTCCATACAGATTGTGAAGTTTTTTGTTCTGGTTCTGTGAAAAATGTCAGTGATAGTTTGATAGGGATTGCATTGAATCTGTCGATTGCTTTAGGTAGAATAGTCATTTTCACAATGTTTATTCTTCCAATCCAAGAACATGGTGCATGTCTCCATTTATTTGTATCATCTTTAATTTTTTTCATTAGTGTCTTATAGTTTTCTGCATACAGGTCTTTTGTCTCCTTAGGTAGGTTTATTCCTAGATATTTTATTCTTTTGGTTGCAGTGGTAAATTGGAGTGTTTTCTTAATTTCATTTTCAGATTTTCCATCATTAGTGTATAGGAATGCAAGAGATTTCTGTGCATTAATTTTGTATTCTGCTAGTTTGCCAAATTCATTGATTAGCTCTAGTAGTTTTCTGGTAACATCTTTAGGATTCTCTATGTATAGTATCATGTTATCTGTAAACAGTGACAGCTTTACTTCTTTTTGAATTAGGATTCCTTTTATTTCTTTTTCTTCTCTGATTGCTGTGGCTAAAAATTCCAAAATTATGTTGAATAAGAGTGGTGAGAGTGGGCAACCTTGTCTTGTTCCTGATCTTAGTGGACATGTTTTCACTTTTTCACCATTGAGGACAATGTTGGCTGTGGGTTTGTCATATATGGCCTTTATTATGTTGAGGAAAGTTCCCTCTATGCCTACTTTCTGGAGGGTTTTTGTCATAAATGGGTGTTGAATTTTGTCAAAAGCTTTTTCTGCATGTATTGAGATGATCACATGTTTTTTTTTTCTTCATTTTGGTAATATGGTGTATCACATTGATTGAGTTGCGTATATTGAAGAATCCTTGCAACCCTGGGATAAATCCCACTTGATCATGGTGTATGATTGTTTTAATGTGTTGTTAGAATGTGTTTGATAGTATTTTGTTGAGGATTTTTCCATGTATGTTCATCAGTGATATTGGCCTGTAGTTTTCTTTCTTTGTGACATATTTGTCTGGTTTTGGTATCAGGGTGATGATGGTCTCATAGAATGAGTTTCAGAGTGTTCCTCCCTGTGCTATATATTGGAAGAGTTTGAGAAGAATAGGTGTTAGTTCTTCTCTATATGTTTGATAGAATTCACCTTTGAAGCCATCTGGTCCTGGGCTTTTGTTTGTTGGAAGATTCTTAATCACAGTTTCAATTTCAATGCTTGTGATTGATCTGCTCATATTTTCTATTTTTTCCTGGGTAGTCTCAGAATGTTGTGCATTTCTAAGAATTTATCCATTTTTTCCAGGTTGTCCATTTTATTGGCATATAGTTGCTTGTAGCAATCTCATGATCCTATGTATTTCTGTAGTGTCAGTTGTTACTTCTCTTTTTACATTTCTACCTCTATTGATTTGAGTCTTCTCCCTCTTTTTCTTGATGAGTCTGGCTAATGGTTTATCAATTTTGTTTTTCTTCTCAGAGAATCAGCTTTTAGTTTTATTGATCTGTGCTATCATTTCCTTCATTTCTTTTTCATTTCTTTGTAATCTGATCTTTATGATTTCTTTCCTTCTGCTAACTTTGGGGTTTTTTTATTCTTCTTTCTCTAACTGCTTTAGGTGTAAGGTTAGGTTCTTTATTTGTGATGTTTCTTGTTTCTTAAGGTAGGATTGTAATGCTATAAACTTCCCTCTTAGAACTGCTCTTGCTGCATCCCATAGGGTTTGGGTTGTGGTGTTTTCATTGTAATTTGTCTCTAGGTATTTTTTGATTTCCTGTTTGATTTCCGCAGTGATTTCTTGGTTATTAAGTAGTGTATAGTTCGGCCTCCATGTGTTTTTACATTTTACAAATATTTTCCTGTAATTGATGTCTAGTCTCATGGTTTTGTGGTCAGAAAATATACTTGATACAATTTCAATTTTCTTAAATTTACCAAGGCTTGATTTGTGACCCAAGATATGATCTATCCTGGATAATGTTCCATTAGCACTTGAGAAGCACGTGTATTCTGTTGTTTTTGGATGGAATGTCCTATTAATATCAATTAAGTCCATCTTGTTTAATGTATCATTTAAAGCTTTTGTTTCCTTATTTATTTATTTTTTTTGGATGTTCTGTCCACTGGTGAAAGTGGGGTGTTAATATTCCCTATTATGATTGTGTTACTGTTGCCTTCCCCTTTTATGGCTGTTAGTATTTGCCTTATGTATTGAGGTGCTCCAATGTTGTGTGCATAAATATTTACAATTGTTATAAATTCTTCTTGGATTGATCTCTTGATCATTATGTAGTGTCCTTCCTTGTCTCTTGTAACATTCTTTATTTTAAAGTCTATTTCGTCTGATATGAGTATTACTATTCCAGCTTTATTTTGATTTCCATTCGCATGGAATATCTTTTTCCATCCCCTCATTTTCAGTCTGTGTGTGTCCCTACAAGTGTTCTCTTGTAGACAGCATATATGTCTCTAGGTCTTGTATTTGTATCCATTCAGCAAGTCTCTGTCTTTTGGTTGGAGCATTTAATCCATTCACGTTTAAGGTAATTATCGATATGTATATTCCTATGACCATTTTCTTAATTGTTTTGGGGGTTTTTTTGCAGGTCTTTTCCTTCTCTTTTGTTTACTGCCTAGAGAAGTTCCTTTAGCATTTATTGTAAAGCTGGTTTAGTGGTGCTGAATTCTCTTAACTTTTGCTTGTCTGCAAAGATTTTAATTTCTTCTTCAAATCTGAATGAGATCCTTGCTGGGTAGAATTATCTTGGTTGTAAGTTTTTCTCCTTCATCATTTTAAATATGTCCTGCCACTCCCTTCTGGCTTGCAGAGTTTCTGCTAAATGATCAGCTGTTAACCTTATGGGGGATTCCCTTGTGTGTTATTTGTTGTTCTTCCCTGCTGCTTTTAATGTGTTTTCTTTGTATTTAATTTTTGAGAGTTTGATTAATATGTGTCCTGGCGTGTTTCTCCTTGGATTTAATCCTGTATGGGATTCTCTACCACTTAGAGAAGTTCCTTTAGCATTTGTTGTACAGCTGGTTTTGTGGTGCTGAATTCTCTAAGCTTTTGCTTGTCTGTAAAGCTTTTGATTTCTCCATCAAATCTAAATGAGATCCTTGCTGGGTAATTAAATCTTGATTGTGGGTTCTTCCCTTTCATCACTTTAGTTATGTCATGCCACTCCCTTCTGGACTCTAGAGTTTCTGCTGAGAATTCAGCTCTTAACCTTATGGGAGCTCCCTTGTATGTTATTTATCATTTTTCCCTTGCTGCTTTCAATAATTTTTCTTTGTCTTTAATTTTTGCCAAATTGATTACTATGTGTCTCAATGTGTTTCTCCTTCGGTTTATCCTATATGGGACTCACTGTACTTCCTGGATTTGGGTGGGTATTTCCTTTCCCAAGTTAGGGAAGCTTTCAACTATAATCACTTCCAATGTTTTCTCGGGTCCTTTCTCTCTCTCTTCTCCTTCTGGGACCCCTATAATGCAAATGTCATTGCGTTTAATGTTGTCCCAGAGATCTCTTAGGCTGTCTTCATTTCTTTTCATTCTTTATTCTGTTCTTCAGCAGTGAATTCCAGCATTCTGTCTTCCAGGTCACTTATCCATTCTCTGCCTCAGTTATTCTGCTATTGATTCATTCTAGTGTAGTTTTCATTTCAGTTATTGTATTGTTCATGTCTGTTAGTTTGTTCTTTAATTCTTCTTGGTCTTTGTTAAACATTTCTTGCGTCATCTCAATCTTTGTCTCTACTCTTTTTCCGAGGTCCTGGATCATCTTCACTGTCGTTATTATGAATTGTATTTCTGGAAGGTTACCTATCTCCACTTCATTTAGTTGTTTTTCCAGGGTTTTATCTTGTTCCTTCATCTGGTATGTAGCCCTCTGCCTTTTCATCTTGTCTATCTTTCTGTGAATATGGTGCTTGTTCCATAGACTGCAGGATTATAGTTCTTCTTGCTTCCACTGTCTGCCCTCTCCTCCATATAGTGTTGATTACTGTAGCTTTGTAGTATAGTCTGAAGCCAGGGAGTCTGATTCCTCCAGCGCCGTTATTCTTTCTCAAGATTGCTTTAGCTATTCAGGATCTTTTGTGTTTCCATACAGATTGTGAAGTTTTTTGTTCTGGTTCTGTGAAACATGTCAGTGATAGTTTGATAGGGATTGCATTGAATCTGTCGATTGCTTTAGGTAGAATAGTCATTTTCACAATGTTTATTCTTCCAATCCAAGAACATGGTGCATGTCTCCATTTATTTGTATCATCTTTAATTTTTTTCATTAGTGTCTTATAGTTTTCTGCATACAGGTCTTTTGTCTCCTTAGGTAGGTTTATTCCTAGATATTTTATTCTTTTGGTTGCAGTGGTAAATTGGAGTGTTTTCTTAATTTCATTTTCAGATTTTCCATCATTAGTGTATAGGAATGCAAGAGATTTCTGTGCATTAATTTTGTATTCTGCTAGTTTGCCAAATTCATTGATTAGCTCTAGTAGTTTTCTGGTAACATCTTTAGGATTCTCTATGTATAGTATCATGTTATCTGTAAACAGTGACAGCTTTACTTCTTTTTGAATTAGGATTCCTTTTATTTCTTTTTCTTCTCTGATTGCTGTGGCTAAAAATTCCAAAATTATGTTGAATAAGAGTGGTGAGAGTGGGCAACCTTGTCTTGTTCCTGATCTTAGTGGACATGTTTTCACTTTTTCACCATTGAGGACAATGTTGGCTGTGGGTTTGTCATATATGGCCTTTATTATGTTGAGGAAAGTTCCCTCTATGCCTACTTTCTGGAGGGTTTTTGTCATAAATGGGTGTTGAATTTTGTCAAAAGCTTTTTCTGCATGTATTGAGATGATCACATGTTTTTTTTTTCTTCATTTTGGTAATATGGTGTATCACATTGATTGAGTTGCGTATATTGAAGAATCCTTGCAACCCTGGGATAAATCCCACTTGATCATGGTGTATGATTGTTTTAATGTGTTGTTAGAATGTGTTTGATAGTATTTTGTTGAGGATTTTTCCATGTATGTTCATCAGTGATATTGGCCTGTAGTTTTCTTTCTTTGTGACATATTTGTCTGGTTTTGGTATCAGGGTGATGATGGTCTCATAGAATGATGTTCCTTCATCTGGTATGTAGCCCTCTGCCTTTTCATCTTGTCTATCTTTCTGTGAATATGGTGCTTGTTCCATAGACTGCAGGATTATAGTTCTTCTTGCTTCCACTGTCTGCCCTCTCCTCCATATAGTGTTGATTACTGTAGCTTTGTAGTATAGTCTGAAGCCAGGGAGTCTGATTCCTCCAGCGCCGTTATTCTTTCTCAAGATTGCTTTAGCTATTCAGGATCTTTTGTGTTTCCATACAGATTGTGAAGTTTTTTGTTCTGGTTCTGTGAAAAATGTCAGTGATAGTTTGATAGGGATTGCATTGAATCTGTCGATTGCTTTAGGTAGAATAGTCATTTTCACAATGTTTATTCTTCCAATCCAAGAACATGGTGCATGTCTCCATTTATTTGTATCATCTTTAATTTTTTTCATTAGTGTCTTATAGTTTTCTGCATACAGGTCTTTTGTCTCCTTAGGTAGGTTTATTCCTAGATATTTTATTCTTTTGGTTGCAGTGGTAAATTGGAGTGTTTTCTTAATTTCATTTTCAGATTTTCCATCATTAGTGTATAGGAATGCAAGAGATTTCTGTGCATTAATTTTGTATTCTGCTAGTTTGCCAAATTCATTGATTAGCTCTAGTAGTTTTCTGGTAACATCTTTAGGATTCTCTATGTATAGTATCATGTTATCTGTAAACAGTGACAGCTTTACTTCTTTTTGAATTAGGATTCCTTTTATTTCTTTTTCTTCTCTGATTGCTGTGGCTAAAAATTCCAAAATTATGTTGAATAAGAGTGGTGAGAGTGGGCAACCTTGTCTTGTTCCTGATCTTAGTGGACATGTTTTCACTTTTTCACCATTGAGGACAATGTTGGCTGTGGGTTTGTCATATATGGCCTTTATTATGTTGAGGAAAGTTCCCTCTATGCCTACTTTCTGGAGGGTTTTTGTCATAAATGGGTGTTGAATTTTGTCAAAAGCTTTTTCTGCATGTATTGAGATGATCACATGTTTTTTTTTTCTTCATTTTGGTAATATGGTGTATCACATTGATTGAGTTGCGTATATTGAAGAATCCTTGCAACCCTGGGATAAATCCCACTTGATCATGGTGTATGATTGTTTTAATGTGTTGTTAGAATGTGTTTGATAGTATTTTGTTGAGGATTTTTCCATGTATGTTCATCAGTGATATTGGCCTGTAGTTTTCTTTCTTTGTGACATATTTGTCTGGTTTTGGTATCAGGGTGATGATGGTCTCATAGAATGAGTTTCAGAGTGTTCCTCCCTGTGCTATATATTGGAAGAGTTTGAGAAGAATAGGTGTTAGTTCTTCTCTATATGTTTGATAGAATTCACCTTTGAAGCCATCTGGTCCTGGGCTTTTGTTTGTTGGAAGATTCTTAATCACAGTTTCAATTTCAATGCTTGTGATTGATCTGCTCATATTTTCTATTTTTTCCTGGGTAGTCTCAGAATGTTGTGCATTTCTAAGAATTTATCCATTTTTTCCAGGTTGTCCATTTTATTGGCATATAGTTGCTTGTAGCAATCTCATGATCCTATGTATTTCTGTAGTGTCAGTTGTTACTTCTCTTTTTACATTTCTACCTCTATTGATTTGAGTCTTCTCCCTCTTTTTCTTGATGAGTCTGGCTAATGGTTTATCAATTTTGTTTTTCTTCTCAGAGAATCAGCTTTTAGTTTTATTGATCTGTGCTATCATTTCCTTCATTTCTTTTTCATTTCTTTGTAATCTGATCTTTATGATTTCTTTCCTTCTGCTAACTTTGGGGTTTTTTTATTCTTCTTTCTCTAACTGCTTTAGGTGTAAGGTTAGGTTCTTTATTTGTGATGTTTCTTGTTTCTTAAGGTAGGATTGTAATGCTATAAACTTCCCTCTTAGAACTGCTCTTGCTGCATCCCATAGGGTTTGGGTTGTGGTGTTTTCATTGTAATTTGTCTCTAGGTATTTTTTGATTTCCTGTTTGATTTCCGCAGTGATTTCTTGGTTATTAAGTAGTGTATAGTTCGGCCTCCATGTGTTTTTACATTTTACAAATATTTTCCTGTAATTGATGTCTAGTCTCATGGTTTTGTGGTCAGAAAATATACTTGATACAATTTCAATTTTCTTAAATTTACCAAGGCTTGATTTGTGACCCAAGATATGATCTATCCTGGATAATGTTCCATTAGCACTTGAGAAGCACGTGTATTCTGTTGTTTTTGGATGGAATGTCCTATTAATATCAATTAAGTCCATCTTGTTTAATGTATCATTTAAAGCTTTTGTTTCCTTATTTATTTATTTTTTTTGGATGTTCTGTCCACTGGTGAAAGTGGGGTGTTAATATTCCCTATTATGATTGTGTTACTGTTGCCTTCCCCTTTTATGGCTGTTAGTATTTGCCTTATGTATTGAGGTGCTCCAATGTTGTGTGCATAAATATTTACAATTGTTATAAATTCTTCTTGGATTGATCTCTTGATCATTATGTAGTGTCCTTCCTTGTCTCTTGTAACATTCTTTATTTTAAAGTCTATTTCGTCTGATATGAGTATTACTATTCCAGCTTTATTTTGATTTCCATTCGCATGGAATATCTTTTTCCATCCCCTCATTTTCAGTCTGTGTGTGTCCCTACAAGTGTTCTCTTGTAGACAGCATATATGTCTCTAGGTCTTGTATTTGTATCCATTCAGCAAGTCTCTGTCTTTTGGTTGGAGCATTTAATCCATTCACGTTTAAGGTAATTATCGATATGTATATTCCTATGACCATTTTCTTAATTGTTTTGGGGGTTTTTTTGCAGGTCTTTTCCTTCTCTTTTGTTTACTGCCTAGAGAAGTTCCTTTAGCATTTATTGTAAAGCTGGTTTAGTGGTGCTGAATTCTCTTAACTTTTGCTTGTCTGCAAAGATTTTAATTTCTTCTTCAAATCTGAATGAGATCCTTGCTGGGTAGAATTATCTTGGTTGTAAGTTTTTCTCCTTCATCATTTTAAATATGTCCTGCCACTCCCTTCTGGCTTGCAGAGTTTCTGCTAAATGATCAGCTGTTAACCTTATGGGGGATTCCCTTGTGTGTTATTTGTTGTTCTTCCCTGCTGCTTTTAATGTGTTTTCTTTGTATTTAATTTTTGAGAGTTTGATTAATATGTGTCCTGGCGTGTTTCTCCTTGGATTTAATCCTGTATGGGATTCTCTGTGTTTCCTGGACTTGATTATTTCCTTTCCCATATTAGGGAAGTTTTCAACTATAATCTCTTCAAATATTTTCTCAGTCCTTTTTTTTCTTCTCTTCTTCTTCTGGGACCCCTATAATTCGAATGCTCATGCATTTAATGTCCCAGCGGTCTCTGAGACGGTCCTCAATTCTTTTCATTCTTTTTTCTTTATTCTGCTCTGCAGTAGCTATTTCCACTATTTTATCTTCCAGGTCACTTATCCGTTCTTCTGCCTCAGTTATTCTGCTATTGATGCCCTCTTGAGGATTTTTAATTTCATTTATTGTGTTGTTCATCATTGCTTGTTTCCTCTTTAGTTCTTCTAGGTCCTTGTTAAACGTTTCTTGTATTTTCTCTATTCTAGTTCCAAGATTTTGGATCATCTTTCCTATCATTATTCTGAATTCTTTTTCAGGTAGACTGCCTATTTCCTCTTCATTTGTTAGGTCTGCTGGGTTTTTGCCTTGCTCCTTCATCTCCTGTGTTTTTCTCTGTCTTCTCATTTAGCTTAACTTACCGTGTTTGGGGTCTCCATTTCACAGGTTGCCAGTTTGTAGTTCCCATTGCTTTTGGTGTCTCTCCCCAGTGGCTAAGTTTGGTTCAGTGGGTTGTATAGGCTTCCTGGTGGAGGGCATTAGTGCCTGTGTTCTGGTGGATGAGTCTGGATCTTTTCTTCCTGGTGTGCTGGTCCACGTCTTGTTGTGTGTTTGTGGTTTCTGTGGCCTTATTATGATTTTAGGCAGCCTCTCTGCTAATGGATGGGTTTGTGTTCCTGTCTTGCTAGTTGTTTGGCATAGGGTGTCCAGGACCGTAGCTTGCTGGTTGTTGAGTGGAGTTGGTTGTTGGTGTTGAGATGGAGATCTCTGAGTGATTTTTACCATTTGATATTACATGGAACTGGGAGGTCTCTTGTGGACCAGTGTCCTGAACTTGGCTCTCCCACCTCAGAGGCACAGCCCTGATGCCTGGCTGGAGCATCTATAGCCTGTCCTCCACACGGATCAGAATAAAAGGGAGAAAAGAAAGAAAGAAAGAAGAAGATAAAATAAAATAATATAAAATAAAATAAAGTTATTAAAATAAAAAAGAAGAAATAATTATTCGAAAAAATTTTTTAAGTAATAAAATAAAGAAAGAATGAAGAGACCAACCAAGCCAAAAAACAAATCCACCAATGATAACAAGTGCTAAAAACTATACAAAAATTAAAAAAAAATAAAACAGACAGAACCCAGGACAAATGGTAAAAGGAAAGCTATACCGACAAAATCACACACAGAAGCAGACACATACACACTCACAAAAAGAGAAAAAGCCAAATTTTATATATATATATATAAATTGCTCCCAATGTCCACCTCCTCAAGTTGGGATGATTCGTTGTCTATTCAGGTATTCCACAGATGCAGGGTATATCAAGTTGATTGTGGAGATTTAATCCACTGCTCCTGAGGCTGCATGGAGAAATTTCCCTTTCTCTTCTTTGTTCACACAGCTCCTGTGGTTCAGCTTTGGATTTGGACCCGCCTCTGAATGTAGGTCACCTGAGGGCTTCTGTTCTTCCCTCAGACAGCACGGGGTTAAAGGAGCAGCTGATTCGGGAGCTGTGGCTCACTCAGGCTGGAGAGAGGGAGGGGTATGGTGATCAGTGTGAGCTTGCGGCAGCAGAGGCCAGCGTGACATTGCACCAGCCTGAGGTGTGCAGTGTTTTATCCCAGGGAAGTTTTCCCTGGATCACAGGACCCTGGCAGTGGCAGGTTGCACAGGCTTCCAGGAAGGGAGGTGTGGATAGTGACCTGCGCTTGCACACAGGCTTCTTGGTGGCTGCAGCAGCAGCCTTAGCATCTCATCTCCGTCTCTGTGGTCCGCACTGATAGCTACCGTTCACGCCCGTCTTTGGAACTCCTTTAAGTGGTGCTCTTAATCCCCTCTCCTCGGGCACTGTGAAACAAAGAGGCAAGAAAAAGTCTCGTGCTTCTTTGGCAGCTCCAGACTTTTTCCTGGAGTCCCTCCCGGCCAGCTGTGGTGCCCTAGCCCCTTCAGGCTGTGTTCACGCAGCCAACCCCAGTCCTTTCCCTGAGATCTGCCCTCCGAAGCCAGAGCCTCAGCTCCCAGCCTCAACTCGTCCCGGAGGATTAGCAGACAAGCCTCTAGGGCTGGTGAATGTTGGTCAGCATGGATCCTTTGTACGGGAATCTCTCTGCTTTGCCCTCCACACCCCTGTTGCTGCGTTCTCCTCCGTGGCTCGGAATATTCCCCCCTCCGCTGCCTGCAGTCTCTGCCCACGAAGGGGCTTCCTAGTGTATGGAAACTTTTCCTCCTTCACAGCTCCCTTCCACTTGTGCAGGCCCCTTCCTTATTCTTTTGTCTCTGTTTTTTCTTTTTTATTTTGCCTTACCCAGGTATGTGGGGAGTTTCTTGCCTTTTGGGAGGTCTGAGGTCTTCTGCCAGCGTTCAGTAGGTGTTTTGTAGGAGTTGTTCCACATATCGATGTATTTCTGATGTATTTGTGGGGAGGAAGATGATCTCCACATCTTACTCTTCTGCCATCTTGAAGAGCTCCCTCCTTATCAGGCTCTTTTTATTACATGCTCTTAGTTGGTATATGAGCTTGTGTACTTCGAGTAATAATGCCTAACACATTATGTTAAAATCATATTATTAATGTCAATAGAATTGTCTATAAATCAGAATTATCTAGGATGTTTAAGCTCTAAATGCCATTAGAATTAGGGGAAAAAAGAGAGAGATGAAAATGGGCTGAAGAAGCAAGAGATGTTTTTATGGAGAAGGGTAAATTTATCTGGACCTTGAAGGATGATAGTGCTTGCAGAGCTAAACAGGGAATGAAGTTCCATGTGGGCAGAGCAACAGCTGTGGCATGATCCAGGCACATGTAGATCTGGTGAGATACTCACTGGATCAGGTTCAGACTCATGAAGTCCAGTGTGCTGTGTGTTTACATGAGCCTTTTCTCCTAGAGGTGTCTTCAGTGCCCATTTCAGATGAAAATACCTTCCTGAAAGTGACAACAATGTCAACTGAATTTTCGCATCTTCCCATTATACAATAAGGATGTGATTGGGTTGTTACATTTACGAGACAGTTTTTGAAATCTCTTTGAAGATAATTGTCAGTTCCTGCAGTAAAAATGAGCCCTTCATGTGACTTTCCCCCCAAAGTTCCCTAATCTGGTTGAGTTTGCAATTTTTGGCTCTATCATCATGTCCCATTAAGATTAAAATGTGGAGTGATTTCAAGGGGTCCAGGGCTGGGGCAGAAAATAAATGCATGGTGTTCTAATTGCTATTTAACATCATGGAATTGGAAGGAATGAGGTTAATGGACCACCCCAATGCATATGCAATCTTCCTCATTCTGAGTGGTTCTCTGGCACTTTTGATTACCCACTGAAGCAATATAGCCTCCTATGGAGGCTAAGAGCATCCTCAGAGGCCTCTTTTCATACCCTGTGATTTAACCATAATTTTTGAAAATATCCTTAACCTCTCTTCAGCATTGAAAATGGTCTAGCAAGATTTTGAAAATGTCTTGCCTCGGGCTGCCCTGGTGGCACAGTGGTTGAGAGTCCACCTGCCGATGCAGGGGACATGGGTTCGTGCCCGGGTCTGGGAAGATCCCACATGCCACGGAGAGGCTGGGTCCGTGGTCCATGGCCATTGAGCCTGCGCATCCAGAGCCTGTGCTCCACAGTGGAAGAGGCCACAACAGTGAGAGGCCCACATACCACAAAAAAAAAAAAAAAAGAAAGAAAATGTCTTGCCTCCAGCATGCCCATAGACATGGCAATCACCTGTCTTAATGTTTTCCAAGGTAGTTTCTATGTCTCATATCTTCTGCCATCATAAAACCTAGTCCAAAGATTATGGGCTGGAAAAGTTTGGCAAATGCACTTAAAGGAAACTGCCTTCAATGTGCTCAGTGAAATAGCTTTCATTTTACCACTAACATAAACCCATAATTAAACCTACTTATCTCCAGTCATAACAAGTCCTTCTGCTTCTCAGTTCTGTTCCTACAACAAGCATGGGCTCAGAATCACTCTATACAGTGCTCCCCTCCTTGATAAAACTCTTCAAGAATCAATTCAAGACCTCCTGGACAGTCTAAGACACCAGGTCTTGACCTTTGCTCTTTTCCTTGAATCCTTCCTGTCTGATCCACATACCTTCACTCTTAGCCAAGGTCTGTAATTTGTTTTTGTTTTTGTTTTTTATTTGATGTGTGTTTCTGCTTTCAATCTATTGCATCATTCTAAAGACATATGCAAAATTTTAGTCTTTTTATTTCACAGTTCTTTGGATCAAAAATACTCCTAAGAGGATGGATCCAAGGACTCTCATAGATATCAGAACCTAATATAGATCACGACATCATGGATTTCTAACCATATTCTGCTATCAAATGAAGGTTTTGAGATCTTAGGAAGAGTGAGTTTATCTAGGAAGTGTAGAAGAGCTATGAATTACTAGGGCCAGAGTGTAGATTGTGATAAACTGTTATAAACCATGCATCCCTGTATTCCTGTTCTTTTACAGTGTTCTTTCATATTTATTCTTGGATTTTAGCTGTGATTTTCTTTGCCTATGGGACATTAGCAACTCTGAAAAACACAAAGGCATGAAAAATTTGCAAAATGGGACTTGCTTTCTTGCAATGCTGCCACTTAAGAAAAGACTCAGGATCACTCCTTGGAGATAACATGACTCAGTAGACATCAAAAACAAACCACCAGACATAAGAGACCATCTAAGACCATCCAGTCCCAGTTAGCTGCCAGGTGACTATAATTACAGAGTGAGACTAGATGAGACCAGAAGAAAGCCATCCAGCTGAGTCCAACCCAAATTTCTGACCCACACATAAAATGGTGGTTGTTTTTAAGCCACTAGTTTTGAGAATAGTTTATTTGACAGCAATGGATAACTAACACATATTTTAAGCAGAATAGTAACATGATCTAACTTAAGTTATAAAAGGATCTCTCTGACTACTGTGTGGAGTCTATGTCATAGAGGAATAAGGGTAGAAGCCTAAAGAGATGATTGCAGTAGTTAAGGATTGATGTGCGATGTGAGAAGGAATCTGGACTAAAAGGGACTGAGATAATTCTGAAATCTAGCAGGACACAGCTAATTTTTCAAGGATAGGAAATATATCCTGACTGAGTCCCAGGTCTGCTTCCAGGGTGTGGCTCCTATTCCATTTTTTTGTTTGGTTACATCTTCTGAGAAACTCTTTCTTTTTTCCCCATGAAAAATAACAAGTGGTTTCCTATGAATGTCTTTCTCAGGCTGCTTCCTGATCTTTGAAGTTTGAGGCCTAGAGTTCTCTTTTCATTTAGACTTATCTCAACCACTTTAGGTACAGACCATCAGTGCTTTCACTAATTTTACTAACGCAATCCTCTTAAAAATGTTGTGTGTTTCCTATAAATCTTATTAGTGTTCACCCAATGCCCCCAAAATCACATCCAGAATTCTTTTCAAAGCAAACATCTCCACAATTTGAATGTGTCAGGCTACCATAGAACAGTATTCTTAAGATACTTGTTACCTGGGAAGTTCTACTAAGCACTGTCTTAAATCTTTCTGAAGTTTTAACAAAAGTTTTACAAGCCCTTTATTTGATCTTTACTGAGGCTATTTTTTACTTTGAGAATCTTTAGTCAACCAGAGAGACCAGTGATGTGAAAGCTTTATTTTCCAATTGAGCCAGTCCTGGCTTGTCTACATTTTATCTGAATTTTACTTGAAAACTAAGTAATCAACACTTTAGTTAGTCTCTTTCTTCCAATATTTTATCATATACAATTGAAAGAAGTAAATTGACATTGTTAAAATTCTGTTTGGAAATCTCCTTAGCCAAATCCACAAGGTCCCAAGTACACTTTCTATCTTCCAATTACCACAGGTGCTCATCTGGACCATATTTTATACCTCCATAAATCACCATTTTCCAAGCCTCCAAAAGCACTTTACTCACCATTTTGCCTGCCTTCACTTTTTGGTTCACTCTTTTTCCAAATTCACTAATAGATTCCTTCCCACTTTTCTAGATTTCTCCTGCTGTCCAATCCCAAAGCCTATGCTGCATGTTTAAGATTTTAGTTACAACAACACTCTGCTTCTAGATAATTTAATAGACTAGTAATGGCCCCCAATAAATCATATCCCTGTATCTACCACACCCTTGTGTAGTCTCTTCACACATGGACTCTAGGCTTGGCCATATAGAATATCAATAAACATGATGCAGAGATTTGAAAGTGCTTAAGCATTGGAGATGGCTCTCTTGAAATTCTGTCCCCACCATGTAAATCATCTGACTCTTCTGCTAGAGACACATGACCCAGCTGACATCTTTACACAACCACCAGACATAGGAGGCCATTTAAGTTTATCCAGCCTGAGATAAGTTGTCAGAATACCATAGTCGTAAGAGTGACCTCAAGCAAAACTAGCAGAAGAAATATCTACCTGAGCCCAGCCCAAATTCCTGACCCACAGAGTTTACTTTTTATTAAAAAGTAAATGAAACTATTGCAATTTTAAGCCATTATTCTTTGCAGTACATTATTAGACAGCAATAGATAACCAAAAGAGAAACTGGTACCAGGAGTGAGTACTATTATAATAAATACTAAAACATGTGACATTAGCTTTGAAACTGAGCAGCAGTTAGAATCTGAAAGAAAGAGAGGCTCATGTTATATAACAGCAGAAAAACTGACAAAAATATTGTTGGCAGAGATTTGGAACACAGAAAATGTACTTAATGAATTTATAACTCTGACTAGAACAATCTCTGGATAGAATGTTAAAAAAATATCAGCTGGATATTTCTAGCTATGTATGATTACTGTAAGATAGGTATAAACTAAATATTGTTTTGTTTTCTGGTGAATTTGAAAGACATATGAAGGGCCCCAAATTTTTCAGATTGCAAAATAAAGCTATTTTTCATCCCTAATCTCTCCAACCAGTCAGATACTCCCAAAGAAGGAAATAGCCTCTCTGTAAATATCAAACCAAGGGTATGGCTGTAACATCATTTGTTAAAACTTTAGAAAGATAGGGATAGCATCTAATAAAGTCTCACAGGTAGAGCAAATATATTTAGGAATCTAAAGGTTGTGTCCGTCACTAGCCTATCATACTTTAAATGGAGAGGACTTGACTCAAAAAGAAATGTGGTTGTAGCATTTATCATATCTTAGTGGTGTGAAAATAATCTTATTTGGAAGCCCGCAAGGCCTTTAGTGGAATTTTATTAGCTTGAACTAAATGGAACAAAGAAAGTTCAAAATAAAAAGAGACCTCTGGTTGCTCAATGTGTACATGCAGGAAACAGCTTGAAAGAGCTACCCATTTGCAAAAATAGATTATTTGTTATGTAAAAGGAAATATGGACAAGTGAAGTCAAGTGCCTAGAGGGAAGAGCTAAAACTGGGAGAGAAAATAGATAAGGAAACTTATCTATAAGGGAGAGAAATAGATAAGGAAACTATCACTGGAAGTAGAATTATTCCCTAATTAGGGAATATCTCTTGTCCAGATGAGTGGAACTCAACAGCATGTGCCTGGTTTTATTTCAGAATTACTACAGGCCAATTTATTATTCAAGAATTTTGTACATTGTTTGTTTAACCACTGGTAATTTGATGTGAGCCATAGGGGGTATATTTACACCACAAGTATCAGCAAACCTACAAATCAGATATTTTAATTTTTTTCAGAGACCCAGTTGATCAGCACCCATGGCTGCAATGTAAACAAGGCCAGTCTTATTTACTGGAGGATGAGAAGCCACCTAGAACAGAGATGAATCATCCCAGCTGCAGCTCACCTAAACCAACCAGTCTACTAACTGGAAGGTGTGTGAATAAGGCCATGTGGGACCATCCACACCCAGCTGACCTGCCAGATGACTTTAGAACTGCCCAGTTGAACTGCAACCTTGTGGGCAATACTGAAATGCTTATTATTTTAAGCCACTAAGTTTGGGTGGTTTGTTATGCATCAATAGATAACCAGAACAACAGGTTAATAATTTCTCATCCCGTTCAGTAAAATCCATAATTCTTAGTATGATATAGTAGTCCTATGTGATCTGACCACCCAATAGGTCCTAATCTCATTTCTTGGTACTCTTCCCCCTTGTGTAGGCTGCTCAAGCCACTCTGGTTTCTTGGCTGTTACTCAAATAGGACAAAACACTTTCCAACTTCAGAGATTTTGCACTTGCAATTCTCCCTGAAACACTCTTCCAGGCAGATACCCACATGGCTCCCTCTTTTAGGTTTATTATCAAATGTCACCTCATCAGAGGCTATCCTTCATAAAATAGCCCCCTTCACTTCATTCCCCTTCACATTGCTCTATTTTCCTTCATAACATATATCTAATCACTTGTATTATTACGTTATCACATAATATATATTTCAATAATCCATATGACTATATGCAATATACAGCAGGTACATACAATTATAATCACATTAATATATTACATATTACTATATTTTTTTATTTATCTGTTGCCAATAAAATATAATTTCTTTGAAAGCAGGGCATTATCTCTTTTCTTCTCTTCCATATATTTCACCCTTAGAACTAACCTGGCACCTAGAAGGTGCTTAATATGTATTTGTTGAATGAATTATTTATGTGGAATACATTACATATCACATGTATGGAACTCTATTATGTGCTTGAAAGAGAAGATAGAGAATAAGACAAAAATACAAACTGTGCTTTGATAATGATAATAATATATATACACACAGTGCTTCTAGGCACCTGGCACTGAAGTATGTGCTTTACATATGTGAACTCATTTAATTTCTCTTTAATCCTATGAAGTATGTACTATCATTATCCTTATTTTAGAAATGAGGAAAATTAGGTATAGGGGGGTTACATACTTACTCAACATCCCACAGCTAATAAGTGTCAGAATCAGATTCCAACCAAGTAGTGGACTTGAGTTCAGTCAAGCTTTTTGCCAATATTCTATATGTCCCTCAATTAATTTATGGTCTAGCTGGAGAAACAAAAACATTCTTAAAACAGAAAATAGTTAAGTGCTGTGCTATGCCATTTAATTATAATTTCAATAAAAATTCAGAGAACCTGGGTGTTGATCAAACCTGACATGGCCAGAAGAGATTTCCTGGAGAAGGCAGGGCTTGGGGAGCCCTGAATGCCAGCTGAGAAAGGCAGTTCTCTGTAGGTGGAGGATTCAGCTTGAGTAATGGAGGAGCAGAAAAAAGAACTTAACAGGAGCGGGAAAGAGTGTTGGTGACCAGTGGTGATCTAATGGACTGACCTAACATGTGGTTTTAGCAAAATCACAGGGCCTTGGAGGAAAGATCAAGCAGAATATGTCCTAAGTGGAGGAGTGATATTGTGAAAAATTCATCTTCTGATTATCAATTTATTTATTCTCTAAAAAAGAGTACCTCTGAGTACCTACTAGGTTAAAGGGACCTTGCTAGGTACTGTGAGAAGTGGGAAGCTACGTTGGACATGACCCTCAACTTGGAGAAAGTACATCCTAGTAAGGGAGATAAGGCTTGAACCCAAAAACCTGCTGGAGAAGGTGGATGTGTTGAGCATCCTTGGGTTATTCACTGGGCTTCAGAATTTCAGAAAAAGGTTAAGATCCCTTCCTGCTGAGGAGCTTGGGAAGGATATTTTGTACTAGTAGTGCTGGACTTGAGACTTAGAAAACAGGTAGCCATCTTATACAATGAATTGGTTGAAGAAATTCTGGGTGGAAAAAGAGTGGTGGCTAAATTTAGACCTACTATTTTAGCAAAGGTGGGAAATGGGTTTGAAGAATGAATAGATGTTTTAAAACAAAAGAAGTGTTACCTTAGATTATGTTTCTAGAAACAGTAGATTCTCAAGATGTTAAATTAAAAATGGATTATTTTTATTGTTTGTATGTGTCTGTGGGCACATGCATGTATGTGTTCACATTTGAGCCTGTGTTTGTATATGTGTGTTGTGGGCAAACACACTGGAAAACTAAAATAGAAGATTTGAACAATGCAGATAGTGGCTACAATGGTAAGTTGAGAACAGATTGCAGAAATCCTTGGAAAGATTGTGAACAGAGAGGTGACATGAAAATACCAGCACATGAAATCCACCTGAATGAGAAACTAAAGGACAGATTAGATGCTGTTTAAAACACTCATAGAGTGTTCTAGATAGGAAACAACAAAAGATTTGTTTCCATAAATAACTCTTAACAGAAGGGTGATGCAAAGTCATTTCTGTATGTTATAGTTCATTTTTAAAACCCCATCCCCACTCTTCTCTTACTTCTAAAATAAATGCATTACATGGAACAGGGTGACATTTTAATTCTCATTTCTTAGAGTATTGATATTCTGGGAATTCAGATTTCTCTAAGGTTGGAGGCACTAAGAGATGCCATCTAGAAATATTGGAAGCAAGATGAGTGAGTGATCACTGGTTTCTGCTCCTGTGGAGCAGGCCCCCAACTCTGAGTAGCTCAAATGATTCACAGCATCAGGGCCCAAACCTAAAAGAACACCTTGTTCATTGGACTTCTCATTCTCAGCTGGTTCTCAAGAGTATCTCATTTTCCTCTGCCAGGGTCATTAATGCTATCACCTTGAATGCCGGTTAAAGGGCATCCCTTGCATGACTTGGCATGGTTCCCAGATATGTATTTCATCCAAAATATAGAGAACAAATTACCAATAAAGAAACTATGAGTGACTAACGATGCTCTGTCTCTGTCATCCTCCTCCACAGTTGAATACTCTTCATTGTTAGGGACTTGTTTTGCCTTGCAATTCAGCTTCAATTTTCCCTCACTTGGCTTCCTCCCATCACTCCTAATTATAGACTAATAAAGCCTTTGGATTGCTGTGAACAATTTTCATCCCTCCTTTCTCCCACCTCAACTTTCCTCCAGAGGTTTCCTGAACCTAGAACTGTATCGTATTGAAGGAATGGTGACAAAAACCCACACATTTATTCCATGGAATTGAGATCTAGGGTTTGAGGATGTATGCTCAAGCATTGTTCTCTATTTTCGCACATGATCCCTACTCCTAGTTTAAGGAAAGTATACACTATAAAGGAAGTCTGAGCCGAAGGCTACCTGGAAGAAACTGGAAGGCACAGAAATGGATCTGTGGAAGGTGATTGCTGGCCAAATTTCAGTGAATGGGGATATCTTCTGAATTAATGAATTCAGTTGTTCTTATCTGCCAACACTGGCTGGAGAACCGTTGCCTGATACCTACTGGAAGGGCTTGCTTTTACTGGTCCCAAAAAGAAAAATACAGCTCACTTGTATTTCCTAACCTACTCTAACTCACATCCTTAATGTAGTCTCTTCCCCCTCAAGATAAGACTACCCCATGGAGTCAAACATTGAAGACACGTGTAGGAGCAAACTTGAATTACTAATTGTGATCTTGGGCAAGATACTGAATTTCTCCACGTATTTATTTTGAATATTCCATTAAAAAGATTCATCAAAGTTCAATGTGGTGAAGGATATGATAATTGTCAAATCAAATGCTATTAATATTCACTGGGACAGGAGTTCAAAAAGAAGGAAGACTAAAGACTGGGATATTAAAAGTGGACTACTTAATCAAGAGAGGATTTAAGACAGACCCCCAAGGATGAGTAGTAACTGGAGACCCTGAGAGAGGGTCTTCCAAGCAGGTGAGCACCATGAACAAAGATTCATCTTTCCTAAGGAAAAAGACCGTAACTAGCATTGACTTTTTCTTATTTTATGTGCACACTGCGATTATTAAGGTGCAAAATACAACCCAAAACTTAAATTTTGGGGGTCATCCCAAATAATTTGGAATTAAAGATCTACTATTACCTGCCCTCTATACACTTTATGATTTAAGAGTATAACAATTCTACCCCCTGATCCCTGCCACTATTACCTTTCTTATCCCACTCACCTCTAAATCATAAATACCAGCATAAATTGTATTTTGTAGAATGGATGAGTAGAGATAAATAGAGTTGGTTTTATTAATGACCCTGGATTGGGAGCAATGACATGGGCCTCTCAGTGCTATGGAAATCAATCAGTATGGCCTGACTCTGGGGACGTTCTGACTGGCTCACAAACACCTCTGGATGACAAGGGAGGTGAGGTGAAAGCCCTCCCATTGGCTACCCCTGGCCTGGAAATCAAACATGATTTATCTACATTAGTGAGCTTCATTTTTGTCTTATTATCCCAGACACAGCTTGCAACCCAGGCCAACTCTCTTGCCTTTTAATAAATAGATTTAATAGGACTGATAGTTTGGCAATTTGTAGGGTAAATTAGATTTAATTTGCCCTGAATGTCACTGATTTCTCTTATTGCTCAAATCAAATCTTATCCAGGGCTGCATGTCATCTCAACACGTTCTCAACTGATACAGCTGAAAACAGCCAACAGACAGATTGAAATGAGTGAATGTTCTCCAATGAGGACATGACTTTCTCTCTTTTTCCTTGCTTCTTGTAACTTAGTTCACTTAGAAATAAGGTCCAGTATGGGGGCAGTGACTATGACAATAACAAAACCAGTGACAATCCCATTGTGTTGTCACCATTAGGTGTCTTGGCAGAATAAGCTGAATGTAGTGTCCTGTTACATACAAAATATCAATATTTTAGAGATTTTGCATAGAAATCATTCTGAAATATAATATAAATGCTCAAGCCCTCTTAAACAGATTGCACAGAGCACAATTTTACTTTTCCTTGCTGACTGGGAGCTGATTGGAGCATCATTTGTTATACTGTACTAGAGAGCAGTGACTACCTTGGGCCTGTGTAGCTGACCATCTGCCCCTAAACTAAATAGCTCTAGTCATGCATCTTGACTTCTAATCTTTCCTTTGTCTCTTCCCTCACAAACAGCTGTCATTCTCCAGTATGTGGAATAACCTGCCAGTTACAGCCTTCCCTCACCTCTAGAGTACTCATTAGTTCTGGCCACCAAAACATTCTGGCTATTGTAGCCTTGAACGTTCTGGCTCCCTTGAGGTTTGAGGCATGTGGCCTGGGCTTGTCAATTTGATCACAAGTACAAGACCCCCATGAGGTTTCCTCTCTGAAATCATAACTGAGCACTCTAGAAAGTGCCTGCTTTGTCAAACTAGGTCTGAAGCAAAGCCCCCACCCAACCTATGATGACAGCAAAGAGAAAGAAGCATTGTTATAAGCCATCAGGAATTTGAGGCAATTTGTTAATACAGCATAACTTACCCTAACCTGGGAATTTTACTTTCCCAATTTCTAATTTGAACATGCTAACATAGTTTGGACCTTGACATAAGATAACTAACCTTTATTATTTTTTTTAAATTGCTGTAATAACCTTTCAGTGGGCTCTCATCTACAGGCAAAATGCTTCAAAATACATCAAATCTATGATTTTTGTTATTGATGTTTAGAATTCCTTTTTTAAACCTATGTATCAGTTGGGCCAAAACCATATATAGAATGAGTGCCTTTTTCACTGTGAACAATGCACTACTCCTTTATAATGGAAACAGGCCAGTGTAATCAACCTGCCTCCAGGTAGCTGGCCGGTCACCCTGGGGAATGGTGCCATGTCCATGTTGGTTTTTGCTGCTAGCAGACTGAGCACTTAGCAGTAGCTGTAGCCAATCCATCCTTGGTGACTAGCAGTACATGTAGTTGAGCCTACATATAACTTCCATCCTTGCCACCATGGCCACTTTGTTGATGAACATATTAGGGAGTGACAGGAGTGGCTGCAGAAGGAGGCTGACGGATGTTCACAGAACAGGTCATCCTGTCTTCTTGATTATTAAAATCCAACATTACTGGCAACATTGTATGATGAATATTCACATGGGACACAAATACACTAGGTGTTCATTCCAATAAGTCTAACTATAGGCCTTTTCCCCAGACCTTGTTGACACCAATTTTCCACTTGTGTTCTTTCCACATCCTGACCAGCCAGCCAAACCTGCATAATCAATGAACTGGTATAGGTCTGAAACTCTTTCCATCTCTCCTGGACCCTATCCAATGTCCTGCCACTGGGAAGATTTCTCTTCACTATTGTCTTTGAGGACAAACTGGAACGAACATATAGTGCAGCAACAATACACTTTTTAATGGTGACTATATCACGTAGAATCATCTATAAAACACAAGTCCATGATTTTCTTCTTCAGTGGACTGATGGTAGGGAGCTCCCTATGAGGCCATAGTTTGAGAGAGAGAAGAGTGTAGCAGAAGTAGAGGCCATGGGCAGCTGGGCCACCTCCACATGCAATACACTAGTGCTCTCAGAGCCTGCTTAAGCCCAGTCTCATACATATCACTTTCATTTCATAATGGAGACCTCCTGTCCACACTCAACATCATGGCTTGGTGGATCACACAACACTAAATTGTGATGAGCAGCTCAGGTCACATGGTAATTTAGTGGGCTGTGGCCAAGCATTCAATCTCTACTAAGGCCAAATAGAAAGCCAAAAGCTACAGGAGAATAATTATATAAAAAGATAATATGAGGAGCCTGAACCTATATGGTGGAGTAGAAAGACGTGCTCTCACTCCCTCTTGTGAGAGAACTGGAATCACAACTAATTGCTGAACAATCATCAACAGGAAGACACTGAAACTCACCAAAAATATACCCCATGTCCAAAGACAAAGGAGAAGCCACAGTGAGATGGTAGGAGGGGTGCACAATCACAATAAAATCAAATCTCATAACTGCTGGGAGGGTGACTCACAAACTGGAAAACACTTAGACCACAGAAGAACACCCATGGAGTGAAGCTTCTGAGCCCCACATCAGGCTTCTGAAGCACGGGGCCTAGCAACAGGAGGAGGAATTCCTAGAGAAGTAGACATTGAGGGTAGTGAGATTTGATTGCAGGACTCTGACAGGACTAGGGGAAACAGAGTCTCCACTCTTGGAGGGCAAACACAAAGTAGTGTGCACATCGGGACCCAGAGGAAGGAGCAGTGACCCCAGGGGAGACTGAACCAGACCTACCTGCAAGAGTTGGAAGGTCTTCTGCAGAGGCAGTGGGTGGCTGTAGCTAACCGTGAGGACAAGGACACTGACAGCATAAGTTCTGAGAAGTACTCCTTGGTGTGAGCCCTCCCAGAGTCCACCATTAGCCCCAACAAAGAGCCTGAAGGCTCTAGTGTTGCGTTGCCTCAGGCCAAACAACCAAAAGGGAGAGAACAGTGACCCACCCATCAGCAGTCAAGTGGATTAAAGTTTTGCTGAGCTCTGCTCACCAGAGAAGCAGCCAGCTCTACCCACCACCAGTCCCTCCCATTAGGAAACTTGCACAAGCCACTTAGATAGCCTCATCCACCAGAGCGCAGACAGCAGAAACAAGAAGAACTACAATCCTGCAGCGTGGGAACAAAAACAACATTCACAGAAAGATTGACAAGATGAAAAGGCAGAGGGCTATGTACCAGATGAAGGAACAAGATACAACCCCTGAAAAGCAACTAAATGTAATGGAGATAGGTAACCTTCTAGAAAAAGAATTCAGAATAATGATAGTGAAGATGATCCAGTACCTCGGAAAAAGAATAGAGGCAAAGATTGAGAAGATGCAAGAAATGTTTAATAAAGACCTAGAAGAATTAAAGAACAAACAAACAGACATGAACAATACAATAACTGAAATGAAAACTACACTAGAAGGACTCAATAGCAGAATAACTGAGGCAGAAGAATGGATAAGTGACCTGGAAGACAGAATGCTGGAATTCACTGTTGAAGAACAGAATAAAGAAAAAAGAATAAAAAGAAATGAGGACAACCTAAGAGATGTCTGGGACAACATTAAACGCAACAACATTTGCATTATAGGGGTCCCAGAAGGAAAAGAGAGAGAAATGACCCGACAAAATATTTGAAAAGATTATACTCGACAACTTCCCTAACATGGGAAAGGAAATAGCAACCCAACTCCAGGAAGCACAGTGAATCCCATACAGGATAAATCCAAGGAGAAACACACTGAGACACACAGTAATCAAATTGGCAAAAATTAAAAAGAAAGAAAAATTATTGAAAGCAGCAAGGGAAAAATGAAAACATACAAGTGAACTCCCATAAGGTTAAGAACTGATTTCTCAGCAGAAACTCTACAAGCCAGAAGGGAGTGGCATGATATACTTAAAGTGATGAAAGGGAAGAACCTACAACCATGACTACTATACACAGCAAGGATCTCATACAGATTCGATGGAGAAATCAAAAGCTTTACAGACAAGCAAAAGCTTAGAGAATTCAGCACCACAAAACCAGCTCTACAACAAATACTAAAGGAACTTCTCTAAGTGGGAAACACAAGAAAAAAAAAAGCACCTACAAAAACAAACTGAAAACTATTAAGAAAATGGTCATAGGAACATACATATCGATAATTACCTTAAACGTGAATGGATTAAATTCTCCAACCAAAAGACACAGCCTTGCTAAATGGATACAAAAATAAGACCTAGGTACATATATGCTGTCTACAAGAGACCACTTCAAACCTAGGGACACATACAGACTGAAAGTGAGGTGATGGAAAAAGATATTCCATGCAAATGGAAATCAAAAGAAAGCTGGAGTAGTAATACTCATATCAGATGAAATACACTTTAAAATAAAGAATGTTACAAGAGACAAGGAAGGCTACTACATATGATCAAGGGATCAATCCAAGAAGAAGACATAACAGTTATAAATATATATGCACCCAACATAGGAGCACCTCATGCATAAGGCAACTGCTAAGAGCTATAAAAGAGGAAATCGATAGTAACACAATAATACTGGTAGACTTTAACACCTCACTTACACCAATGGACAGATCATCCAAAATGAAAATAAATAAGGAAACAGAAGCTATAAATGACACAATAGAACAGATAGATTTAATTGATATTTATAGGACATTCCATCCAAAAACAGCAGATTACACTTTCTTCTCAAGTGTGCATGGAACATTCTCCAGAAGAGATCACATCTTGGGTCACAAATGAAGCCTCAGTAAATTTAAGAAAATTGAAATCATATCAAGCATCTTTTCTGACCACAATGTGATGAGAATAGAAATGAATTACAGGGAAAAACTGTAAAAAGCACAAACACATGGTGGCTAAACAATACATTGCTAAATAACCAAGAGATCACTGAAGAAATCAAAGAGGAAATCAAAAAATACTTAGAGACAAATGACAATGAAAACAGGACGATCCAAAACCTATTTGATGCATCAAAAGCAGTTCTCAGAGGGAAGTTTATAGCTATGCAAGCCTACCTCAGGAAACCAGAAAAATGCAAGTAAGCAATCTAACCTTACATCTAAAGGAACTAGTGAAAGAAGAACAAACAAAACCCAAAGTTAGCAGAATGAAAGAAATCATAAAGATCAGAGCAGAAATAAATGAAACAGAAAAAAAAAACAATAGCAAAGATAAATAAAACTAAAAGGTGCTTCTTTCAGAAGATAAATAAAATTGAAAAACCATTAGCCAGACTCATCAAGAAAAAGAGGGAGAGGACTCAGATCAATAAAATTACAAATGAAAAAGGAGAAGTTACAACAGACACTGCAGAAATACAAAGCATCTTAAGAGACTACTACAAGCAATGCTATGCCAATAAAATGGACAAGCTGCAAGAAATGGACAAATTCTAGGAAAGGTATAACCTTGCAAGACTGAACCAGGAAGAAATGGAAAATATTAACAGACCAAACAAAAGTAATGAAATTGAAATTGTAATTAAAAATCTTCCAACAAACAAAAGTCCAGGACCAGAAGGCTTCACAGGTGAAATCTATCAAACATTTAGAGAAGAGCCAACACCCATTCTTCTCAAACTCTTCCAAAAAATCGAAAAGGAAGGAACACTCCCAAACTCATACTATGAGGCCACCATGTCCCTGATACCAAAACCAAACAAAGATAATACAAAAAAAGAAAATTATAGACCAATATCAGTGATGAATATAGATACAAAAATCCTCAACAAAATACTGGCAAACACATTCTAACAACACATTAAAAGGATCATACACCATTATCAAGTGGAATTTTTCCCAGGGTTGCAAGGATTCTTCAATATACACAAATCAATCAATGTGATACATCATATTAATAAACTGAAGGATAAAAACCATATGATCATCTCAATAGACTCAGAAAAAACTTTTGATAAAATTCAATACCCATTTATGATAAAAAGTCTCCAGAAAGTGGGCATAGAGGGAAGCTTCCTCAACATAATAAAGGCCATATATGACAAACACACAGCAAACATCATTCTCAATGGTGAAAACCTGAAAGCATTTTCTCTAACATCAGGAAAAGACAAGGATGTCCACTCTCACCACTATTATTCAACATAGTTTTGGAAGTCCTAGCCATGGCAATCAGAGAAGAAAAAGAAATAAAAGGAATACAAATTGGAAAAGAAGAAGTAAAACTGTCACTGTTTTCAGATGAAATGATACTATATATAGAGGATCCTAAATATGCCACCAGGAAACTACTAGAGCTAATCAATGAATTTGGTAAAGCTGCAGGATACAAAATTAATGCACAGAAATCTCTTGCATTCCTATATACTAATGATGAAAACTCTGCAAGAGAAATTAAGGAAACACTCCATTTACCATTGCAACAAAAAGAATAAACCCCTAGGAATAAACCTACGTAGTGAGACCAAAAACTGCATGCAGAAAACTATAAAACACTGATGAAAGAAAGTAAAGATGATACCAACTGACGGAGAGATATATCATGTTCTTGGATTGGAAGAATCAATATTGTGAAAATGACTATACTACCCAAAGCAATCTACAGATCCAATGCAATCCTTATCAAATTACCAATGGCATTTTTTACGGAACTAGAACAAAACATCTTAAAATTAGTATGGAGACAAAAAAGACCCCGAATAGGCAAAGTAGTTTTGAGGGAAAAAAACGGAGAAGGAGGAATCAGACTCCCTGAGTTCAGACCATACTACAAAGCTACAGTAACCAAGACAATATGGTACTGGAACAAAAGCAGAAACATAGATCAGTGGAACAAGATAGAAAGCTCAGAGATAAAACCACACACATATGGTCAACTAATCTATGACAAAGGAGGCAAGGATATACAATGGAGAAAAGATGGTCTCTTCAATAAGTGGTGCTGGGAAAACTGGACAGCTACATGTAAAAGAATGAAATTAGAACACTCCCTGACACCATACACAAAAATAAACTCAAGATTGATTCAAGACCTAAATGTAAGACCAGACACTATAAAACTCTTAGAAGAAAGCATGGGAAGAACACTCTTTGACATAAATCATAGCAAGATCTTATTTGATCCACCTCCTAGAGTAATGGAAATAAAAACAAATATAATCAAATGGGACCTAATGAAACTTCAAATCTTTTACACAGCAAAGGAAACCATAAACAAGACGAAAAGACAACTCTCAGAATGGGAGAAAATATTTGCAAATAAACCAATGGACAAAGGATTAATCTCCAAAATATATGAAGCTCATTCAGCTCAATATTAAAGAAACAAACAACCCAATCTAAAAATGGGCAGAACTCCTAAATAGACATTTCTCCAAAGAAGACATACAGATGGCCAAGAATCACATGAAAAACTGCTCAACATCACTAAATATTAGAGAAATGCAAATCAAAAGTACAATGAGGTATCACCTCACACCAGTTAGAATGGGCATCATCAGAAAATCTACAAACAACAAATGCTGGAGAGGGTGTGGAGAAAAGGGAAACCTCTTGCACTGTTGGTGGGAATGTAAATTGGTACACTATGGAGAAGAGTATGGAGCTTCCATAAAAAACTAAAAATAGAATTACCATATGATCCAGCAATCCCACTACGGGGCATATACCCAGAGAAAACCATAATTCAAAAAGACACATGCACCCCAATGTTCATTGCAGCACTATTTACACTATTTACAATAGCCAGGTCATGTAAGCAACTTAAATGCCCGTCAACAGATGAATGAATAAAGAAGATGTGGTACATATATACAATGTAATATTACTCAGCCATAAAAGGGAAAAAATTGGTTCACTTGTTGAGACATGGATTGATCTAGAGACTGTCATACAGAGTGAAGTAAGTCAGAAAGAGAAAAACAAATATCATATATTAACACATGTATGTGGAACATAGAAAAATGGTACATATGAACCGGTTTGCATGGCAGAAGTTGAGACAGAGATGTAGAGAACAAATGTATGGGCACCAAGGTGGAAAGCTGTGGGGGTGTGTGGATCGTGGTGTGATGAATTGGGCAATTGGGATTGACATGTATACACTGATGTGTATAAAATTGATGACTAATAAGAACCTGTTGTGTAAAAATATAAATTAAAAAAAAAATTCAGAATAATGATAGTGAAGATGATGCAGGATCTCGGAAAAACAATGGTGGCAAAGATTGAGCAGATAAAAGAAATGTTTAACAGAGACACAGAAGAATTAAAGAACAAAGAGAAATGAACAATACAATAACTGTACTGAAAAATATACTAGAAGGAATCAATAGCAGAATAACTGAGGCAGAAGAACGGATAAGTGATCTGTAGGACAGAATGCTGGAATACGCTGCTGCTGAACAGAATAAAGAAAAAAGAATGAAAAGAAATGAAGACAGCCCAAGAGACCTCTGGGACAACTTTAATACAACAACATTCGCCTTGTAGGGGTCCCAGGAGGAGAAGAGAGAGAGAAAGGACCCAAGAAATATTTGAAGAGATGATAGTCAAAAATTTCCCTAACATGGGAAAGGAAATAGCCACCTAAGTCCAGGAAGCACAGAGAGTCTCATATAGATAAACCCAAGGAGAAACATGCTGAGACACATAACAATCAAGTTGGCAACAATTAAAGTTGAACAAAATTTATTGAAAGCAGCAAGGGAAAAATGACAAATAACATACAAGGGAACTCCCATAAGGTTAACAGATGATTTCTCAGCAGAAACTCTGCAAGCCAGAGGGAGTGGCATGATATACTTAAGATGAAGAACCGGAAGAACCTACAACCAATTACTCTACACAGCAAGGATCTCATTCAGATTCAATGGAGAAATCAAAAGTTTTACAGACAAGCAAAAGCTAAGAGAATTCAGCACTACCAAACCAGCTATACAAAAAATGCTAAAGGAATTTCTCTAAGTGGGAGACACAAGATAAGAATAGGACATACAAAAACAAACCAAAAACTATTAAGAAAATAGTCATAGAAACTTACATATTGATAATTACCTTAAACATGAATGGATTAAATGCCCCAACCAGAAGACACAGGTTTGCTGAATGCATACAAAAACAAAACCCATATATATGCTGTCTACAAGAGACCCACTTCAGACCTAGGGATACATACAGACTGAAAGTGAGGGAATGGAAAAAGGTATTCCATTCAAATGGAAATCAAAGAAAGCTGAAGTAGCAATACTCATATCAGATAAAATAGACTTTAAGATAAGAATGTTACAAGAGACAAGGAAGGACACTACATAATGATCAAAGGATCAATCCAAGAAGAAGATGTAACAATTATAAATATATATGCACCCAACATAGGAGCACCTCAATACAAAAGGCAACTTCTAAAAGCTATAAAAGAGGAAATTGACAGTAACACAATAATAGTGGTGGACTTTAACACCTCACTTATACAAGTGGACAGATCATCCAAAATGAAAATAATAGGGAAAGAGAAACCTTAAATGACACATTAGACCAGAGAGATTTAATTGACCTTTATAGGACATTCCATCCAAAAACTGCAGATTACACTTTCTTCTCAAGTGCGTACGGAACATTCTCCAGGATAGAGCACATCTTGGGTCACAAATCAACCTCAGTAAATTTCAGAAAGTTGACATCATATCAGTCATCTTTTCTGAACACAACGCTATGAGATTCGAAATGAATTACAGGGAAAAAAACGTAAAAACCACAAACACTTAGAGGGTAAACAATATGTTATTAAGTAACCAACAGATCACTGGAGAAATCAAACATGAAATCAGAAAGTACCTAGACACAAATGACAATGAAAACACGATGATCCAAGACCTATGGGATGCAGCAAAATCAGTTTTAAGAGGGAAGTTTATAGCTTTACAAGCCTACCTCAGGAAACAAGAAAAATCTCAAATAAACCATCTAACCTTACACCTAAAGGAACTGGAGAAAAAGAACAAACAAAACCCAAATTTAGTGGAAGGAAAGAAATCATAAATATCAGAGCAGAAATAAATGAAATAGAAACAAAGAAAACAATAGCAAAGATCAATAAAACTAAAAACTGGTTCTTTGAGAAGATAAACAAAATTGATAAACAATCAGCCAGACCCATCAAGAAAAAGAGGGAGAGGACTCAAATCAATAAAATTAGAAATGAAAAAGAAGTTACAACAGACACTGCAGAAAGCATCATAAGAGACTACTACAAGCAACTCTATGCTAATAAAATGAACAACCTGGAAGAAATGGACAAATTCCTAGAAAGGTGTAACCTTCCAAGACTGAACTAGGAAGAAATAGAAAATATGATCAGACAAATCACGAGTAATCAAATTGAAACTGTGATTAAAAATTTTCCAACAAACCAAAGTGCAAGACCAGGTGGTTTCACAGGGGAATACTATCAAACATTTAGAGATGACCTAACATCCATCCTGCTTAAACTCTTCCAAAACATTGCAGAGAAAGGACACTCCCAAACATATTCTATGAGGCCACCATCATGCTGTTACCAAAACCAGACAAAGATATTACAAAAAAAAAAAAAAAGAAAATTACAGATCAATATCATGGAAGAATATAGATTCAGAAATCCTCAACAAAATACTAGCAAACAGAATCCAACAACACATTAAAAGGATAATACACCATGATCAAGTGGGATTTATCCCAATAATGTAAGGATTCTTCAATATACACAAATCTTCAATATATGCAAAACCATATTAACAAATTGAAGATGTAAAAACCATATGATCATCTCAATAGATGCAGAAAAAGCTTTTGACAAAATTCAATGCCATTATGGTAAAAACTCTCCATAAAGTGGGCATAGAGGGAACTACCTCAACATAATAAAGGCCATATATGACAACCCCACAGCAAACATCATTTTCAATGGTGAAAAACTGAAAGCATTTCCTGTAAGATCAGGAACAAGACAAGGATTTCCAGTCTCACCACTATTTTTTTTTTATTGAATTAATAAATCAATAGTTTTCTGTTTTTTTAAGCAGAAAAGAACTCTAATTTGATGGTCTCACAGAATCAAAAAAAGTAGAGTGTTTCAGGAAAGAGGAATTGATAAACAGTCTCAAATGGCAGTAAGATAAGTGTTGAAAACTGACCTTTGGATTTGGCTATTAGAGGTCTTTGATTTCCAGAGTAAAAAACATTATAGCAAAATGATTGGAGTTAAGAGCCATATTTAAGTGGGTTGAAGAATAAATAGTAGGTGAGGACAAAGAAGCAACATGGAAGTTTGTTTTTTTGTTTTGTTTTTAATGATTTGAGGCTAAAGGGAAGAAACTATTGGAGAAAAACCCAAAGATTCTAGAGAAGGAAGTTTGTTAGCATAGGAAATTTATGCATTTGATTTGAATATATTTAAGTGTTTCTACATATGTGTCAGAATAATATATTCCTCCCTCTTCCACTTGTTTTTTTTTTTTTTTTTTTTACACCCTCCCTATCCCACCCCTCTAGGTGGTCACAAAGCACTGAGCTGATCTCCCTTTGCTATACGGCTGCTTCCCACTAGCTATCTATTTTACGTTTGGTAGTATATATATGTCCATGCCACTCTCTCACTTTGTCACAGCATAAGCTTCCCTCTCCCCATATCCTCAAGTCCATTCTCTAGCCACTACTATTATTCAACATAGTTTTGGAAGTCCTAGCCATGGCAATCAGAGAAGAAAAAGCAATATAATTTGGAAAAGAAGAAGTAAAACAGTCACTGTTTGAAGATGAAATGATACTATACATAGAGAGTCCTAAAAATGCCACCAGAAAACTAGTAACTAATCAATGAATTTGGTAAAGTTGCAAGATACAAAATTAATGCACAGAAATCTCTTGCATTCCTATACACTAATGATGAAAACTCTGAAAGAGAAATTGAGGAAACACTCCCATTTACCATTGCAATGAAAAGAATAAAATACCTATGAATAAACCTACCTAAGGAGACCAAAGACCTGTATGCAGAAAACTATAAGACACTGATGAAAGAAATTAAAGATGATACCAACAGATGGAGAGATATACCATGTTGTGGGTTTGGAAGAATCAATATTGTGGAAATGAGTATACTACCCAAAGCAATATACAGATCTAATGCAATCCCTATCAATTTACCAATGACATTTTTTCAGAACTAGAACAAAAAATCTTAAAATTTGTATAAAGACACAAAAGACCCCAAGTAGCCAAAGCAGTCTTGAGGTAAAAAAGCAGAGATGGAGGAATCAGACTCCCTGACTTCAGACTATAATACAAAGCTGCAGTAATCAAGACAATATGGTACTTGAACAAAAACAGAAATATAGATCAATGGAAAAAGATAGAAAGCCCAGAGATAAACCCATGCACCTATGGTTAACTAATCTATGACAAAGGAGGCAAGGATATACAATGGAGATAAGACAGTCTTTTCAATCAGTGGTGCTGGGAAAACTGGACAGCTACATGTAAAAGAATGAAATTAGAACACTCCCTAACACCATACACAAAAATAAACTAAAAATGGATTAGAGACCTAAATGTAAGACCAGACACTATAAAAATCTTATAGGAAAACATAGGAAGAACACTCTTTGACATAAATCACAGCAAGGTCTTTTTTGATCCACCTCCTAGAGTAATGGAAATAAAAACAAAAATAAACAAATGGGATCTAATAAAAATTCAAAGCTTTTGCACAGCAAAGGAAACCATAAACAATATGAAAGACAACCCTCAAAATGGGAGAAAATATTTGCAAATGAATCAATGGACAAAAGATTAATCTCCAACATATATAAACAGCTCATGCAGCTCAATATTACAAAACAAACAACCCAATCCAAAAATGAGCAGAAGACCTAAATAGACATTCTCCAAAGACATACAGATGGCCAAGAAGCACATGAAAAGCTGCTCAACATCACTAATTATTAGAAAAATACAAATCAAAAGTACAATGAGGTATCACCTCACACCAGTTAGAATGGGCATCATCAGAAAATCTACAAACAACAAATGCTGGAGAGGGTGTGGAGAAAAGGGAAACCTCTTGCATTGTTGGTGAGAATGTAAATTGATACAGCCACTATGGAGAACAGTATGGAGGTTCCTTAAAAACTAAAAGTAGAGTTACCATATGATCCAGCAATCCCACTACTGGTTATATACCCAGTGAAAACCATAATTCAAAAAGACACATGCACCCAAATGTTCATTGCAGCACTATTTACAATAGCCATGTCATGAAAGCAACTTAAATGCCCATCAACAGATGAATGGATAAAGAAGATGTGGTACATATATACAATGGAATATTACTCAGCCATAAAAAGGAACGAAATTGGGTCATTTGTTGAGACATGGATGGAGAGACTGTCATACAGAGTGAAGTAAGTCAGAAAGAGAAAACCAAATATCATATATTAATGCATGTATGTGGAACACAGAAAAATGGTACATATGAACTGGTTTGCGGGGCAGAAGTTGAGACACAGATGCAGAGAACAAATGTATGGACACCAAGGTGGGAAAGCGGCGGGGGGGTGGGAGGGGTGGTGTGATAAATTGGGCAATTGGGATTGACATGTATACACTGATGTGTATAAATTTGATGAGTAATAAGAAAAAGAGGGAAAAAACCCAGATAATATGACTTTACTCCAAAATCTGAATCTGTTCTGTGATTCACCTCTAGGGACTTGCTAAAGACTGCAAACAGCATTGCTATTTGCCACCGACACTTCAATCACCACTGATCTGCTGGATCACATGTCCCAAGTGGCAAAGCCGTTTGTATGGTAGTCTGGACCTGTGGCAGAACCATCTCTTATTCTGATTCCTGCCCCAAATTAGCAGATTTTCACGTCATTTGGTATATGGGGTAAAGAAGCACACCCAAATGAGGTATATGTTGCCTCCAAAATTCAAAGAGGCCCCCTAGGTATTGTGCCTCTTTCTCAGTGGTAGAATGGATCAGATACAGCAACTTGCACTTCAACGTGGAAGGGATATCTTGACATGACTCCAGACCACTAGACACTTAGATCACCATGGCAGGCGGCCCTTGAATTTTTTGTATGATTTATCTCCTACCATCTAGTATGCAACTGTTTTACTAAGTTCTGTAGAGAATTTGCTGCTTTCTGGTGGCTAGATCCAATCAGCATAATACTATCCATGTAATGGGTGTGATGTCCTATGGAAGGAAAAGCAATCAAGGTCCTTGGATACTAGATCATGGCATAAGAATGGAGAGCAAGAACAAGCTGAAATTTACTAGCAGGAGATGGAGCCTATGAGTATGTTCTGAAACTTGTGTGAGTTCTTATTGCCTCTGACCTTAAGAGAGCCTTTGTCTCAAACTAAACTTACACACATGATCCAGAATTCAGGGTGAGGTGGGGCAGCTGCAGGCCCAGCATTTATGTCACAGCAACAAGGTTAGTCAGCAGAAAGTAACAACATGTATGACATACTAAATGATTGCTGCTTCTTTGGCCCAACAAATCTCTCACAAGAATCTATTTTGTAACCTCCCTAATGAAATATGCAGGAAATGAGCTCAGCTTAGCTAAATGGACACATTATAAATCCACCACTGCCTATAATCATGTATTCCTTTTCACATGAAGGGCAACATGGTGCAAAGCAGATCCATCTTTTCTAAGGAAGATACCATCATTGTGTGATGTAATGTTTGCCTCTTTTACCTTCTTGAGAGGCTACATCTTGCACTTTGGGCTGAGCCTGGTGATTTAGACTACATGGTGGCAACCAATTTTCCACTCCCCATCTAAGATGGTGTATGCTGATATTGCCAGCAAAGGTCTATGAGGAAGTGAATACAGAGTTCTGGAGTTCTGGACCTGCAGAGCACAGTGAAAAAGCAGCATCACAGTTGTATTTACACCAGGAATAATCTTTCTGCTATAAGAGTCCCTTCAACCAGGAAAAAAGCAAGAGATAGAGGCAGAGATATAGACATAGACATAGAGATAGACATAGAGATGATAGAGATAGAGATAGAGATGGGGGAGAGGGAGAAAGAAGAAGAAGAAGAAGAAGAAGAAGAAGAAGAAGAAGAAGAAGAAGAAGAAGAAGAAGAAGAAGAAGAAGAAGGAGAAGAAGGAGGAGGAGGAGGAGGAGGAGGAGGAGGAAG